>NC_092460.1:7739791-8042822 GCF_047495875.1 Pithys albifrons albifrons
TTAGAGAGCAAGATGTATTAAAAGGACTGGATAATGGGCTTATGAACCATGCTAATTTCACTTACATCATCAGGGTTAAAACCCACACAGTTATTGCCAAGCCCATGGGTGCAATTCAGTGTGTGAGAAACAGTGAGTGCGAATCAGAACACAAAAAGCAATATCTGGTTAGATCAGGATAGCCCAGTCAGGAGCTGCAGGTGCTCCCCACATCTTCCATAAGAACACTTTCAGAAGAAACAACCCCCTATCCTTCAGTGACACATGATGCACCATGAAGAGCTGCAAACTCATACCCCAAACAGTCTGGTTGGCCATGCCTGGATGGGGCTAATCCAGACATCTCAACCGTCCCATTATGCTGAATGCTGTTCTGTGCCCACACGCTGAAATCTCTGCCCATAGACTGTGTAAAGTGGAGACAACACTGGGTTGCAGACTGAGCAGCACAGGTTTGTAAAGTAGCAGCAAAAAAATACTAGCCAGTGCTAAAATCACAGTATCATTCAGATTGAAAAATACCTGAGATCATCAAGTCCAGCTGTTGACTCAGCACTGCCAGGCCCACAGCTAAACCATGTCCATCAGAGTCAGGTCTACATGTCTTATAAATACCTCCAGGGATGGTGACTCCACTATTTCCCTAGACAGCCTGTTCCAACACTTCAACACTTTAGCTGAAGAAATATTTCCTAACGTTCAATTTAAATGTTTTCTGGCACAACTTAAGGCTGTTTCCTCTCATCCTATCGCTTGTTACCTGGGAGAAGAGACTGACCCCCATCTGGCTACAACTTCCTTCCAGATAGTTTTAGAGAGCACTAATGTCTGCCCTGAGCTTCCTTGCCTCTAGTCTGAACAATTAATAGTTGTTTGCTGTTGATGCTACTTCACACACATGATCATCTGTCATGGGAGCTTTTTTATTTCTTTGATTTTATTCCATTGCAGAAAGAAAAGAAAATGTTGCCAAGATAGAACAGCAGCCCGTTGCTCCACTGTGACTACAAACAAAACAGGTTACACAATGCTTGAGGAGTTTACAGCAGCAGTGATGGTGTTTGGCTTCCCCTGGGAAGTTGACAGGTTTGGGGGTTAAATCACAACTGGGCTCACAAGAACAGTTTGGCAGGACCAGCAGGCTGCAAAGGTTGATTTGCTTCTACACAACACACCTCGAGGGGTTTCACATTCTGATCCTGGCCAAAAGAACGGGAATGATTGGATGGAGCCTCTCCCAGGGTCATTCTGCATTAAAATGCAGGTATTTCTTACAATAGTGTTGGTAGGGGTGGGGCTAATGGCCTGGGTAGAATGGAAAAAGTGAAGGAAAAAAATCAATTAAATTAATTATTAAAGGAAACTAAAGAAAAAAAAAGAATTGTTTCCCTCTATTAAAAAAAAAAAGAAAAAACCCAAAAGCCCCCCAAAAGCCCCAAACCTCAGAACATTTTTGTTTCTCAACCAGAAATTGCCTTAATTCTATTGCTCTCTGCTTCTTCTGAGGAGCTATAAGTTTGCAGAATCATCACTTAATCATCACTTAATGGAAGAGCAAAAGGTTTGTGGATAAGTCATTTTTGGGAGTTTTAACCATACAATGGGATACAACACAGCATCTGCTCCTTTGGCAAACTATTCCCTCACATTTGTTTTGGGATATCAACATCTTTATTCATTATTAAGGATTACTCACATGCCAAGGAAAGATTGGCACTTCTGAGAGATGCTCACAAAATTTCCATGAGTTTTAGCACATGCCTCCTTGTTCAAAGTTTACACCAGAAATATGGCATCCACCATCCTCTTGTCCTTAAAAATATTTCTCTCATTCATCAGCGCATGGTTTAGATCAAAACCAGAAGGCAGGAACAATTCCAGTCAATGATCTGTGAGCAGTCCCTTGTCTGAAGGATACACATCCAGAACCGATGAGTTGTTGATCATTTAGACAAAAAAAGAAAACAAACCAACAACCCTGAAAATGCTTTGTAAATTAACTACTTATTGAGAAAGAAATCTAATTTGCAGCTCCATCACCTGACTGCGTCCAGTCCATAGTGATTACTGCTACCACCTTGCTGATGGATGGCATTCTCCCCAAGATTGCAGTGCTCCTGTGAGGATCCTGCTCCCTGCCCAGCACCAAGGTAGGCACAGACTGCAGGTGTTCCTCCCAGCTTTGTGCACAGAGGGTTATATAATGGGCAGAAAGACTATCAAACCCTAGATAAAACCAGATCTGGCCCTGATCTGCAATGAACTGTACATGAAATATGGATATTTCCTGACACAGATGGCCTTGAACTCTTCCATTGCACTCAGAGGAAAGCCCAGCTCCTCTGGACATGAGCCCCTGCCTGATGGTTCTGTGGGTTTGGGCAGGCACAGAGAAGTTTTGCCTGACCACCATTCTTATGCCCTCTAGCAGACAAGACAGCACCACTCTCCATAGGAAAACCTGGCCAAAACTCCAGAAGAGTGGAAGATGTAACTCTTCCCAAGATGGTAAGAAGCTGAGCTCCATAAAAGCCAGAACTGATTCAGAAAAGGCAATGACAGACACTTCATGAGGAAAGAACAGGCCTGACCCCTTTCAACAGGGTCCCAGAAGGTCCCACCTGCCATAACCCCATCCCACGAATCCTTTTTAAGCCACAATTTCACAGATCTTTCAAAACCGTATATTTGAATATTTTCATGACTGTAAAGGCCTGCTTCACTACCCATGTAGGATAAGCCAGGTAACTGATATCCTTCAGCTATAAAATCTGTCTGCTGGCTGCAGCATTCTCAATCACATGGATGCTGTGATACATCTCAGGAATCTACTGAGTGGCCACAGCTTCCAGCTCAGCAAAATGAGCCAACTTGCATCAGCTGTGCATTAATGTGCTCATCTGTGCGCTGCAGCAGCTGCTGTACAGCCAATTGAGATGTCTCTGCCTCTGGCAGAGGGAAAAAGAAATCCTTCAAAACCACTCTGTGTGAGTTAGAGTTATTCGGATCATTACTCCAGCACTGCAATACAGGCAGAAGCTGCAAGACACACCAGGATTGCCAGGTGTTTGAGGACCATGAAAGTGAAGTTGCCTTACTGCAAATACGGTCTCAAACTAACTCCAAATTTATCTTGGGGAGCCCAAGACCTTATAAACCAAGGCATCATGTCTAAAGTTACAAGCTGCTTTCTGCATTTTCTAGCAGGTGTCTTAAATGAGTTGTTTGAAGACATAATATTGGAAAGCCAAGGTTATTCATATTTATATTAGAAATCATTTACCCTTCAGAGGAGGCTGTGTTACAGAGTCAAGGAAAAAAAGTCACTTATAAAGAAGGAGTAAAATCTGCTGTGCATGACACACAGATTTTTGCAATGATTTGCCTGGGTAAAGGTTATTTAATTTAGTGAGATATGTTGTACTCAAGTGTTTAAAATAGAAACCTGCTCTGAGCTGAGCATCTTTGATTAGACAAAGACGAGAATGGTAATCACTTGGAGCACTGCACACAAGAGGTGAGCAGCCACTCAGAATCCCTAATTTGTAACTTATTTATGCACTGCAGAGCCCACACACCTTAATGGTTTAGATATTCTGCTTCATGCCAAATGACAAAACACTCCTTGTCTGAGCAGACAGTCACTCACAGGCAGGTCATTTATCTTTCAAAATAGCAACAGAGCAATCTTGCCCTCTCTGGCTGAAGGTCTCTTGAGACACAAATGTCCTGAGGTGGCTCCATATCAATATGCATCATTTGAGAGCCTGCTATGGGCAAGTTCAAGCAGACAGCAAAGTTGTAAATGTGCTTCTCCATATACAAATTGTGATCATTATTGTATGCTGTGAAAGTACCAACACATCACTGCACAGTGACCACAGGAAAGCTGCTTCTAGAAACATTGTAAGGACCCAACAACAGACCTCTGTATCATAGAATGGTTTGGGTTGGAAGCAATCTTAAAGATCATCTAGTTCCAGCTCCCCTGCTATGGAAAGGGACAAGTTCCACTAAACCAGGTTGCTCAAAGCCCCATCCAGCCTGTCCTCGAACACTTCCAGGGATGGGGCATCCACAGCTTTTCTGGGCAACCTGTTCCCAGGGCATCACCATTCTCACAGGGAAGAATTTTTTCCTCATATCTAATTTAAACCTACTCTTTTTCAGTTTAAAGCCACTCACCTTTGTCCTATCCTATCACTACATTTTGTAAAATTATACAGGGTCTGTGTGGAAAGACGAAGCCAATGAGCTCCCCATACAGATTCATTAGAAACAAGGCAGCATCTCCACTCCAAACACTGGTCTCTTCCAAGCACAGTAAGAGGACCCTGGTGCTTCTGACTTGCCTTCAAATCTAGATCTTTCTCTGGGTTTGATTTGCAAATGAAGGAGCTGGGAGTTTCTGTCCTTAGGCTCCAGTACCAGGGAATCAAAGCTGCTTGCTGCAGGACCAGAGCCCTTGTAGCAAGGATGATGTAGTTGCGCAGCCAGTGTAGGAGCATCATGGCATGCAGTAGGCTCCAGGATAGAGTGCAGCCTCCATGGCTTTAAAAGAAACCCTCTGGAAGGAAATAGTATCCCCACTTAAAGTGTGGGCACCTCTGTCCTGTGCAGTTGAGAGCAGATTCCAAGCAGCCTAATCCCATTCCCCAGAGACAACAGCCTACAGTCTTATCACAGAGGGAGAGGAGAAGTGAAAAGCTACAAGCACCTTCCTCTAAGGTTCCACAGATGCTGCTGTTACATTTAGGGCAATGTTTAGTGGCATTAGCACACACCATGCTCAGCAGCGCATTTGAAATCTGTCGTGTCTGGGATCAACAGACAGATCTTTGCCGGCTGTCTTTGCTGGTACATTAGCACATCTCACATTAATTCATCAAATTAAGAGCCCTGCAGTAAAGCAAAGTAAACTTGTTGGAGAAAAAACAAAAAACAAAACAAAAAAAACTTGTTTAATATTCCACAGGATTTTGTCTTGGATACTTCAAACAACAGCATCCATACCCTGCAGTGTTACAGGTGTCCCTGGGACAAAGTCTGGCTGGGAGGAGTCATAAAATAGTTTAGGCTGGAAGAGACCTCTGTTCTCATCGATCCCAATCACTAATTCAGCACTGCCTTATCCACCACTGAACCATGTCCCTAAGTGCCACATTCACACATTTTTGAACGCTTTCAGGGGTGGTGACTTCACCACTGCCCTGGGCAACCTGTTCCAGTGCCTGACTAGCCTTTAAGTGAAGAAACTTTTCTTAATGTTCAAAATAAACCTTCCCTGGTGCAACTTGAGATCATTTCCTCTTGTTCTGTCACTTGTTACCTGGAAGCAGAGACAGACTCTCACCTGGCTGCAACCTCCTGTGAGGGAGTTTGAGAGAGTCAGAAGGTCCTCCCTGAGCTTCCTTTTCTCCAGGCTGAACACCCCCAGCTCCCTCGGCCTATCCTCATCAGACATGTGCACCAGACCCTTCTCCAGCTCTGTTTGCTTCTCTGGACATGCTTTCAGTGTCTTTCTTGTAGTGAGGACCGCAGGATTCCAGGTGTGGCCTCACCATTGCCAAGTACAGGGGGACAATGACTGCCCTGGTCCTGCTGGCCATAAGGCTCCCCTATCTAAACCAACTATCTGAGATGGGGCTGTGCCCCTCCTTGAAATCAGACTCACACACAGCATCTCCAGGACATCTGTTCTTGTGAATATAAACCCTTTGTGTGTTTGGACTTTCATTTCTAGACTGGCTCCTTCAAGTCCTAGCCTTCCTCATGTCCCCAAGGAATCATTAACTAATGAATAATTGAAATACCTGATTTTGGAGCAGTGTCTCAGAGCTCATACCACGTGAGACCTGGCATTTGGCTCCCATCACATGCACCTGTGAGAGGGGGTCTCTGGAGAAAGAGCCGATGACTTTTCCATGGTAATTACCTTCAGCAAGACGCAGTTACAACACAGCAGTGTGTTACAGACAAAATGGCAAAGCAGCAAGGCTCTGCTATCATCACAGCCCCCCTCCCTCTGCCCTCTCCCTATAAACTAATGGGCTGTATTAAAGCGGAGAAGTTTCTGAGTATTCAGATTAAAAAAAACAAACAACAAAACAAAAACAAAAAACCCCAACAAAAAACCAAAAACCAAAACAAAGAAAAAAAACAAACAAAAACCAGTGGTCTGTGCCAAATGTCCCAAATGTTCATGAAGTATTTGGCACCCTTTAGATTCTAACTAGCAAGAAAGGAAAGAAATAATAAGCTATGAAAAAGACTTTGTACTCTTTACAGTCTTACTGACAGCTAAGTGGTATTCAGATCACAGATACTGAGAGAAAACCCCCACAGGATTTTTCAAAGATCTTCCACCACAGATACTGGTCACAGCTGCCTCTGGTGGAGTGACAGCCCCTCTCTCCTCAACATCAACACCAGAGACATGAGAAATGACAAATGTGAGACTGAGTTTAAGGGAGAGCCCTGGGGTAGGGAGACCTCAATACCTGCAGGCTGCGAAAAAGCTTTGTGAAGAACAGCAGCAGCAGGAAGGGACCAGGATGGCTCCTGGAAGAGGAAAACACTGTCACACCAGCAGGAAAGAGGAGCAGTGACCAGCAGAATGATTGCCTACTCCATTTTGCAGCATTTTAGTGCCAAAGGGCTTTTAACAAAACCCCTCTTCAAGGCACTTTAAAACTGCTAAGATGTCACAGGATGAGAAGGAGGATCCTTTAATGCATTAATAAATAGAGGGATAAAAAACTCAAAGCCCACAAGGCTAGGAACAAGTCCTCGTTATTCAACAAAAAAGGAATGTGCCCAGGGATCTGTACTGCTCACTGTAGTCATAGGTGGCCTAAAAAGTCATTTAAAAGCAAGACGAAATTTTTAGGCAAGATAAGTCAGAAGAGCAAAAACTGGAGATTTTACATATGTACATGCAGAGGGGGATATTTTATATATTAGTAGCTATATATTGTAGATATTACATATATAATATATTATAGCTTGTGTATAGAGAAGTCAAAATATCACAGAATATGCTGAGTTGGAAGGAAACCTTAAGGATCATTGAATCTACCCCTAGCTCTGCACAGGAGCATCCCCGAGAATCACACCATGTGCCCGAGAGTGTGTATATTATTTTTAACATATGTATAGACACACAGGTCTATTATAAGCTAATGGCCATTCCTTCTTCTGCCGTCTTTCCCCAGGTACCAGGGCCAGCCACCCTCCCAGGGCAGGTGTGGAGGGCAGCAACACCAAACACTGCACAGCAGCATGCAGGGCTCCAAGGTGGAAACTACAGCAGAGTCACCTTACCAGCAAGTTAAATACATTCCTTCAGAGCAAACCAAGTGCCTGGGCTCCCCTCCTGTTCTCCCTGGGGCAGTACACTCAGGCGTGCAACATGAGCCCGACTCCCCTCCAGCCATGCTGGGGGCCAGGCAGGCAGCCAGGACAGTCACTCTTTGCTGAGAGCCACAGGACAACTCCCAAAACATCCACAAGACCAGTGGGTGTTTTTGAGTTATTATGTGACGTTGCAACAATTGGTACCACGGAGTTTAAAAAGGTGTTTCAATTCATTTGCTTATTACTAAAGTTCAAGCTCTTCTCCATTACTTTAACAAACAGCCTGAGCACTTCAATTGATCTCAAACTACCTATTGGCCTCTGTTAGCTCCTAGTACTCATTAGGATACGTATATCCAGCCAGGAATCTTGTTATGAAATAATTGTTAACAGCAAGATGCTCCCAGGTTTGCAGCAGAGCACACAGATCAAGTGGCTTCCCGCTCAAGGGGACAGTCCTGCTTGCCTAAGCACTTGGAGCTTACAAAAATAAGATGCAAGGCCTAACTGGACCTTTCTTAGGCTACTGGAATACCAGCTTTGTACTCAAAACAGCTACGCAACTGAATTAGGTCAAGGACACCAACAAACCCCTAACTCAGATTAATACCAGCATTTGTTTTCCAGTATATCAACAAATCTTTAGTGTGAGGAGACTTTTCACATACCTGTAAGGCAGCACAAACCAGCACTCCATCTGCTCAGCCTGGGAAGTCCAGCACCATGACCTCTCTCTCAAGAGCTCTACAGAAAAAGGGTGTTTTCTTTTTATCAGAGTTTCTGAGCTGATTTGAAATACCCAGCAGCTGAGAGCTCCCAGGTAAATGCCTAAGGTAGAGCTGCAAAACATTTTCCTGGGCTAGAAAAAAGGAGAGAACCAGAACCAAAATGTTCTCTTGTGAAGGCTCTGGCTGTAACAGGTCAGGGAGACAGCATATACGTCCAGAGCACGGTTATCACCCCAAAAAGCTAAAAGGCATTTTGCTTAGGAGTCTTTTTCCACCATGTTCTATGTATGCATCAAACTTCATAAGAAAAATGGCCACTTCAGATTACAAAAGAGTCCAGACTCAGCCTTGACCTTCTCTCAACTCCAATGCCCACTGTCCTGTTGTATCAGTGGTATCTACTCCAGCAGGAGAGGTGAATCCCTTCAAAGGCTGCACTAACCTACATAAACCTGCTTTCTCCAAAATATCTCTGAGGTGCTGCCTGCCTGTCCTGGACATCAGCATGCCATCCACATCCCAGATCCCAAATGTCCCCCCTGGCACCCCAGACCCACTTTGCACACTGGCCAGGCTGTGGGGCTGGGTCAGCCTCTCCCTCCTCAGGGGGCAGCCAGGCCATGGCTTAGAGCACCATCACTCCTCAATCAGAGTCCAGCATTCTGGACACAACACAGGCTAGGATCTTCTGGATGAATTCAGATCCATGTGGAAGAACTTTCCCTTTAACCCAGACCTCATTATCCTCTAAATGGGGTAAGAAGTCTGCAATTCTTCTGCAGACTCAAGGGCTGGAATATATATTGGAGAAGAATTAAACATTCCTCTCTAATTTGCTGTGCTTACCCACTTTTTCCTCCACATATCCTTGAGCACTCCCAGCATTGCTTGGCCTCAGGATTCATTCATCAGAAGGCTTTAGGTGCTCATTAATTAATGCTTAATTTGTGTGGGCTCTGCTTACAATTATAATGCAAATCATTATCAAATTGTGTTGTGTTTTCAGCTAATCCAAATCCAGGCACTAAAAAGCTAAAAGAGGAAAGACAAACTGAGGAGTGTATGTGCAGGTAATAAAGCTTATATTGTCCTCAGAGGCTTTGCAGTAACCTTGGGTCATATGTACTACAAGCATAAATTTAGAGGAGAGATAAAGAGAGCTGTAATGGCTGAGCCTTGCAGAATGTGCGAGTTAAGAGCTGCTGTTGGAAAGAAACTACAGATAAACACTCACTGATGTGTTGGTTATTAATGGGATGTTTTTATATAAACTCTTCTTTTTCTAGAAATGTGATAGATTTTTACCAGAGGAGAAAAAGGGAACTTTCCCCATACAATTTAATCTTTGTGTATGTTGCCTGATACTAACACAGCATTTGACAAAGCCACGTCTAATATGATCTGTTTTTAATTTGTGCTCTTTATTACAGTTTGTTGTAGCTGCCTAATTAAAATTTGTCAGGGAAGTAATCAGCCTTATTTCCGCAGTGAGATCAGTTTAATAAGAAGGTAATTTTGCAATTTGTTTTCATTAATTAATTAGGCAAAACCATATAAAATCCACACAGTGGCGTATAAACACAGCGAAGCCATGGCACAGTGTCCAAGGAAAAAGCGACCCATGGACTTTCTGTCTGCCATGTGGATTTTGTCCCTGCCAGCTTCAGAGAAACAAACTGTCATATCATGCTTAACCTGGATGTCTCTGCTAGTACAGAGACCACAAAAGAGCATTATGTGTGGATAGAGGCAGAACAAGAGAAATCCACCAGGAAATGTGGGAAATGGATCAACATCTGTACATAGGCTTTCTCCAACAGGCCCAGGTGTCAAAGTAAACAAATTCCATACTCCTGGGAAAACTAGTCAAAGAAATAGTGGGAAACCTCTCTGGGCCAATGCTAGAGGAGGAGAAAGAGTCTCAGGGTTGGGTTGTAGATCTTTTTGCTTGCCCTCACTGTAACAATACTTGGGCCATTCCTAGCATGAGCCAGTTTCATTTTCCAAACCCAAGCAGAGACCTGGCATAGATCAATTTATCCAGTCAAAGAGTTGTCTGACCTCAGCTGCCTTTCCAGAGAGCTCAGTTTTCGGTTTGTAACATTAATGCTTAACAAGACTCATGGTAATCACATGCAGCAAGGCAAGACTCACCAAAGATCATCTACAGTGATATTTGTTCTCACTGCTCTGGCAGTGCTGGGGGGGGGGGGGGGGGGGGGAGGCAGAGGCCAAGGAGCTGCTGTGTGCAGGAGGTTGTCAGTGTGGAAGAGCTCCTGGTGTCCTGTACGTCATGTATTGATCATCTCAGGGCAAGCAGGACCTTGATTTTTGCCCACTGATGAGCTGCTGCATCCATTTTTGCTGCTGGTTTTACTGGAGGGTTAGAAACCCACTTGAGGAACTGCTCCCCTCCACCCAAGAGGTCCTGCCCTCTCACTGATTTCAGCTGCAGCTTCCTGGGAACATGTGCCATGGCTTGTGTTTCTCTACATGTCAAGGTCCAGCAGACAGTAACCAAGAAAGCAGGATCATGGCAAGGAGAATCAAAGGAAGAGGAAATCACAAATGGAAATTGGTCCCTTGGGTCCAGGGTTTGCACTGCAGATGTCAGAAATATGAAGGTGTCACCCATCCTTGCAAGGGGCTCAGCTTGTGCTGCTGTCAAGTGAGGAGCCATCACCTGAGGGACATTTTGGGCTTTGGAGTCCCTTCCTGCCCAGAGGCCCTTGGTGCTCCAGGTCCTGTTTGAGTCTCAGTGGCTCTTTGACAAGCCATGTCATGCTCATTCGCTATAAACCTCAATCTGCATTTTGGCCCAGAGGAACCAAGTACCACCTGTGATCCTCTGGGGGAGATCCTCTCCAAGCTGTTTGTTTTGGGGCCTTTGAATGGGAGGAATGATCATCAAGGCACCACACCAGGTACACACAACCAGCCTCTGCTATGGACACCTGAGGCTGGGCTCAGGGCAATCCCATGAGTTTTCTAATGTTTATTTTGGGGCATCATGGTTTCAGCTCCTCTGCATGTGCTGGGTGCTGGGATTGACTTTTGTTATGGCTATGCATAGCATAAGCTCCTACAGTAACAATGAATAAAAGATCAGTCACGTGGCTCCAAATCTATCTAAGTTTAATGGCTGTTTTGCACGGTTGGGGATTAGAGAGACAGCCTGGTTTATCCGGCTGCTGAACGTATTTGCTGTTTACTTTTGGTGGATGAGGACTCAGATACAGGGCTATAAACACTTATACAGGGGTAAGGGAACGTCAGGTGAGCAAAGTGAGGAGAGAAGACACAGCTTCACTAGAAACCTTGTAAACCACTGACAGCAGTAAAAGTCAATGCAGGATTAAAAGCTATCAGTTCAGAAAACCATAAGCCACCATTCCTTCTACATCTCTCTTCCCTGACTGAGCTTGAAATAAAGAGATTTTATTTTTTAAAGGAGACATTTCAGAGTGCTCCTTTGAGGCTCACAAACCATCACACTTCGGAGAGAACATAATTCTGGGACAAAGCTTTTCATCTGCTCTGTTTGAGCTCCTAAGAGGCTGCACCACATACCATCTTTCTGACTCATTCCAACTCTCCTGAAGAAGGTTTTCCTACCATGTAGCCACAATTTAACTGCTTTCTTGGCAGTCTATGATGAAAACCTCTACCTCTCTCTGCAAAGAGACCTGCTGCAATAACCACTGGAGGGGATGTTGCTGTCAAAAAGCTTTCATGGGCCAGGACACATGGCAGCACTGAGATGGGGTGTGCACCACACACATGTCTGCAAAATGTATGCAACCATGGCAAGTGTTATTTAACATGCAAAAGTAACACAACAGTTACTTTGAGGGAGGAAGAGACAGGCAAAATGCCTCTCAGACTGCAAGGTTCTCTCACCACCTAAACTCCAATGCCCCAGACATGAGGTCTTACTGAAGGATCAGTAATGGCAAGACAGTTGAAGAATGTATTTCTCCTTCCTGAAAGTTTTATGAAAAATTGAATATACAGTGTGTGTGGCCCTGGGCTCCCAGCAGAAAGTTCAACATGCAAAACGCTGCCCTGACTCACCTCCTCAAAGTCAGTGGACTGGGATTTGTGGGAGCTCCTTAGAGATTAGACCAAAGCTAGATTTTCAAAACTTTCTAAGTCCAGGAGGTCAAAGAGTTAAGGTCAGATACAAAATAAGAAGTCATGGGGAGAAGCTGTAGGTGTTCAAATTGAAGTGCGAGCATGAACATGTCTTCCTGAGGTGATACTTGGAAATGGAATCTGAAGATGTGAGGCTGAAACTCTCTCTGACCCCCATTTCTCCTCTGGAAGTTGTCTGAAAGCTCATGAAACTCCAGAGATGATTTAGTCTTTTCAGACAGAACTTCAAGCTTAGATCTGCAGTACCTTCCAGGGTGGCTGTTCACACCTCAACGCTGTAACAGCAAAAATCCCAACCCAACCTCAAGCCCACAGAGGTCAGGTCTTGACTAGCTACCCTTCATATTACCTTCACTTCTGGGGGTATCAGATATTGATATGGTGTTCCCACTTGCTGAGGCAGAGCAGCCTGCAGATTTCATCAGTTCAGCTGCTGCTCAACTTCTTAGCACTTGTGTGGGCTCTGCTATGAGAAATCAATGATGAACTCGCATTGCTTCCAATAGGAGTAAGCTAGGAACAAAATAAAGCACAACAGTAGCCTTTTAAACAAGCTTTCAGCCAGCTCCCTGAGGATGCAGCCAGACAAGCTGTCTACACCAGATCAGCTTCAAAGCTGATCACTGAGAGTGCTCAGGGCAGTCACAAATAGTTTGAGCTAATGAAAGAACATCTTCCACAGCTGAGCGGCAAACTTCTGCCTACTCTTAACTATAAGTTGCTGAGGCTCTTCCAAGTGCATCCTTCTGCTTTTGAGCATCAGGTGGGAATTTGAAGGACTGATGCAGATCAAGCCTTGCATATCCTGTTCACTTTGTTCAGAAACTCCTGCAGAAACCATCACAGTGCCCCTTGGTTTTTGCATGAGGAGCCCAGTGTAGGCTGGCATCCAGTTTCAGCTATGCTACATGTGCTCAGCAAGCCACTTGGTTTTTCTGTGCTTCTGATTTCTTGCCTAACATTTGAATATCTTTGCTATTGAGTTGTTCAGGAATTCCTTCTCACTTTGAATTTTCCCTGTGCTGAGCACAAGGGGCTTTTGATCCAAGCCAAGGACTCAGGATGTTGTTCACAACACACTGCATTGGAATGGAAAGGGTTGCATATGGTCAGATGACAGAGTGAATTGATCTAAGGTTCTTAAGTCATTAATTCAAGTTGTGCAAGATTTAGAAACATTTCAGCAATAAGAGAAACTGTGTTAGGGCACTAGCAATTTCAAAGAACTCTTTCTTAACTGGCTTCACAATATTGTTCCTTTCAGTCTTTTTTTTTTTTTTTTTGGTAACAGAGGGATATTAGGAAATTTATGCTTACAGCATCACCAGTAGCTCCCAAACAAGCTTTTCAGCTTGTGTTGTGCTTTCTTTGCTTTAATAATAGGAAAACTGCCTAGAGACTCAAGTTCAATCCATCTTTCTACCACAGAAAAGAGCATCAGCTGATAGTTTAAGCTTTCACAGATATTTTAAGCTTTCACTGATTTTCTACCTGGCCAAAACCCAAGGGATGGGGGAAAACACTGAGCAACAGCAGGGACACGTGTCAATGTGAAACTGATACCAGCATGGATGAGGCTACCATATTAAGTGCCCATTTTGTTCTGGGGTGCTTGGTTAAAGTCTGCTTCCTTTGAGGACACATTCCTAGAAAGGGTGGTCTTCAAGAGAGAGAGGTTTGTCCTCCTCTTCCAGCCCTGTGCTCCCGTATCCCATCTCTGGGAGGTGTGATGGACACCCCATAGGAGCAGTCACCCTCATGGCATGGGGTCACCAGTCTCTGAGGGGGGATTTGTGGCAAAGACATCTCCACTTGCCACAGGTTTGATGCTGCCTATTCTTGCAACACACCATCACAGCAAGGAGCTTTGCTAATACCAGTTTTTATTTGTAGGAGGACCAGTTGTGAATGTTTAGCCTCCAAACCAGGCCATGCCCTAGCTGAGGTCCAAACCCTGCATCTTACCTGCTGAGCTTCAGACCTCACTGTATGCACTTGTGTTTCTTCTTTCAGCTCCATCCCAAGCCACACAAACCTTCCCTCTTCAAACAACTCATATTGCAATGTGTGTCTTTCCTTTGCATCAAAATCCATTACAAAATATCCTCTTAGCTTCTGGAAACACTAAGAGCCTTTTTATGTCAAGGAGTTAAATCTTGTTACTCAGCTGGCATTTCTTTCCCTCTTTTAACACCAAAGAGTTTGATCCCTTCCTGTTAAAAATTCATACACCAAAGCTAAATCTTTCTTGTCTTCTCTTTTCCAGCCAAGGAAGAAGAAAAACTTAAAAGTGCTGCAATTTTTCCTGGCTCACTTCTCTTGGGAGAGACTTGTTAAATCCTTAGAGAGGCTATTGCATTTCTGGGGCATGAGTCTGTTTTTAGTGCCTCAAAGGGATGTCACAGTGGGCTAAATGTTGTCTCTAAGACAGGACCTTGTAGGTAGGAATCAACCAAAAGATTAGGATGATAAACATTTAACACTGAGGCTCTGGCCCTAACCAATTCCATGTAGCAGGGCTAACGGTGGGGGGGTGGAAACCCTGCAGGCTAAAGTCAGTGTGTACCTAAGGCTGTAACAGGCTTTGTGGCCACTGCCAGTTGTGAAACCCCTCCCTGGTAACGCCCTGCTCAGGGCTGAACCACCTTGGGGTAACTGGGAGAGCCTGGTGGTATTGGGCAACCCTGTTCTAAAGCAGATGGGGCTGCACGTTTTTGCAGCTCTCTCCCCATCGTATCATGGAAGAGGATGGAAAGGTCTGGAAGAGCCTGGGTTGCCTTTCTGGGGCTGGGGACTGCATCCAGCTGTTAACTGGGAGCCAGTCAGCACAACCCCCCCAAAGCACCAACGGGACAGACACAAAGCCCTGAGCACCAGCTTTTCACTCCATGGACTGTTTCTACAGAAGAATAAGTTCAGCCAGGTTTGGACAAGATTTTATTCCACTTAAAAGGGACCAGCACAGGGTATCCAGGCAGGCGGTGGTATCTGTGTGTAATTCACTCACGCTTTCCTTATGAAGTGCCAGGTTATTTCTTCTTTTAAGGCACAGATCATTTTGTGGTTTTCACATTTTTGATCTCCTGCAGGAGGTCAGACATTAGAGTGAGCATGACTAATGTCATCATGAAATCTTCAAAATCAATTTTGTTCTCTGGTTCCCCATCCAAGTCAGAAATTATCTCCTGGTATTTTGGTTTGTTTTCCTGACCCTATGGAGGATTTTCAATGCGGGGAGGGGGGGGGGAGAAGAAAAAGAAAAAAAAGAAAAAAGAAGCATAAAGTTCCTTTTTAATTGCATCACTAAAAATCTGTCAAAACAACCTCACATCTACCTATGCAAATATAAATGTATTTTTCTATCTTCCCATTCATGTTTTTATATCCATATTCACAGTAGTTTTTCTCAAGAACATTCAAACAGAAATATTATTGTAG
The DNA here is from genome assembly GCF_047495875.1 of Pithys albifrons albifrons. Taxonomy (NCBI): domain Eukaryota; kingdom Metazoa; phylum Chordata; class Aves; order Passeriformes; family Thamnophilidae; genus Pithys; species Pithys albifrons. The sequence continues at coordinate 7,755,469 of NC_092460.1, forward strand.
TCAGACAGGTGAACAACAAGTTCTCAAAGTTTTCACCAGAATCCAGAATATATCTTTAAAAGACATCTAGTCATGACTGAAACTCTGATAATGATGATGTAGCTGGTAACTGCTGGATAAAAAGGAGTCCTGTGTCTTGATAAAATTGGAGTGAGGAAACCACCAATCAACCAAACCTCCTAAATTTAAATATATACAAATATATACTGTGAAGGTCTCAGAATCTGTTGATTTTACAGGCATAATTTCAGTAGCTGCTATTCTCTGTCCTGTTGGGCATTACTGCTGAAATGGAAGGGATTATTAAAATTATGTATCCTGTTTTTATTCATATTTGTTATGAAAAAACCTTGCTAGAATTCCAGGTTTTTAACTTAAAAATCACCAACATGTCTCATGATCCTAAGTATGACTGCCTATTGATATTTTCAATTCTTCTTCCATAAGGAGACTAGTTTCTTATTTGGCGCCAATTCTCCCTCCTCAACCAGTCCTGATTTTGTTAGTTTTGGAAGTAAAGTATTGTCAAGAATGTCTTTAGTCCTAAACACCTTTGTCATTTACTTAGCTGAGCTCTTTTTATTAGTCCTACATAGCTTTTCCTACCACTTGAAAAAAACATTTTGTTCATTGGGTTTTTTTTTTGAGTTTGCTTGTTTTTTAATTTAGGGAGGGGAAAAAACCTGAAAAGTTTACAGTCACAAGTGCCAACATGGCTGTTTTTCACCACACCCATCATGATGGGTGGGGGTTTTCTGCCCTCTCTCTCCCAGCAGCCCCACCGGTGAACACAGCACAGCTCCACCGCACAGGGTTGGCTCTCAGTCAGTGAGAGTCAGTGCTGAGTCAGTGCTCTGGCAAACTCCCAAACACCTCATTAAAAGCACTGGGTTTCCTCTCAATAAATAAAGTCTCTTGTCATAAACGAAGGGGTTTTTCCTTCATTTAGTTGTTGGGGTTTTGTTTTGTTATGTTTATTTTGTTTGCAATTGCCCTATTTTCTTTCAACAAATGCAAGCAGGCACCTACGTGGTTTGTTGCTGTGCCCCTCCTTCAGCCCTGTCCTACACACAGGCTCAACATAAAGCAGCTAATCCACTGAATGTTTGTTCTAAATCCCTAAAGTCTCACTTGGGATTATCCCATGGACTGATGTTTGCCCAGCTGCAGGACAGAGCCCAAGGTGCCATTCCTGCACCCAAAGGCAGAAAGGGACCTTGGAGTACTAATTTACAGGAAGCTCAACATGAGTCAACAGTGTGCCCAGGTGGCCAAGAAGGCCAATGGGATCCTGTCCTGTATCAAAAATAGCGTGACCAGCAGGACCAGGGCAGTGATCCTTCCCCTGTACTCTGTGTTGGTGAGGCCACACCTTGAGTACTGTGTTCAGTTCTGGGCCCCTCAGTTCAGAAAGGATATTGAGGTGCTGGAGCGGGTCCAGAGAAAAGCAACAAGGCTGGTAAAGGGACTGGAGCACAAGTCCCATGGGGAGAGGCTGAGGGAGCTGGGGTTGTTTAGCCTGGAGAAGAGGAGGCTCAGAGGTGACCTCATCACTGTCTAGAACTACCTGAAGGGAAGTTATAGCCAGGTGGGGGCTGGTGTCTTCTCCCAGGCACTCAGCAATAGGACAAGGGGGCACGGGCTCAAGCTCTGCCAGGGGAAATTTAAGTTGGATATCAGAAAAAAATTCTTTACAGAGAGAATAATCAGGCATTGGAATGGGCTGCCCGGAGAGGTGGTGGATTCACCATCCCTAGAGATTTTTAAACACAGATTGGACGTGGCGCTGGGTGCCATGATCTAGTAAATGGACTAGAGTTGGACCAAGGATTGGACTAGATGATCTTGGAGGTCTTTTCCAACCCAAATCGATTCTATGATTCTATGATTCTAAAGTGCAGGTGCATTCCAGCACCTGGCCAGTGCCACTCTAGTGCCACCCACTCACCCAAACAAACCCTCTCACCTGTATGAAATGCCAAAACTGGGTTTGCAGCAAGCTCTTGGTTTCAGCTCTGCTGAGCTTGCCCTCAGGGTCAGCATTGTTGTTATACACCAAAGCCATTGTAGCTAAAGCTTTTTCAAGGTCTGAGCCTTGCCCTAGAGCTGGAGGGAAGAAAAGTTATCAATCTACCCAAAAAAGTGGTATTTGAGATATAATTGAAAGGAAACTTTTAGAACCATCCTGGTTAGGTGGAAATCTGTGTAGTTTCACTAAAGTTAATGAGAATGAAACTGTTTATACCCACAGAGGACCTGGCCCACATTTTATTTGGAGTGGGCCAGCAACATGCCTCATGTCCTACAGAATCACACCCTGAAGGAAGCTTTCCCTAGGAGCTAGGGCAGTAACACAGGGCAACATGTGAGACCCATTCAGTCTACCCTGACCCTGGGCACCCAGGAAGGACCTGCCATGCCCTAAGGACAGGCCATGATGCCTGCTGGGTGCATTTGGACTCCCAGGGTCCTGTATCATGGAAAACGTGACCCATCTGGGAAGCCTGGTGCACAGAAATGTCCATGTCTGAGCATCAGCACTGCATTTCAGCATTATAGTGTACTTGGGATTTTGGCTGGATTCACTGCCCCCACTCCTAAGCCACAGCCTAAAGACAGCAAACTCACATCCCTCAGTTGGCACTAGGTACCACAGACAATTTGGGTTGTGATTTTTGATGAAAAGGCAAAAGAGACATGATCAACACAGGAGCATCTTGCACCGGCTGAGGCTCTGCACAATCTCTGCAGCTCTGGGACATTACCAGAATTTTCTGCATGTGGGCTGTGGAAGATCTGAACCACCAAGGAGCCCTTACCTTTTATTGATGCCAGCTGCTTGGCTATGGGTATGCTGCTGGCAGGAGAGAAGAGAGGCAAAGTTATCACCTGGTGAATTGTGTGAGCGTATATAATTTCTCTCATTTCTGTCTCATTTAATCCCCCAGGAACTTGGGGCTTCCCAAGGGAGAGGAGCTTTCCTTCACACTGGAAAGGAAAGTGGCCTCTACAAGCAGCACAGAATATCACAGCTTCTAAACCCTCATCTAAGCAAGAAGCCTGGAGTTGTTACTAAAGCTGCTTATTAATTAATTTTAAGAGAGGGACCTTGCAACATACTTCATGTAATGTCTTCAGAACATGAAAGACATCCAGAAAGCGTCTCAGTTTCAAGCCCATCCCCAGTAAAGTGCAAAGGGGTCTGTCATCCCCTTCTCATCAATGCTCTCAGTTTGGAGCAGACACAGCTTTTATTCCCAGCAGGACTCACATCTGTGAGAAGAACATTCCTGCTTTCTGTTAAAATCTAAAGCCTGCTTACCTTTGGCTAAAGTGCTGAAACTAATGACAGAGCAGCCAACATAGAGTGGAAAGATTCAGGTTCAGAAACAAACACGGCCAGATAATGAGTTTCAAGACAAATGGCAGATCACCAAGATGCCAGAACAAAGCAATGACTTACCCCTTGGGCATGCCTGAGGCAGACAAAGGGCTTTTTTTGGTAGAAGCAGGAGCTGACTGATTGACTGAGTACTGCTTCGTGCTGGGAATGCTTGCTCTGCACCCACACATCTTCAGGCCAGGGTGTTTATGATCTCCAAGCAACTCCAGTAATAGCAAACAGGTGGATTCCAGCTCTGCCCTGTGGAAGCAGCCTGCTTGCAGCCATGCCTGTCAATAATGTAATCACTACCTGGTGATCACGGAACTGGCTGAATACACCAAACTACAGCAGCCCTTGCTGGGCTGGCAAATAGTGTGCCTTGTACTTCATATGAGAATTTGACAGAAACAAACCAAACTAATGGAGCCTGGATCCTCTTAGACCTGTAGGGATGTAACTTTTCATCAAGAATAACTAAGATGCTGAATCCGTTCAGCCATACACATTATAATTTTAATGAGAAACTTTCCTGGCATGGGCTAATGAAACTTGCTCCAGGCTATGAAGTGAGTTGTTCCTACAGCCAGAGTCAGAAACTGTTTCCCAATTCCTGACCCAGTGTTTATCCTAGGTGAGCCCACTCCTGCTCTGATATATTCTATTCCCCCATCGCAGTGCAAAGAGGAAATCCATTCTGCTTCCAAAGCAGCATCCAGCACGGAGCCTCTGCTTCAGTTCCTCCCTGAACAGATAGTGTCTGCTGCTTCCAAAAGCAGCACAGAGCCATATGGCAGAGCAGTCGCACATTAGAGGAACTGGAAGAGCTCCGATGAACTTTGTTATTTATTGGCATGGATATCACTATTAGAAAACACACAGCTTGTCATGCTGCTGTCTCTGTGCACCATCTCCTTTCTGCAGGTCCTTTGCCCAGAAGTGTCTAGACAGGATAACTTCAACCTAGAAGACCGAGTGGCCATTTTAATCCCAGGGTGGTCTTTTAATAGGTAGTGACTTCAACTACCTCATCCAGCTCTTCATTCCTGGTGAAGGGATACAATACTGATGTTAAATCTGTCCAGGATGAGACTTTATGTAACAGGGCACACAAAGGAGACTGCAACAGATGGCCTAGAGAATTAAAATGTTTTCCTCATTTAGTAGAAGCTAAATTACTGAAGGCTAATGAATAAGGATGTTCACCACCTTACTGTTCCTGGATTTTAATTATCTTAAAAAGCATGGGAAAAGAGAACCTTTAATTTTCCATCTAAGAGTGTCATTACTCAAACAATTCAGAGCCTTTTTCTGAGAGGTTTAAGCTGTCTTAGATCTCTAGTGAATTCTTTAGGACTGGCTCATGAATAAAACAGAGCCTGTAATTGCAATGACGCAGCCAAAACACATATAATCAATGCTCATTATCCCATCAATTAACACACTAAAATTAAACAAGAATTCAGGCTTAGTAATCTGCCATCAGCTTAAAAAAAATCTTGATATCATGTTGAAGTGATAATGCCCTTTCACATCTGTTGAGTCATAGAACGAGGCATGAAAAGCCTTACATCCTGGTTAATCCATGGAATGGGAATGTTTGGTCTTAGCATCCAAGGTAAAAAATGAGAGTGAGATTCAGTTTCATGTTTATCAGCGACAGGCAGTGCTGTGAGCTGGCTGGCAAACCCAGCCTTCTGTGTTTTGAGCTCTCCTCACTGTAGATCAGATTTCAGCTCACAGTTGTTTTAATCTCAACGACTTTTGAGAGCCTGAGCTCTAGAACAGGTGATTTGCTTCGCTGGGGTAGTAACAAGTTCAAACAAGCCTGGGGTTCATTATCCCTCTAGGAAACACTAATTAGTGTATGCAGGAGTGGTTTTGCCTGACAGATAAAGGGTAGCATGAGGATAACCCTTGCCTTTGCAGATGATCAGCTTTGAAGACAGCGAGATTTTGGCTGTTTGTTGTTCCAGTATTCTGGTCAGCAAGGTGTGCAGGGAGCCAGGCCATCTGCTCTGTAGCTATTTTGATACACACTATTTATGTTTGAAATATCCAGGTGCTTCTATCGGTCAATTTTTAGTATGTTTCACACGTTAACAATCTTGTCTGCACAAAATACGCAACCTGCCACTTCAAACTGCAAAATCTTTCCAGGCAGTTCACTTAAAATAATTGCCACTGCAAAACCCCACAGCTCCACTTCACTTTTGGTATTTTCCCAGAGTGTTCCCAGCCCTTTTTAAGTGCTTTCAAGAAGACTTATGTTGTGAAACATGTCTGTGACGGAGCCCTGGCTCCCTTAGAGATGACCCTGGGCAGGCGCAGGTGTGGGCATGCCTGCAGCAGGCAGGCAGAGCTGAGGGACACAGGCACAAGGGAACACCTGTAACAGGAGATGCATTTACACCCCTGGCCACTCTGACTTCATTTTCTCAGTGAACCCTTCAGTACTGCAGGAGAAGTGCTGCTAACTTGCATCCATAGAGGCAATAGCTTGATTTTCTCACCCAGGGAAACTGTGGCTGCCCCATCCCTGGAAGTGTTCAAGGCCAGTTTGGATGGGGCTTTGAGCAACCTGGTGGTCTAGTGAAAGGTGTCCCTGCCCAGGGGGGCTAGAACTAGATGATCTTCAAGGTCCCTTTCAATCCAAACCATTCTATGATTTTTTTGTGACCAGAATATGGTCATTTTGATCTCACATGATACAGGTGATTTTTTCCAAAGAGCTAAGTCTGAGAAGCCCCCCACTCCATCTTCGCCCAAAGCAGTACTGCCTCCCACAGTCTAATACTATTTTCCTCTTGCTCAATTCCTTTGAAACGGATTACTTAATGTGGGAAAAGCTAGCAGAAGCAGCAGGTCTGATGTGCTCACTATAGTTGGTTTCTCAACACCACAAGCTGTGGTGCCCCCATGGACAAACAGGCTCAGCCCCTTTGGGCTCCTCCTCCTCCTTCTCTTCTGCCCAGTGACACACAAAGTGGAGACACAACCCAGTCTTGCAGCTTAATGGGAGATTTAAGCATCCTGAAGAATTGAGAATTGTGCTGCTGTGATGCCTAGGCTGATTTGTGGAAGTATTAATTAGCTATTGGCCACATACCCCCACGGCCACAGAACTGGCTCCTGCTCACCCATAGCTGGTTTACTCATACTAACACTGTGCTAAGCACCCTGACACCTGAACTCCTGCACTTATTCCAGGAGATATGAATGGGGAGAATAAATAACATCACAGAATGTTTCCCATCTATTTGTCTTTCCATCACCATGGGGTATATGCTGCTGCTGCTTCCACCTTTGTTGGTGTAAGGGTCTTCTGTGTATCAAGGGAACATTTGCCTCTTGGCCATCACTGGTTTTTACAAATATCTCTTCATAGTCAATTTGATTTTACTCAAGGTGAAATCTGCATCAGTATTTATATGCTGGGATCCACTGGCTGAGGGGTGCCTGATGCTGGAGGTGTGACCAGTGCTCCCCTGGGTACCACAAGTGCTGCCACATGGGGTGTGCCCAGGGGGCCTGTGAGGGGCCATGGGGGAGAACCTGGCTGGGATCCACGGATGGATCAGCTCATCCCCCCATCACACACACAGGAGATAGCTCAGCTCAGCCTGGAAATTCAGCACTGGGGTCATGAATGATTGAAATATTTATGTATCTCATTGCTGAGAAAGAGCAGGCAAAATTCCATTTGAGAAAAACTGGTCTGTCTGCAGGGAAACATGTTTTGTCACCTCAAGTCCAGGCACTTTTCAGATGTGGTATAGCACTTTGGCCAAAATATTCTCATGTTGGATATGGGGGCTGTCAGGGAGCTGTGGGGGTCCCTTCAGCACCCAGCAACCTCAGTTTCTTTGACAATCTCATGGATAAGATATGAGCCCAAAATTTTTGGTATGTTTTATTATAGGACTTTTAGACTTTAGAAAGGCTGCTATATTCTTGAAAACATAAAAATCTTACTAAAGAATAATAACAACAATAAAAATGTAAGAACAGAAAGTGGTAGCTAAATGCAACAAATGGGATGAATCTCCACTGAATTACTAAAATTTCATATAGAAGGACCAAGATAGTCATACTAAGGATATTGGCATTGACAAATGATGGGCTAATCAGCACCAGATATTAATAGTAAAATACAGATTATTGCTGATGTTAGAAAATTCCAAGAGGAAAAGCTCTTGGGTTTAGAAGGAAGGAATAAAAAGAAATCCTAAAAAAGAATAGTTAAGTCAGGGAGAGCACAAGCTAAGTAGCCCATCCATTCACATATACAAAGATTTTTTACTCAAATCTATCTTAAAACTAGTAGAACAGGGGACTGAAATGTTTGTGATGTGATATGGCATAATATGAGAAGAATTTTTTCAGAAAAAGATGGAACAGTATGTGACAGTTTTTACTCAGTAGTTCTTTGTCTGTCATATTAACTGTGAAACTGGAGATATTGTCAGGAGTAGACTACAGGGAGGTGCAATGTGTGTTGATGCCACTGCCTCTTTCATCACTACATCAGAGTTTCAGGCAAGAATGATTCAGGCCTACAGCCTGAATTGCTCATTCAATTTGAGAGCATATAAAGATTGGAAATAATCAACCTAATCAGGTCAGGCAATTGCAATATGAATTCAAGCAACAGGAGAACAAACTTTCTCCAAGTCCTGGTCATCATCAAGGCTCTGTTATGGGCAGCTCAATGGCCACAGTGAAGGAGATTTGATCAGTCATCAGGAAAAATATCATACAGAAAAAAACCCCAAACCCACCAAGACAGGGCAGAGCCCTGTGGGCTGGGTTTGTACCTGAACTCATCCTTGTCTCCTTGATGTGCTGGGCAGGGAGTGACGCAGAATGCAGAGCCACTGGCACCCAGACACCCTCCCTGCCCTCTGCAGCACCTTCCCACAGGCAGGACACTGCAGCTCTGAAAAGTGCATCCGCTCCCCAGTCCAGAGCAATAGAGAAACCCCAAACCAGCAGATGAGTGTGCCTCTTTCTTGGCCTCCAAGGCACCTGAAGAGGAAGTTCTGTGCTTCCATCTCCCCAGCGGCACTCACAGAGGTACCTGCCTCTCCTCTGCAGCTTTACACTTGATAATGCAGACGTGCTCCCATTCTTGGTAGCTGAGAAATGGGCTATAAAGAGAAACACATTGGAAAACAGGAGGGACAGCACAGAAGATCAAGGAACATGGTTTTTTTCCCAGGCTGACCTAGTTATTTAACTAACTGGCAGAGATACTCACTAATGATGAAGTGGGAAAGCAATCAGGCTGCCAGCAGCAGTTTCACAGAGGATGCTCAAGTTTACTTAGCTATTTGAAACCTAGGTAACATCAAACACAGTCTTTTTCATCTGCTGCTCAAGGCTTTGCTATACAGTCACTATCCCCAGTTCAAATAAACTTCCAATATCTCAACAACTGCAAAAGGATGTGGTAAGACTTGAATCCAGAGGAACACGGAGGAAACATTCAGACACATTTTCTTACATAACACAGACAAGTTTCTGTTTTCATTTTTGCTACTGCCATACCATATTAATCTGAGAAGCTATAGATGAAGAGATTTTTCTTTTCTTCTAATTCAGAGTGAAGACTACAGTCCTCAAAGGGTAGCAACCAGCTCAACTGTTCTGCATGGCAGCAAGGAGCTGATGTACCTATGAAGATCTGGCCAACCTGGTAAAGCAAAGGGCAAGTCTTTCATGTAAACATGTTGTCTTTTGCCAAGTCTTCCATGAGCTCTGCCCTTCATGAGAAAAACTTAGTTCTGAAGTTACACAAACAGTACCCAAAATAAGACATAATCCCAATTCTGTTCCATTCTGTTTCCCATCTTGTATTAGAAACTGCCCTTCCTTCCAGGGCTGTGAATTCCTGAGGGTTTGAAAGCTTCAGTGCCTTTGTTCACACGATGACACAAGAATTTCAGTTTGATCATAATGCTGGAATAAATTGAAGCAAAACTTATTTCCAACACTTGGCATTGGATAGATAAGTTTGGCAATAGGACTCTGCTGATCTGGGTGGAAAAGTGCGTGAAGTGAAAGCCACTTGACACAAAAAAACCTCTCTGTTTCTGGAGAGGCTTAGATAAATGAGCTTTGGATATTCCTGAACAACAAATACCAAGGGAATTTAAAAGAACGACAATTTAAAAACTGAGTAAAAACAGGGGGCATGAAGAGCTCACACCCATCCCACCCCCTGCCACACACAGAGATTTCACTTTCTCCTGACTTGCCTATATCTAAAGTTTTTGCAAACTTTAAAGGAAAAAACCAACCAACCAACAAATGCCTAAAATCCAAACCAAAACCCCAAACAAAAGAACGGAGACTCAAAATAAAACTTTTCATTTACCCAGAAAATTGTATTTTGCTGTCAGTTGGAATATAAGGACATTTAGATATTCCAGTTTGTCTTCTTTACAACTCAAACATGACTTTCCAGCAACTCACAGAACTGGGATAGTTAGCACAGTGCCAGGCTAATCCAGCTGACGGGGGGAAAAGATGTAAAGAGGCAGGCAGGTATTAAACTGCACAGTTTTAATGTTTTTTAAAACTTGTGATACTGACCTTTAATAACAGGTGTCTGTAGAAGTGTCGTACTCCACTGTACATTAAAACAGTCTTCATAAAAGTGTTGGGAAACAGTAAGAATATGACCAATAAGGTCAGGTACAGGAATAGTTATTTTTCTTTAATAGATGTCTTTGTTATTTTGCAGTGACATTTCAATATTAACATACTCTGAAAACATGCATTGTATGCAATAACTTTATTAGGGTCAAATAGATATCACAATATAGATTCATCCACCGAGTAGCCATAAATTGGTTACAACAATCATAGAAGAGACTAAGCTGTTTTAAGCTAAGATGCTTTCAACATTACAGCTCATACAATAAGATTATATACTGATACACTTTGATCTAGAAATGCAGATGATCAGTTTGATTAGTATATTGTGCTTCAGGCTTTTGTTTGTGTCAACGCATCCCATATGACATAGTGAGGGAGGGTTGAATTTCCCAGGGAGGAATCCAAACAGGCTACAAGTCTGGCTCTGTCTATTTTAGGATGAGTTCCTCTGAGCCTGGGTTATTTGGTCAATCCAGTTACATTCTCCAGTAGCACCAAGCTAGCGCTCAGAGCAGCGACCTAACAGAGGGATATCTAACAACCTCAAAACAGCACAGACAGAAGGGTTTTCTTATAAGAGGGCATAAAGAAATATTTATGCTTTGTAAGGTCACAGCAATACATGCGGTTTTCATGTTGCTGTATCAAGCAACAGAGCATTTTCACATGGTTTTGTATACTGATATCTGCACCTCTGTTATCTTAGTTAAATAAATACCTTTGTAAACATATAACACAGTTACTTGGTCCTTATTCTCCACAGCTCACGTTAAAAGATTCACAAAACATCCATAGAAATAGTGATTTATAGAATGAATACTTAGCTGAGTTAAATGGAATAAACATTGGTCAGGTACCATATATACTACTGAATGCCATTTCAAGGAAAAACAGTTTAGTTACAAAGCATTCAGAACTTGGGTAAGCCATATATTCAACTCTGCAAAATATATAAAAGATGCATACTTCTTTTAAACAGACATTTAACAAAATGTAGTGGCAGAAGTCGAGAAGTTCCATTTACACAGTCCAGACATTTGGTAGTATGAAACTGCTTATCCATGCACTAAATTACGGATGGATGACTCAGTCAACTGAAATAATAATAAAATCTTCTGAAACAAAAAATTATAACCAAAACAAATGCTCTGAAGAGCCACAGACAGGCAGTTTTGAAAATTTAGGTGCAATGTTACATGCATGGATATACAGAATAATCTGTAGAAATCATAGTAAAACACTTCCGTTTTTCACCAAAATGCAGAAGGAAATTCAATTATATTATGCATATTAAATACTACAGACTTGAGGCTACAAAATGCTTCTACCATCTTGACACATACAAAACTACCATAAAGTTATCTCTACAGTATGTACTACAACACTGGCTCCAGGTCACCACCTGTGAGGAGCACATCCCCTGTGTCTGGCTAGTCAGGGAGAAAAGGCCAACTCCAGCCCACCAGCCACCTCCCATCTGCTGCAGAAGATGGGCTTAGACCTTCAATCGAGATTAATCACTGTGTTGTAGTATTAATTTATGTAGAACCCTTAAAAATCTGGCGCCACTGAAACTTGAGACCTGTTAAACTCTCTACATGTGAGGGATGCAAGAGCTTGTGCTGTGTGAACCCTAAATTTGATTAGCGAAGGAGGTTGGCCCGCTCTGGCCGTAGCTCTGGGACTGGCCATATTCACCCACCTGGCCATAGGAGCCTGGCTGGTTGTAGCCACCAGCTGGCCCGTAGCTGTCTTGGTTGTAGCCACCTTGGTTGTAGCCACTGGGCTGCTTCTCCATGGTGTCGGCAGCGTGCCGCTGGCCCGAGGAATGCCAGCCCGTCTCCTTAAACACAAACCAAATGTTGCCTGCCCAGAGGATAAAGTTCAAGTAGCCAAAGACCTGGGTGGGGAGAAAAGGAGCTTGTCACCAGCAGTCATGGTCTCACAGCCCAATCTAACATCATGGACTGGTTCTGGGAGAAGTCAAAGCTTCTCCCAGTTCATCTTTCTCAAGGACAAGTGAAAATGGCCTCAAATTGTACCAGGGGAGGTTCAGTTTGGATATTAGAAAAAAATCTCTTCACTGAAACAGTGGCCAAGCACAGAACAGGCTGTCCAGGGAAGTGGTGGAGTCACTATCCCCCAAGGTATGTGTAGATGTGGCACCTGGGGACACGGCTTAGTGCTGGACTTGGCAGTGGTGGGTTCTTAATGACCTTAGAGATCTTTTCCAACCTAAATGATTCTGTGATTCTCCCAAAACCTTCTGGAAATTTTCTCAGCTTTGGAGCAAACCTCCAAATTCACCTACCTTAGCTATAGCTCACAATGTGACTGCTTTCCTCTTTGTTTCCAAAAAAGGTTGATTTTTTAGGCTAAAATATTTTTTTGTTTGAAAACATAATCTAGTTTAAAGAAACTGTGGAAAGATGAATTTGAAAGAAACTAATTAACAAGAGAGATGTTAATTGGTCATCCAGCCTGGAGGGGTTTTTTTGTGGGTTGTTTTTTTTTCTTCTTCCTAAATATTCTGAAGACCAATTTTATGTTGCTTTTTTGAGGATTTTTAAAGGCCTCTGTAAGGCACAAAACATTTTCTTCCTAAAGGAGCACACAGACTCCTTTTAAAAAGTGTGGTAGCGAGCAAGTCAAAAGCAGAGAGGCCAACCAATGCACTTGGGCAGACACTCTGCTTTCTCCCCATCCCAACCCTGCACACTCATCCCTCTGCTGCTCCACGGCAGAGCTGTGGTGAGTCACAGCCTGCCTTTCCCCGCAGCAAGACTGCACTTCCAATTAAATCATGTCAGATAAGTGGTTTACACCAGCTCATTTAGGTCAATACATGGGTAAAAGATGAAAATACATTGCAAGGCAAGGGGAAGAGAAACAATCAAAGTCACTTACAACCGAAGTGTTGAGGCTTGACATAACAGGGCTGCGAACAGGCAAGCATTTGTTGGACTGCTGTTTGCAGGCAGACATCAGCAGCAGCACCTCGTCTGGGTCAGTCGCAACCTTTACATCTGACAGTCCTTTAGCCCAAGCAGATGAGCTCACTAGCCACAAGAACGAGAAGACCACTGTCACAATGAAATCCTAAAAGACAAATTAGTTAGAAGCATTATACTGGTGTGTCCTTTGGGAAGGAAAAAAAAGAATTAAAAAACACCAGAAAACTGAAAGCTTGCGTCAGAGGAGAGGGAAACCAAGAGCTTGTTGCTTAGTTGGGAGGTTGTGTTACTATCATCACCAACAGAGCTGATTTTCATGAGTGCTTGACATGCCTAATGGGGCAAAGCCCTTTGGCTGACATTTGCATCTCTGACCTTGAAGCCATATTTCCACAAACATGTGGACAGTTTCCAGGATGCCCAGTTGCCTTGAAATTGTGGCTGCTCACAGCACCTGGATGATGAATTGTGATCCATTACAAATATACACACCTGTAAAGGAGCTGGGGCCTGTAGGCTGGGCCTTGCCCTGGGTGCTCCTACAGACAGTCAGGGTTGGTTTCCAATAGGAACTGTTTCTAACTCAGGGAGCACCTGAAACTGGCTAATCCTCAGCTACCAGATAAGAGTTTTCTCACCAGCCACAGGTAAGGCAAATGTCTCTGTTGCAGAAGCCATGCAGCCACTAATTACCATGAGAGAGCAAATAAACAGGAAGACTTGCCAAGCAAAGACTCCTCAACTCCTCTCCAGCCAGTAAAGCATTTGCTCCTAATTTCCATCCATGTGAAAAGAGAGGAGAAGGTACGGTGGTTCCTTGAGGATCCAGCACCTCTAAGCAGCTCTGCTCTGATGCACCATGCTCACTTTGCCCTCAAAAGACTCTTAGGAGCATGCACAGGCATAAACTTCTCCTTAGCCAGAACAAGTGGCCAAGTGACACTGTTGTTGTGTGGGTTTGGGGGGAAAGGAGGGAGGAGGTGTGATTTTTCAAGCTTTCTTGTGTCTTGCTAAAACAGAAGAGCCTTTCTGCTGTCATATTTCATCCCATCTGTCAGCCCACAACAGATGGCAGAGGTGCCAAAGTCTAACATACCACTAACTGCATCGCTGCGTCTTGATATCCCACCTCCCATGGGGCTGCTTCCCCTTCCCCCTGGCAAAGTAAGGGTGTGCATGGAAGGAAGGGAAAACACTCATTAAGAACACAGTGCTTCAGGTTGCTATCCAGAGAAATAAATGATCCCTAGGAAACACCATTCTCATCTTCTACAAGCCTACCTGATATTTGGGAAGGAGCTCTCCAGGGCACTGCGGGGATGGAGGACACGAGTTTCCATCATGATGGAAGAGGCACCAGTCAATAAACATGCCGCAAAAGCAAGCCATGAACAAAGGATGTCTCCGCTCACGCAGATGGGATTAAATTAACTGTGCTTGGATGCTTTCCCAAGGGATACATCCTTCACTTTTAACAATTTGTTTTCTGCAGGCCTATGTCTGCCACCGAGCTTGGAGTTCCTCTGACCTCCTCCATGCTGCCCAAATGGGCTCTCTTGAAGAGCGTGAAGCCCAGGAGCTGACAACTATCTTAACACCCAAAGAGACTCTGTCGGCACAGGCATATAGCCCAGAATAATTTTTCTTCTCAGGGAGATTTCCAGCAAAAGAAATTATTGTATCTTATATGTCTTAGCAGTAACTGAATTAGAAATGGACTCCTAGAAGCAACAGTTCAATTGCAAACCTTTCCTAAAAATTCCAGCTGGTAGAACACCAGATATCTGCTGAGCTGTGGATCATGATGGGAGATGCTCTTTATTTGCTGTGAGGCTTGACCTAACCTCAACCCAGATGCCAAGCCCCCATACAGGTTCTGATTGACACCATGGGGATACAGCAGTTTTGGGGACTACATTTTTTAAATGACAAGCAACGATCTCCCAATGTTACCAAACTTAGAGCCTCTGCAAGCTAAATCCAGCTCTGCAATCAGTGCACTGGCAATGCCAATAAAATAAATGTGTAACAGCAGGTAGAAACTTGAATCAAACAGTGATAAAAACTAATGCAACACAGGAGGTTAAACTTGCTAAAAAGAGAAAAGTCTTAAAAGCAAGCAAAGTTCTTCCAGCAGGTGACAACAGCTGGGTTCAGACCTGCTGTTGAGCTCACAGATCCTGACCTCACACTGGTGAGGTGTTTCTACAACTTGTGGCACAAATGACTGCACCTGCAAGAGCCCTTCACTCTAACTGCTGGTAGCCAATGTCCTGGGCTGCAAGCCCTTCTAGGAACATCCCATGGCACTGTGCAGTTGAGGGGCTGGTCCTAGAGGCACTAAGTATTTCAAGTCATTTCTCAGATCTTGTCTTCTCCATCACACCCCAAGGTCCAGCCTTCTGCTGATTTGCTCTGCTCCACTGCACCAAGGTGTTCACAGGAGCCTAATCCCGCCCTCTCTGCCACTAATTCCCCAATTTCAGAGCAGATCAGAGGCCTGGGGAAAGGGTCCTCATTCCTGGGGTGCAGGATCAGCCCTTGCATAGAGGAACTCCCAAAAACTGTAAAGTCTGGCTGGGTGCAAGAAACACACCAAGCCAAAAGGGAAAGATGGAATAGCGGGACTGGGAGAGGAGACCCTGCAGCCTTGTCTGCCAGCTGGCCAACAGCTGCCCAGAAAAGACAGGACAGGAGCTAATAGAACATCAGGGTTTTTTTCAGCAGGAACTCTCACCAAGGCTACATGGCTGGATTCAGGCTCTTGAAGGATTTGTTCTGCCTCCTCTGCACTATGCAAGGAGCAAAATGCATAATTCCATGATTCTATGACTGGAGTAAACTCACACCTTCCTATTTATTTCGAATCTTCATGAACCTTCAGCTTTGGCTGGAACTTGAACCTCTCTTGTTTTCAAGTAGGTTTGGATTTCTGGCTGAACATTTTCACAGCTCTGGGTGGAACAGAGCTACAAGATAATGACATGCTGAAAATAAAAGTGAATTTCAAGCTAAGCTGTTCTGTGGCTTAATGTCTATCTGGGGAATTTCTCCTTGGTAATTAAGGCCAGAGTGCCTGCATACTAAAACAAATCTTGCATTTCAATGTTTAATATCCCTATAGCATGGATGAGTCTTTTTTTCCTTTGGAACAAAGTAATTTTTGTAGTTGCTCTCTTGAAGTGGTGTCTACAGATCTCTTCAGTGTGTATTGTTGTATGATTACACTACACTCCTAATTGCAAAGTTTCTCTCTCAGATCTCAGCTGAGATACTTTGCTCTGCCTTCAGGTGCCTTTGGGAAGGAGGCAAAATAGGAACATGTAGGGAAAAGCAAAAAACAAAATTTAAAATACACTGAATATCCAAGGAGGGAGTTTTTAAGATCCTGAAGTACATGCAACAACAAACACAAATTCTTGCTGCCTTCTTCAAGTTGAACCTTGTTATTACTGAATTTGCCAAAAATACCTACTTGGAACAATTTATTATATGCTTTAGAATAGAACTGTGCATGCCTTTTCACAGTAACTGAAACACTCCTTTCTATCAAGCTGGCTTTTGCCAAGTGTCCCTCTTTGGAAGAGGCAGTGACTTATAGCCACTTAAGCCTCCTGAGTGCAGTTTTGGATTCCCCACTGTCAAGCACAACCTCACCCAGCCAAAAGCATCTGCAGAAGCTGCTTGTTCACTCAGAAAGGAGATGTGTTTTGTCTGCTCTGAGCGGGTTGCTGGCTTCAGCAGCCCCTGGAGGCTGTGACACACGTGTCCCTGTGTGCACTCTCTGCCCTGCTCTGCCTCCCAGCCAAGTCTGGCAGGATGATCTTGGGCTGTTATGCCTGAAACAGGCAAAACCTCAGCTCTGGCCTGGCTGGGGTGTGTGTGGCATCCCTCCTCCCTTGCCAGCTCTCAGCTGCTGGCTTGTAACTGGCTGCCATGCAGGGCTCATGCTACAAAACCTTTCCATTCAAGAAAACCCTCTTGTACATTGACAGTATCTAAGGGAGCAACTCCTCACATACTGAAGTCCATATATTCTCCCAGCCAGAGCCTGTCTAGCACTGCCAACAGGTTTCATGGCCAGCCACACAAGAGCAGAAGGAGATTTCTTTACCTCAGAAGGGGCAAACCACTCAAGAGAACTGCCTTTCACAGTCACAACCAACCTAAAATTTCAAGAACTACCCCAGCAAGAGCCATAGCCCCAGTCCCAGCCCGGGAAAGCGGCCAACAGCAGATTGCTGCAGGCAGCAAACGCCTTCCTACAGTGGCATTTCAGCTCTTTTCTGGTTTGAATGAGGTCCCACCACAGATTTTCTGCCGAATGAAGCTTTGAAAGAATTATATGCTTCTTGCAATAGTGTAGAGCCTTGCAAGCTTGCTTCTGGCAGGGAAGTGCAGAGTCCTTTGGGAGGCACCAGCATGTACAGCAAGGTCACTCTGGTTTGTGTTTCAAAAAGGAGATGACAACAGCAGGCTGAAACAGCTCTTTGAAATGCAAAGAATTATTCAGATTCTTCCTAATTTAATTTTTTTAATTGCAAGGGATTCAGTCTGGTTTTGTAAACTGCTCTTTATTCTTTTTCTATCTATTTTCTAGAAAGCTGGACAGACGAGAGGAAATACAGCATGTTTAATCAAAGATCTCCAAAGAGCAGACCAGGGTGTACTTAACTCATTCGATCTGCAACATATGTAAAGAACCAAATGCCCTTCTGCTTAATGTGATTATTCACAGGACTCCAGATGCAAAGGAAAGATCTCATCTTCTTAACATATAAGCATCTTTATGCACTGTAAGAATGAGATTATCAAGTAATCACTGTAAAAATGAAATATCTCTTTTCAGGGCTATGTCAGTCACCTTTCTTGGCTAAATAATTTTATGCTTTTATATTAATTGATTGGAATATTAAAGTGATTTACATTTACACATGAAGACATGCATTTTTTCATGGTCAATCTGTAACTTCCCAAAGACAAACCTGAAGGCACGTAGGGTTGTCAGAACAGGGATTTTAAATAGAGCACATAAGGGATAAAGAAACTATGGAAAAAGTAAGAAGTCAGTGATGGGGGCTGATAGACATTGATTTTGACTATTCTTCATTTTCTGAGAGAGATAGAAGCATCCTATCCCTGATCCCCTAAATCTTCAGCTCAGGACTGTTGGATTGGTTACTCTCAGCTTGCAAGCAACTCCAAATATGCAGATCTGAAGCAGAGAACAGAGAGAGGTGATTGGGGTGACAGTCCCAGGGTGCAGCTCATCTCTGTTCTCATTGCAAACCAGCAATGCCTCTCCAGGTATTTAGTGTTACATGAGTGGAAACCAGCTTAGGTTGGTTTGAGAGATGGGGATATACAGAAAATTGGTGGGATTTTGCACATCTCATTCATTAAAATCTAAGTCACCATCTCCAATTAATTTCTTTAAAGTGTTTCTGGCTCTTGAGCACTAATCAGTCATTTGAGAAGCTGCCTTGCACTCGTTGTAACCACTGAGACAAGCTCCCAGCTCCTCGCTGTTCACGCGCATCACGCCGGAGTTTGCAAATGGAATTAAAATCACAGCTGTGGTTTGCAGAGCTCAGAAACACATCACACATATCTATTAGGCATTTAATCCCTGGCAACCTGCTCCCTGTTCCTTTAAAAACTGGGAATCCAAGGTCCTTCCTTAGGTTTACCTATCTGTATGAATCCCCCTAAATGACCTCTCCCAGAGCCAGAGGGAAGCAGAGGGTGTGTATGGCAAGGGCTTGCTGCTGCCAGCCCTGTGGGAAAGGTTAACTCCACCTCCATCATGGATGAATAACACAACTGAGGCCCTGTGAGACCAAAAGGAAGATTTTTATCCCCATAACCTGACAGGCAAAGTTAGGAACAGAAATGGCTCACTGCATAGTGAATAAAACATGCTGGTGCCATCCAAACATCCAGGGAAAGAGTTAATGGCTTTTCCCACTGGAAATATTTCCTTGCCATGATGTCTCACTTCACACTGAACACTAAAATGTTTTTCCACAGTTAAAGCGATGCTTTGCTGAGATATCAGCACATGCAATTCATTTCCCTATATCTGCAGAAACAAGGTAAACTTGAAATATTTGTGATTGAACTTTCCCCTGCAAGTTTCTCATGAGTGGTCATTAAACTGCTCATAATCGTATCTTCTGCACCCAGTCAGGCTGCTGCTCTTTGGTAATGTGTTGATGGTGCTCTGAGTGCCCGTGCAAGGGCTTTTTGAAAATAATACTTAAAAATTTCAAATGAAAGGGTTTTTTTCCTCTCTCCACTTTTCTTGTCACACTCATTTTTTAAATCCTGAAAATTTGTCAGGAGGAAAGGCAGTTCTGAGAGGGTGCTGCTTAAAGGCAGATGTCATCCCAGACTGAGCAAATATCAAGCCAAGAGGAAGTACAAGGCTTAAAACCAGGAGCAGTTTTAACTATGAAATTGTGATCAGGCACTGGAGCAGAAGCATGGATGGATGAGACTATCATCTTCTAACTCTTCACTAAGAGGCAAAACACTGGTAGTCTGGAAATGGTGCCTGATGCACAGATTGTGCCAGGTGATGAAAAGGAGCAAGGGCTGCCCTGCCTCCTGCACCAGCATGTGCTGGGGACTGCTGCTGGACTCAGGCATGCACATAGCACCACAGACTCTGCAGCACTTTTCTTTGGAAGGAACAGTCTCAGGGATGAGACATACTCACACATCTGATCTGATACACGTCAGTTCTGTGCAGCATCTGTCTCGAGCCAGAGGAAACATTGCCTGCCTCCTTCACACAACACGTGACATCCCCTAGGTGGGCACAGCAGCTGTGGGAAGCTGGTTTGCACTCCAAGTTTTCCTTGACCCTTGAATTCCTCTTGGCTTCAGCTGCCACCTTTTTCCTCTGCCCAGGGCTCTTTATTTTCCCTACAATTCCACTGCACAGTGGGACTCACACCTGGTCCCCAGTCAGGCTGTGGTGCTGCAATCATTGCACTGGGCAGTCTCCAGGGAGACTAGCAAGGATGTGTTCCAGGTGAAAAAGGTTCTTTCTTTTTTCTAAAAATACCAAATACAACAGAGCTGGCAGTGCAAAGGAGGTGCTTCAGTGTGTGGCTGGAGCAGATGGGACTTCCCTACTGTCCGGAGTAACCTGACAATAACCCTCAGCCACTTCCCAACACCATTCACCGGCAGGAACTGCTTTTGCTGTAGAGCAAACTCAGAAGCATCTTTATATTCTGAACAAATAAGGTCATTTAGGCTTGGCTTAAAGACTGGGAAATTGCAAAGACAGGCTTGGGTAACAGACACTTGGTTAAATTTAACCTGTAGATTCAATTATAATTCATTGCACAGAACAAATCAAATCAAAGCGACGTTAACGCAGTAGCGGATTTGCTGTGCATCCTGTGACAAACATCACTGCAGCAGCTGTACTGGGAAAATTCTGGGCAAAGGGAGATGGCCACACCATCATCTCACATATTAGTACTACTGTTTCTTACCTTTTTTGTATTGCAACAGAGGATAAGGTGGTTGGTCAAAAGAAAGAATTATCTGCTCCAAGAAAATTAAGACAGCAGAACTCTGCAACTAATTCTTTGATGAGACAGTTGGAAATGAGATATTACTTGATACCAACTGAATCAAGCAGCAGGAAGGCACTTTGTTTATTTACTCTTTCTGTAGGGACCCCTTTATCTTGCCTGTTCTTCCTCTTCTCTGTGAAGATTTTCCCACCTTTCCTCACCATTTTCCTGGAGCGGAAAGGTCTCAACAACCCCCAGATGAAGAGGATTAATTTCCTTTGATATGGAGGGAGAAGTTTTTTGGTAACAATTAGTCACTTTTGAATTATGCAAATTTAAAGAAAACAGCTCACATCTCCTTGCAGCAGGAAAATCTTTCCCTCAAAACCCCACGATTCTAAGTCTACCTTCCTAGTGTTTAATCTTTTGCTGACTGTTACTGTAGTTATTTCCTTTAATCGATTCAGCTTTCCTGTGCTGGTGATTTATTTTTCTTCTTGTTGTATTTTTCTGATATTCTTTACTGGTCGCTTTTATTCTCTTAAGGCACAAGATTCAGCCAAATATCTGGTTTCTGAGAGTCATAAATTTCAGAATTTTTCTGAAATCCAGGAGTAACTCTTTCCTGACATCAGTGCATTATAAACTCCCCACACCTTCCCTTGGAACTGCTCTCTTCACAGCACGACTTCAGAGAAGTACTTTCTCTCCCTTAATGTAATCTTCTCCTTGCAGTCATGAGGAGAGGGTTGACTATGGAAGGGAGACTGTGATGCAGCCCTGCAGCCCATAGATGCAGAGACCTGACCCAACTTCAGCACAGGTGAGGGTCAGCAGACAGCCCTCAGCAGCCCAGCAAGACCACAGGGTGTACCCTGGGGTGTGATACACTGACAGGTAACAGACAGAAGGAACAAAATAGCCCTCACTGGCTTTACAGTCTCAATTTATGAGAAAATAAATGCACCACAGCATTTACTTTTTATCACAAGCCTTCAGAAATCAGTAAAAAGAAAAACAGAGGCACGAACAGCCACAGCTTGATGGGTGCAGACGATGTTAACTGGAAGGTTCAAAAAACAGTGCAGAGACATAAACATGCTGGGAGCTCAGTGTCACACTGGAAAAACATCCACATAATTCTCCAAAGCAAAATAAGTTGGCTGAACCCCACAGTAATTAGCAATAAGGAAACTCTTTCACTAAGCTACGTCAGGGACATGTTTTCATCTGTCTGCCAGGACAATGACCAAGATCTACTCTTCCCTTTTTTATCCACCAATGAAGCTCTGCTGTAGCAGACAGGGCTCAGATCCCAGTCCTGCAGCCACTCAGATACACATTCATTGTCTGTGTGAACATCATCACTGCAGGCGGTGGGAGATGAAAGGGAATCCCACAAGTACATACAGGATTAGGATTAAACTCCACCTGCATGTAGTCTCTGTTACCCTTGGTGTTAAAACTGTAAATCACCCTTAAGATAAAAAAGCAGGTGAATGCAGTGATGCTTTGGACATTGGGCTATTCAGATCTCCCAGACCACATCCCAGCCTCAATCACAAAAAATGCCAGAAGTGAAGACCTACGCCTGAAAACACTGCAAATGTACACTTACAATTAGAGGCCCTCTGTTGTTTTCACGGTACTTGTTCTGGAAGAAGATATAAACCACGGTGGCAGCCAGAGAGTAGAGGAAGGCGAAGACTGCAATGGTAACGAAGAACTCTGCCGAAGAGGAGAAGTCCCCTATCAAGGCAAGTGTTTCTTTGCGCCTGCCTTCGCAAGTGGGAGCCTCGAAATTCACTTGATGCAACCTGGAAAACAACCCAAAGAGCAGCAGGTGAAGCATAGAAATGGAAACTTATCTGAATACATTTATACATTTATATTACAGATAAATATATTTTCTCTGCCTCCACCTCATTGCTGATGTGCTTTGACCCCTGTGAGTAACTGGCCCTATAAGTAGAGCCTTGTGGGCTGTGCTCTTCAGAGCTGCTTGTACACGTGAAGTTACTTCCACGTGAGTGTTGAGGTGAGAGCAAGCACCTGAACACATCTTTTAATCAATTCCAGAGAAAAGTTGCTGTTTCAATGGTTTGGTACAACCCTCCCCGTCCTCTCTGGGGCTTTGCCATGGTAACAACTGAAAAAGGATAACATAAGAAACAATTTGATTCTCGAATTCTTACAATCAAGGCGACAGGAAACAGTCTTACCCTCTATACTAAGCCCATGAGACACCCATGTTTGGATGTTCATGAATTCCTTGTGTAAAATTGGCTAGTACAGAGCTACCTGTGGCTGTCAGTTCACAGGGCTGAGCCACATAGTACTTCTACATTAAAGCACTTTTAAAATCAAGCTGCAGCAGAAATACACAACTTGCATCAAAGAAAAAGTCCGCATGCCCTGGTTTAAGCAATATAAGTCCCTAATCTTGTACTCATGCACTAATTTGCAATCAGTGACTGAGCTAATAGATTTGTGGTTCTGTATGAAAGCTCAGGACAGAGCCTTTTTTGCTATAATAATTCTAACTTCTAATTCAGAAAAAGAAATGGAATCCATGGAGGGGGCATTTTGGCACGTCCTTTTGGATGGCCCAGACTGACATCAGTGGGGATATGGGGGCCAGCAAAGGATCATGCTGTTCTGAGGGGATGAAATCCACAGCAAGTGAAGAAGTGATGATCTGGGGCTGAGAAAGGATTAGGCCTTTGGGGAGACATTCCTCTGCTCAACAGCAAACCAGTGGCAGCAGCCATGAATATATACCTATATAAAAAGTTAGGTCCCCAGAGGAAAGCAAGGTACACACAGTAGAAATCACAGAAGACAGATTAATGGACATTGGAGGATTGCATGACTTTTTACTTTTGCTGGTCCAAACTATGTACCCAAACAGGTAGGCAGAACCTTTTCATCAGTGGTTGATAAATAACACCTGTTATTTGCCTCAAGCATTTACTTCCCTGAGTTTCTGTCATTGTAGTGGTGGGATGAAAACAAGAAACAAGTCTGCCCAAATTGTGGAGATGAGCAGTAGCTGAGTCGCCTGCCCTGTGCAAACCCAGAAAAGCCTGATGAAAACCGAACACATGAGAAAGACCCAAATGCTCACAATCAGTCTCCTGACTGGGTTTCTAAGCTTCCTGGCATCACTGATACACACTTTTTATTAGGGCTTATTGTTCTTTTCTAAAATGGGGGGAAAAAGGGGAAGGAAGATTTCCTTCTGCCTGTTAGGCCAATTTTGCAGCCTGAAGAGAAAGTGGCTTTGTTTTAACCATCACCACAAGAATGGGAAGATTTGAAACGCATGATTTGCATGGTCTAAAAATAAAGCTTTCTCTGCTTTTCTCATGCACAGCTGCTTGGGTGCTACATTGACACAGAACGAAACCCGGGAACCTCTTTCAAAGCCTGCTGGAAACAGTGGCAGCCTCTGTGAGGCTCTGAATCAGTAAGAAATGCGGCTCTATCCCTCTTTCCCCTGGGGAATGCAAAGCTGTGCAGCCAGAGGCTGTCCTCACAGTCCTTGTCAGGGCTCAAGGTCAGGTTCAGTCCAGGTTTCACATCCCACCCAGCCCATGGGGATGCAGTCTGGGGCAGGAAGGGCATCTACAATGGTGAGCAGAGCCAGAGGGGAAGACCACCCTCTGCTCCTCATCTACCTACAGACCAAGGGTCTCCCTGTCACCCCAGATTTTGCAACTCAGCACTCAAGGTTGGGTGGGTTTTCTTTGGTTGGTTGGTTGTTGCTGTCGGTCCCAACCTCCAAATGCTTCAGTAGCCTTTTTTGGTTCTGACACTTGCTGTGTTTGAAGGGCCACACTTGGGTACCAAGGATGCTGTTCAAGGGCCCTGCTGCAGGATCTGCTTTTCCAGCTGAGCACAGCAAAAGCCAGGCTTTGCTGCAGTGGGGGAAGTTCTATGATTTCATGTTACCACATCCCCTCACATCACTTGTATGTGCACTTTGAAACTGGGCTGAGCTACACTGGGAGAAGAAAAAAAGAAAAATGAGGCAATTCTGCATGCATTTTATGGGGCTTTTTGGTTTTTTTTTCCCTCCTCCTCTGGAACCCTGAAACAGCATACCAGACAACACATGTTGTTGTAAGTAGCAGTTCAAACTCCTGTGCATACCAAAGAGGACTAACTTCAGGAATGTTTCTATCAAGGTTTGGACTGGGAGTTGCTGCCCATCTCTGCCCTTCTGACTGTCCACAGCCACCACAGCCCCATCCAGTCTCATCATCAACAAACACCAGCCTTTACAAAACATGGCAAAGCAACTGAGACCATTTTCCTTTTCTATCCCGTTCTTCTGACTTCACCTTAGTTCTGAATCTTAAGCCAGAAAAAAATGTTAATATATGAACATCACACTCATATCTTTCCAGCAGTGCTTTTGTGGCCAGGCACCTGTCAGGGACACAAGATCACAGAAACCTTCTTCTGTCAAGTTATTTTTATGCACTTCCTTTTTAGTTTTCCCCATCCTCCAAGAGGGTGTGCAGTATCTGGTGTGTCTTGTGGCCACCTCACCTTAAACAAATGAGATCTCTGTTGTGCAAAGGGCCCCAAAATAGACCATGATTCAGACCTGGGAAGAGGAGATGTGGCAGGGAAGAGAGGTGAGGGAGCCAAGCCCTGGGGTGGCTAGGGTGGATGCTAAATTTACAGGATACATTTGAAAAGTTTCTTTAAAGTAAGGGAGGATCAGTGACAGAAAATCCAGTTTCACTAATAGAAACATCTTTGATCTGGAATGGCACCTCAGAGAGAAAGCTCTGATTTTTCCCACTGATGTTGCTGAGTCAGCCTTTCTGGGGGCAGGATGGTTTGGTGATGACTCACAAAAATTAATTACTTCTACCTCTGCCTCCCACTTTTGATGTAATTTTACCTGATGTGCCTTTTACTTCCTCTGACTTATTCTTCTTTCATCTTATCTCTCAATGTTTACGCTCCACCTTTTCCTTCAAGTCATCCTTGGCCAGTGTCTTCCTTTTGCTGCGTTTCCCATTTCCAACACCACCCCTGCATCCCACCTTTGCATCTTCATTTCCTCAGCAAAACCAGGAGCCTCAGGAGTGACCCTTTGCAATCACACCCTCTGCACCTTGTTAACATCTGACAATACTGTTGGGCTGCACTGGAAGAAGTGATTTTTCACTAATTGATGGACAATGCAAATAAAGAACACAACAGTAATAAATTTACTCAATAAGGGAAACAAGTAATGAAAAACCTTTCCCCATCTAATTTCCTCCAGTGTTTTTTTGCTTTGTACTGCCGTGAGTATTGCTATTAACTCAGAAATAAAGCTCCTGACTTAGGAATGTGACCTTGCACCCCACATTCAGCAGAGCAACACTAAGGTCATCCTCGCTGCCCATTGCTACTGGCACCACCCCCTTCTCTAACAGCAGCTGCTGTCAAGCCATCCAGGCCTGAATTCCCTCAAATTCACTTCAGTCTGAAGCAAGTCCACCAAATGCAGTCAAGTTTCACTGATGAAGTCACAGTAATTAAGGGCTTCTGAGGTTTCTTCTACCATTTGGCAAACTTGCCGTTGCCGTGGGAAATACGATGACAAGACAGCTGTATTGTCTAGCTTGACAAGATCAAAAGAGGGTAGGAATGTTTTACAGTGAAAAAAAGGATTTTTACATTGTTCTACAATAGCAAAGAGCAGTTACATTTTCAGACACTAATTACCCCTGCTCTGAAAACAATATATGAAGCCAGACACACTGAACAAAGCTACAGCTGTTACATGTGCGTGTGGGAGCAGAAGCTGTGCTCGCCCCATGTAAATGTAAAGCTGTCTTTCCTTCCTGAACTTCCCCAGTACAATATTCCAGCCACAGCTTGCTTTTAATAATTTTTTCCAGGCAGCCTAGTTCCCCTGAGGAGCCTTGAGCATAAAAATGGTCAGAGCCAACCGTCCCAAAGACCCATCCTGTCCCATGCCCCACTCCACCAGTGGACACAGAAGAGCCCAAGCAGGAGAATAAGCACTCAGTGATTTAATCTTGTCTGACTCACCAACCTCCCCCTTCAGCAATGCACACAGGGCTTAGACTTGAAGCCAAAAGAACACGCAATTAACAGCAACTATGTGCTCAAGTGTTATCGATGACCCAGCACAGATTTCCTCTCCTGGGCTTTGATCAGCGTGTGGATTAATAACAGATAAAAGTTCTGTCTCCAAAAATTCTCAATGAAGATTAGTGTTTCTCCATTCCTTTACTAGGACCTGATGAAGAACAGGCAAAAAAAGCTCTCTGTTTTGGCAGGTTGTCCTATTTTCTGAAAATAGCATCTTGTAATCCACCCCCCAACCCATCTACAACATGCTGGAACAAAATCTGCAACACCCACACATGTGCTTGCAAAAACCCAGAGATCTATTATCCTTCCACTGGGCTTTATTTCCCCATTACTGGTTTCTGGTAGTCAAACTGTCAATTGTCTTTACTGTCTGCAAAGTCCTGAGAGAAATACATTGCTGGAAACGAGTTATTGCAGGTAGTGCTCATGGAGGGGTTTTTTGGGAAATGTTTATCTTGGCTGATAATCTCCAAAATGAGGGGAAAATGAAATTTCAAAATACAGTAGTGAAATGCTGACATGCACAGGGCCCCTTAGCAAGACAAACTGCTCTGTCGAGGCACAAAAACATGACAAATGTTTACACCTTTCCTTCTCCATGATACAGAGTAAAGGCATTTTTTTTCAGTTAGCCCTGAAAACACTGGAATTCCCTCATTTCAGGGGACTATGCTGATATGCTTTCACATTGGTGCCTCCAGCCAGCCAGTCTCTGGGCCAATGACCCTTTCTGAGGTGCCATGTATGGATTTTTTTGTAGGTTTAGGGGAAGAACACCAATAAATGGGAGCCTTTCCCCTCACAACAGAGCTCACTATCCCTGTAAAACTTCTCTAGAGATATTACCTGCATTAAGAACAATATTTCAAAAGTAATCTTTAATACTTAGGTGAAAGTAGAAATCCGTCTGAAATGAAAAGGCCTTTTCTTTAATGAAAATGTTGGTCCATAGACTCTTCCAACACTCCTCACAGTCTATTCTCAAGGAGGAAGTAGCCCACACAGTGCTCTTCACTGCAAAGAACATTTCCCCCAGTGCTGGGTATCCCTGCATGCTCAGTGATAAATCCTGGCTATCTTCAAGGCTGCCTGCACAGCAAGAACAGGCATCATTCCAGCCCTTGGGAAGATGGATGGAATAAGCTCTGAAGCTTCCTCTCCTGCCTTCTCCCCTCAGATCTGCTCTCTGAGAACAGACTCCTAACAGGGGGAGCCCTGCAGTGATGAGCCCATGCCACAAGCTCTCAAACACACCATAAACTCTTGCAGAGGGAGCCACTGCTAAGCAGCTGCCCTCAGTCCATATTTTCTGCCAATTATTACCATTATCCAGCAATTCCTATAGGACTTGAATTTTTGCACCCAGGCATCCTGGAGCTGTTGAAGTGAGTCTGAGGCAGCCAGCCTGATAATATCACATTTGAACAGCTTGAAGCCATTTATCCCAGCACTGCCTGAAGATGCTGCAGGCATTTGGAACTGTGAGGTGCTTAACCACCCTGTCTAACTGCCCCAGCAATTTTCCATACCTCACTCTACCACCAACACTCCTCCAGATTCCGCAGCACCCAAAGGTGCCTTCAGTATCCTCCTCTCCTCAATCTTCTCCCCTTCCACAGCAGAAGCACATTAGTTTCTACCACATACCTGTCCTTATGAAATAAATTCATTTTTTTCTGGAGATCGAAAACAAAACTAAAGTTCTCCAGCTGACTCAGCCATCCAAGCCTGCTCTTTTGTTTCTTTGCTTTCTAGAGGAAGAAAGAATACAGCTGGCTGATCAAAGAGTATTTGAAAATATTTCGCTTTGAACTTCTGTCCTCTTGATGAAACCTCTCCATTTATTAAAAAAGAAATATTCCAAAGCCCACATCACTCTAGAATTATTCAACACCACCAGCAGTTTCACACAAATACATATTTCATCTTGCAAACACTTGTTTCTGAATCCTATCCTGGACATTTGAACATCCTAAAGATCTCCCCTTAGCCACAGCTTTCAGTGGTTTATACCCATCCAAATTCACGTCCCAAGTAGCACCACCAAAAAACCCAGGAAGATGCTGCTGGGAAGCTGATTAGGAAAGCTGTAGCAACCTACACTCTCTTATGGTTTATGTCCAGCAAAAAGAATGGAAAATATTTCCTTCTTTCTTATTTTCAATTTCTTAGCTTGTCAGGTTCCCAGCCCTCACTAGCACATAGCTGTGGTGCAGATCTTTGGCCAGTACTGATTTAACAGGACAAGCTCCCAGGCACAGCTGCTGCCCCAGCACACCACACTGTGTGCTGCACTAGCAGAGGGGGCAATTTCCCCAGTGCAGCAGCTCAGAGCAGGCACACTCCGATGCCTACCCAGATCTGGGCACCATGCACATGCTCTGCTCCATCCCTCTCCACATCTCTTCTGTTAACAGAGCGAGTCTGAGAGCCTCCAAGTAGCTCACACCTACAGGAAGAAAACCTACAAGCCCCTTTTGATGTTGAGGTCTGAAGACATTGGAATAAGGACAACCCAGGTGGTGGGGAGAGGGCACCAGTGCCACGTCCATACTTTACACCCCTCGTGCAGGACCTGCTCCTAGTGATTGACTTCACAAAGCTCTTGGAAAATGGCCTGTGCAACAGCTCCGTCCCACTCCCAGGGGAAGCAGCGTCCCGGACACGTGCCAGCCACAGCAGGGAACGTCCCCAGCCTGCGCACGTAGCAGCAGTGCAAACCCTAGTACTCCATCGTAGCACCAAAAGAGAAAAAAAAGGCTCACTATAGAACACATGCTGCTGGGAGCGCTCAGAAAGCTGAGTGGGTGATCCCAACCCCACTTCCAAAACTACATCTGAGACCCAGATTTATCTCCCAAGATATTTTCACAGCTCTGCTCAGGAACACATGCTTTTCCTTGCTCTGCAAGCAGAGCACAGTGCTCAAAGACATGCTCCACCAGTCTTTACAACCCAAATATCTTCCAGATTGGGCACTTATATTCTTTGTGGTACAGGCTGGTGGCATTATGCTGTGAATTCCCTTTATTGCACTATTTTCTTGGGGTGAGCTGCTTCCTAGTCCCTGGGAAGTTCAGTTACTATCTCTGAAGTAACTAAAATTTTTTTATCCTAAAAAAATGTTATCATGTTCATGAAACAAGAAAAATTAGGAAGCCTGAAAATGCCACAGGCATGCGTTTGCATCACTACATACTCAACTGTCCAATGTGTCCTGCTGCCCTCCCCTCTGGACAGACACAGGAATCAGCTTCCAAACTAACAAGCCCCTGTGAGAGCCGAGCAAAAACTTCCATATGGAGAAAGATCCTACAAAAATCTAAACATCTGCAGATAAAACACAAGCAATAGAAATCATAAAACAAAGGCCTAAAATCTCATTGAATGCAATAACACCATTTCTGGGAAGTGGGTGTGTCAAATCCCTGTGCTGTGTTTTTGTGATGTGGGACTGCTGGTCACACCTTCCAGCACCCCAACACACTCTGCTGCTGCTGCTGCATCAGTTCATAGCACTCACATCACCTCCAATACACCTTGCCTTCCACAACCCAATGGGCTATGAACTCCATGTAAATGTATCCTAAATTCTTGGACATCACCTGGTTTTCAGCCAGAACCACCTGAAAGCATAAATCCTTTGCCCTGTGAGCAGTGTTCATATCCAGTTTGATCCAGCTCTATAAACTCTGAAAGCAGCAATTTCACCTCCAAGACCAGCTGAGATAAATGCAAGGGCAATTACAGAAGATGCAGTAACATTTATCCTTTGTATTTCAACATTACTCTGCATTTTAACTGTAATTTTCTCAGTATATTTGTCCTAAGCTGCTGAAAGCAATCAAATTAAGTTCTCTGGAGAGTTTTAGGGCATGACTCCAATAAAACTCCCAGCCACAACATTTACATTGGAAGAACATGTCAAATCCTTTACTCAGGGAGCTGGTGGATTCCAGTGCAGGCTGAGGAGCCCATAAAGCAGGAGCCAAGGAGGCCTGTGGGTCTGCAAGTGGACCTGTGGACAAACTGCCAGCAACTTCACACTCTGAACAGCCCAGGAAGCATAAATCCAGAGAGGACAGGCATGGAGACGGGCTGTGCTGGATGGGGTTGGATAAATCATCCTCTCCAGAGTTTACTGAATAAGAAATACTACATTAAACGCTTGGTGAATAAATTCATGTAGAATCCAGGTGTGAGAAGAGACCAAAGACTACCACATATCTCATTTCCTACAGTCCTGGTGAAACCTTCAGGGCTGTTGCACAGCAAATGTACATTTGGGAGCAGGAAAAAGGGGAAGGACACATGCTTGATTGTTCCCTAGCCGGGTCACTACATGCCATCTGGGGTGTGGGATCAATTGCTAAACAAAGCAAAGCAAAGCTGAAAGGTTTCTGCTTTGGTTGCTTCTGTACTGACAGCATGAAAATGTGCAAAAAGAAATTTGTAAGGGAAGTTGTCTAAAGTCTGACTTTTAGGAAAAGCCTTTGTGGCAG
This sequence comes from Pithys albifrons albifrons, assembly GCF_047495875.1. Classification (NCBI taxonomy): domain Eukaryota; kingdom Metazoa; phylum Chordata; class Aves; order Passeriformes; family Thamnophilidae; genus Pithys; species Pithys albifrons. The sequence continues at coordinate 7,786,634 of NC_092460.1, forward strand.
GCACAGATAAAATACCATCACTGCACAATACTGCAGAGACTATTCATGAATATATATTAAAAATTTAAATTGTGAAAAAGCTGCATATATTAACAAATCCAAAAGTGACTTCCACTTCAAGAACAAATTTGACCTAAAGAATTAACGTAGAATTTTTCTGGCACTAAAGAGTGTTAACCATAAAATATAGTTCCTATGAAGAAAAATCAGCTAGTCTGGATCAATTGGACCATCCAAATTCATCAAGAATCCAATGGTTTTGAGTGCCAGGAAAAGAACTCTACAATTTAAGAAAGACTTAAAGTGTTCTTCCTTATCTGCAGCAGACACCACCTCCAGAAAGTTGCTACCACTTTCGTTCCTCCCCAGCTGTGCGTCCATGAGCTCTGTGTTCATGCAATGCTTGTGCATCAACTTCCACTGCAGAAGAATAGAACTGACCAGTCTGAAGAGCTGCAAAGCAAGACAAGTCTCCTCTATGACCCCAGTTCAACACTCAAGGACATTCAAGTTTTAAGGGATTAAAAACTACAGAGTAGAAGCTGGAGAACACTGAGGGTAGCAGCAACTGAGACGACACCAACATATGGAAAAGTCATGTTGCCTGCAGAGTTGCTGCCCCATGACAAAAGTATTGCCTGGACCAATCAGCTTGTCCCTGGCTGTGCAACTGACTGGACACTTCACAGTCTTAATAAATCAATAGCCAGACCTCCTTCTTGGACCTACTCAAGCACCATATCATTGGACAGCCCAACACACCAGAGGCAGAAATGAGCAAAGACTTTGCCACCCTCGTGCTGTGGCATCTTGGCTGTGTACAAACCACTCTGGCCTAGAAAGCAAAGCCATTCAGACCAGATATCAAATTGTGGGGGTAGTGGATGATGCCTTCCTTCAATGACAGTGCATCACTTGTGCTGAGGATCACATGCACAGGGGTCAGCCTCAAAGAGAAGCTGAAGATGTGACTATCAGATTTGTAGTGGTTTTCTGAAGATCTCAGGAACAAAGGGTCAAGTGACTGGAAGAATCTCCCAATCCCTCACTTGTGGGAAAAGGGTACTTGCATTTACCCACAGTTCAAATGAAAGTGCAAACTGGCAGTAATGACCATTCTTTGGCCAAGTTCCCAATCTTGAAGACTTCTACAAAGTGGGTTTGAATACTGTAATTGGGGTCATGAAGAGGCACTCAAAACCAGAAAAATCATGGTCATCCTTATTTTTATCTGTTTTAATCAAACCAGCAAGGATTTCATCAAACTCTAATAACAGGAATTAAATTGTACATTGTGCTCATGGACAGCTGCTATCACAGACCACAGCTGTCCAAGTAAAAAAGCACATTTTCTTCCATTCTGCTGTTCTATTGGTTTGAAGTATCCTCAGAGTCTTGAAGACATTGGAGAACACTGATTTGCAGTTTTTAATTACTTTAGTAGTCTGTAGCCATGCACAAGCAAGCAAAAATCATATCAGGGCTGAACTATGGCATTCACTTTCTAATAACGAGAACTGGTTACAAAAATGTGAAATATTCTTTCCTAAACTATGTTCATTTAAAGCTGAAAAGAAAGGCATTTATTCTGAAGACCTGGATCACCTTTTCCCCAGCCCAGGAGATAATGTAAGAGCAAACAGCTCTAAGCCAATGGCTCATTGATCAGAATGCTCAGATTGGATTTGGAACTCGTTTCAGCAAAGAGATTTGACCAAGGTCTTGATGCCTTCACTGCCAGGGAAGTACTGGGGCCATCCTTTAAATAGCTCAGAAAGTTCTTGTGTTCACAACACAATGGAATAAAAATTTTTTTACCAAGTTTCCATTGGGAAAAAAAAGACTTTGAAAAAATTGAGCTGCAATTTTCTGGCCAGTCCTGTAAATTACTAGAAGGTACAAATCACAACTGAGGAAAAAAACCATATCTATTTCCTTGTTAAAAATACATCTTAATGCTTCAGCTTGCATCATCAGGTCACATGAAATCTTAAGATTATTTCATGAAGGTGTTACGATTAGAGATATCTGTGTCCTGAATGATTTCCGAAATTTTGCTCAGCAGGAAGCAATATTAAGTTCCTCATCAGCATAATTTACAGTTTCCACTAACAGTAGTTAAAACCCAGAAGTCCTGGTCAAGCAAATTATTTTTTAAGAGGCCAAAATCAGGTATTATAAGCACTGCTGAGATCAGGGAATCTGATGAAACTCCAGATGAAACTTGTGAAAGATAATTAAAGCCATGACTGAGCCCTCAGAGCCCATCAACAGAGCCAGTTTGTATAATCAGGGTATTGGTGAAAATCTCCAGCTTCACTGATGTATTACTGAAAACTTTTCCTTTGCAGTTCAGCTGTTAACCCCATAACTGCCATAGTTTGGCAAGAAAAGGGTCTAAATTGAAGCAGTTTTCATGGACCAACCTATTGCCGATTGAGAAGGAACCATTGTCACCACACAGCTTGTGCTCTTTGCTACAGAACTCTCTGTCTCATCATCCCTGAAACTCCTGCCTGTGCAAAAGGACAACCTCTCAAATGCACCAAGTCTTGTCCAAGTTCCACAATGGAGATTTCTCCCTCTGTTAAGCTGGAATGGGTCGTGTCCCTCTCACCTTTCTGGGAGCTCTGCTAAATCTGCCTGGAAAAGGAGGCATCTGCATTTTCGCACAGAGCACACCTGAAGCCAGTGCAACTCCTGCTGGCTTGCTTTTGCTTCCATCTCCCCACAGAAGGTTTATGAGGCCACGATTTGCTTCCGTGGAAGAGGCATCTTCTGTGAGATGAACACATCCAAAATAAAACACAAACCTTAAGGAGTTTAGTTGCCTCAATGACTTTATTCCTTCACATCTCTCACCGTCCCAAGATGCCTGGGAAGAGAGCCTGCTATAGTTGCCTCCAAGTCAGCAATGCAGGCAACTACTTAATTTAAAGACTATCTACTTATCCTGATCTCCCAGCCATAACAGAGATCTATAATCCTTTGGCCAAAATTTTTATCACTGAATTCTGATGCAAGATTTACTACAAATGAATGACAAAAAAATAGAAGGCTAGTACGTTTTGGAACAGATATGTGCGAACATCAACAGAGGCCTTTTCCTAAGAGAGATAGATGCAAAGCTCAAAAATTTAGATAAATAATACCGAATTTCTCCTTAATTATAATTTGTAACTTCTAAGTAGGCAATTTAAATCTGGCTGTCATATTTCAAATGGAAGACTAGTCGACCCACTGCATGCAGATGAAGTGAACACTTTAAAGAGTGCTCAATGGGAATGTCTTTATTCAAATGAGATGCTTAAAGTGAATGAAAAGCTCCCATAAAACACAATTTCCTTTTCCTTCAGAAGCAAGAATCACTTCAAGAGACAGATTTAGTAGCACACTGAAAAGACACTAATAAGTGATTTAGAATAAAATGGAAAGCATTTGTTTTGCTCACTGCTATGATACAAAGATGCTCAGATGTATTTTCATCAGGCTCTCACGTTAGCACCATCAGGCAATCCCATTCTGTCCTGCCAGTAACTGTGGCTCAGTGTCCCCAACAGCTATGCACACACTTAACCATTGTCTTAGGTGAAACTGTTTAAAATTCAATCATGTCATCCTCCAGGCCAGTATTTTCCAAGAAGTTTGTTGGATGAATGGCACAAGAAAAGGTGAGATACTCCAAAGGAATTCCCATACAGTATTTAACTTGGGGATACACCGTGTATGTTGGGTGGGCTAAAGCACCTCCAAAAGCTAAAGGCAAAGAGATTTTAGTCCAGGACCTGCCTCAAGACTTGACAGACAGCACAGTTATGGGATTGCATTGAGATGGTTCTCCCTTTCCACTGCCCTGTGGACCCATTCAGCACAACAATTCTGCTCTGGCGACTCACCTGAGCCATTCAGCATCACCCACAGGCAGGACCTGGGCACAGCATTCCTCCCCTGGTGAGGACAGGACCACAAAGCAGCAGAGAATACCTCTCATAGGACATCACCATGACAGCAATTCTGTTATGCAGAGGTTCACTTAAATCTAGCTGACAGAGCCAAAACCTTTCACTGCAATTCTGCCAGTTACAAGTAAAACATTATGTTTGTGACACGAATAATTATGGAACAAAAACTCTTCAGTACAGCCTCAGTAAGCCAAGTAACCAAAAATTTAGCTTTTAGGAGGACTAGTGAAAAAGCACCTTACTTAAAACAATGAATACCAGTGAGAAATATATGCAGAGTAGGTGTACTATTCCATCACTTACTATCAAAACACCACCAAGAAACAGCAAAGTACAAGAAAAAATGTTGCTGAGATCAAAGAAAATAATAAACAAATAGGACCTTTACCAGGACTCTTATTACAGAAAAAAAAAATATTGCTTCAGGGTTCTTGGATGAGTGACAAATGTAATCTGAGAGGGTGATGGACTGCAAGAGTAACAAATAATTGCAATTCCTCCCCTCCTGCCCCTCAAAGAATCACTACTGGCATGAGGGTCAAGCTGACAAACATCCTAATGTGTGCCAAATTTGCAATAGATACTGTACCAAACACAGATCCTAATGCTGAGGAAAACTGCTAACGTGAGAGCAGAGAAGTTTTTGCCATATGTGAACTTGTAAAACTTCTGAAATGTCTATACAGATACCCAGAAAAATGGCTGATTTGTGCTTTGAAATAAATGCAAGGGAAGTAATCCTTTGTGATAACACTGGAAACAGGCAGAAATGAGAGAAAACTTCAGGTGAATAATTTGAAACATCCTTATGAGTATCAGCTTGGGCATGGAAGAGTCTGGCAGGATTCACAGAAAAGTGTGGCAGAGCTCCAGGAGATACTGCTGGAGGAGGGTATTAGGGTTTGGACTACAGGTTTAATTCCACATTATGGGGTGACTACAGGGTCATGGGTGTGGGTTGCCGGAAGCTTAAATGAATTGGTTTAGCTGTGGATGGAAAAGCATCACTTTGTCTCCTATTTCAGGAGAGATGGTGGAGCCAGATTTGGGGTCTATTACTCAGCAGTGTAATTGGAGAGACTCTTTTGTAGTTACTGCACTCCAGGAGCACGAACCCAGAGCAGGAGCTCTGGCACAGGGTACCCCTCAGAAGGGAATGGCTCAGCCTCCCCTCACTCCTGCCCTGCAAAGGTACCCCCCCATGGGCTTTTCCACAGCAATCACCACTTCACCAGATTACCCTGATGTCTTCTATAATGATTAGTGCGATTATGTGTTTCTCCTCACTTCTTCCTTTTCAAAGCATGAACTAATCCAGGTCCAAAATTAAACTGAGAAAGTGATTCTGGAAGAAATGAGAAGCAATTACCTTGTACTGGGGGTTTCTTTGGGTTCTCTTTTAGGTGCTCCACAATTGCATGCTGTCAGAGTTATAACAACAGTAAGACAGCACAGGAGTCAAGCACAAATATCATATTGCCATAACCTTAAACTAATTCTAATTTTTTTCTCATTTTTTTAAGGTACCCTTCAAAACTTTCTAATAGTACTAATTATTTCTCTTGAATTCATTTATATTGCTTGCTGGAGACTTTTGCAATTTGTAGGCTGGAGCTTTGAAAAATCTCAGTAAGAGGGTATGAAGATGCTCCTTTGTTTCAGGAGCATCTGGAGCTGCCTGCTGTGGAGTGCGATGCTTCTTCTGTACATTCAAGACTGGCCTGGGGCTACATGAATCACTGGTTTGAAGTTGCCTAGACTTTTGGTATGTTTTAATCACGCATCCCTAGACCCCACTAGAACTGGTTTTGCCCTCCTGCATCCTCCTTTTCTTTATCTCAGGTGCTGGGCCCCAGTAGCACATGGTCACAAGTGTAGTGCCCCTCCATTCAGTCTGGAAAACTCCCTCCCCCATTCTTTACTGGGAACATTTTCATACTCTTTCAGTCTCATCTACAAAACATCCAAATCTTCTTGCTTTTCCAAGCTGTCCTGTTGAGCCTTACCACTTTGTTTACTTTCTTAAAGCTCTTGTCATCTACTCACCGAGGTCTAGCAGTTCATCTTCTAGGAGAAGAAAACAAAGCCTCAAACCCACAGCAACAGGCACGAAAGCAGCTGGTAGCACGGCTGCATGGCTTTCTTCATTTCAAGTCATGCTGGAAGGAGCAGCTCATAAAAAACAGAGCTCAGGTATTCAACTTGATTCGGTGTCACTGCTGACAGCCACAACAGCAGCAGGGTGTCAGATGCTCAGCAGCATCTCTCCTTCCACCTACACCTCCCCCAGCCGACAGCCAATCACCAGGACTCTGAAGGCACTTGAATGCAAGACAACTGGTGGGAAACTCATTCTGTCTACACAAAGCCTGCGTGCCCATACAGGGATATGAGCCTCAGGAGCACAGTTTTGATGAGGGAGCCTGAACTTACAATGTGTCTGCTCTTTCTAAGGGTATTCACTGTTCCAAAACAAGACATTAACTTTCCCAATTAATTTTTGTACTTTAAAGCATCCCCTCTCCATTTTCAGGAAGGAGCATTGGAGAAAAGCAGAAAAGAGCAAATACAGGAGGAAGCCACAGGAATATTTAGATAAAACAGCAAGATGACACCAAGTTCCACAGGTAGCACTGGGCCAGATTTTCCAGGCACACATTTGCTCCCCTGCACATCTGCAGGGCACATCTGCACATCTTTGGACACTTTTTGCACATGCCTCAGGTTTGCATACAAACCCCCAAATTACATAAAACCTGAGTACCTTTATGCTTCTCCCAAAACAGCAGCTGGCTAAATGTCATCTCCCTTCTCACCTGCACATTTCAGGTGTATTTATACCATGTAGCCAACCACCCCACTGTACATGCCATACACCCCATCTGTGCCTGCTGAGTTCAAGGGCCAGCTACAGCCCCAGCTGGATCCCTCCTGCAAATAAGCCCTATTTTGCATCATCTTTGCAACATGCTGGAATGTAACAATTACCTATCAATTATTCTAGTTTTTTAATAAGCAAGACTGTGGGAAATTGCAGATCCAGCCACTTCCTTCTAGAAGTGATGGTCAACCTGCCAGGTAAAATACTAGGAGATACTTGATGGCTACTTTTCTCCCTTTTATTAGCTTTTAACATATGCAAAATAAAAGCTCTTCACTGTAGGGTGTATTTGTAATGAATGCTGGAGAAATGACCTACTCAGAAGAGAATCAAATTACAAATTCACATAACTTAATTTTCAGGATCTCTCTTGTGCATACCAAGCAGAAATGAAAGAAAATGTAGACAAGTTCAAGACAAAAAATAAACATTTGTAATACCAGAAAATGTGACTTTTTTGAGTTATAAATATGTGTCAAACAAGAACAACATTCCCACTGTTTGGAATTTGCTATATTTTAGAACATGTTAAAGAAATAGATGCTTTAAACTCTGGTCTGTGCAGAGCAATCATAAGAAAAACAGCATGTGATTTCCCAAGGAAGCATAATAATTTTAGAGTCATAGTGTACTCGACTTGAGATTGGATTATGCATTCTTTTCTTAATCAACTCAATTCCTTGAAGAAATCACTTATACAGAACTGAACAGTTTCTACAGTGGACTTGACATCTCTTAAAACAGAAGACTGTCGATGTTCTTTTGAAGCACAATCTTAAGCAACACGAATATTATATATATATATAAATGCACTACAGCTTTCAAATGTACTTAACATAAAAACTGTTTTCTTAAATCACTAGGTTGAAAGCACTTGGGCACCAAGAGATGCAGACAGGTAATTAGTCAAATTTTCACAAACATTTCAAAATTATGGTTCAAATTGGTTTTGTGTTTTGGTTCCTCTTCCCCTGAGTAGCTATTTCAGATCCTTGCTACTCCAGTGGATGGGAATCCTCCTTCATTTCCAGATTAGTTAATGGCTACACTACAGATAATGGATATTTTATCCCCATTTTTTTCCCTTGGGCTGATGTGCCATTTTGTTTTCCCTCGTCTGCCATTCTCCACTCCCTGAGCTGTCCTGGCCTTCACAGGGCTCTGCATGCTCTCTTCTCCTTTGCTGAGTGCCCACTTCCCACAGGGTCCCACAGCCCCATCCACACCGGGTCTAGCCAAATTCATTTCTCCTGCACACCCAGAGCCTAAACAACACAGTGAGAAAAATTCCAGACCCCAGACTGATGTTTAATCAAAAGATGGTACAGATGATGGGAAACCCACTGCAGCTGGGTTTCGCCCCAGCCCCCGAGTGCCTCCCTGCCAACGCACCGCCGCGAGCCAGCCAGGGTTACCTGAAGGGGTAGGCAAAGGCTATGTCAATGCTGAGGTCACTCTCTGACTTGTTTGCACAGTCCACACTGAGGCGCAGCTCTCCAGAGTACCCACCGCATGTTGCAAATGCAAAGATTGCAAAAAGCTGTCAAAAACAAACAACATTTTAATTTTATTTCATTACGGCAACCATGACATGCAGTAGCTCTTGCTGCAGCACCAGCCCCTTTGGGTCAGGTTATCCATCACTCCCTGCATTCAAAGCATTGTCACAAATTACTCCTGCAGCCTTCCCAAAAGCAGATGCAAAGAGTCATGAAACGTGAAGATCTGTTGCCATACAGGCAGAAGCATCGCCATTTGTCCATGTCAAGCATCTCAGCCCTCCCCTCTTGCTTTGAACCCAATTTGGGATTCACAACCCAGGCAGCTATTAAAATCATCCCACTGACATGAGAGATTGGATGAGAAGGATGAATATTGACTAAGTGTAATGATTCAGTCTTAACCCAAACAAAACACTGGCAGAAGTATTTTCAAGGAGCAACCAGGAGTAGCAGCAGTAGACTAAGACGTGGCCGCCCCTCAAACCACAGAATTGTGTTACCCCTCTTCCAGTGGATGTATGACCTAGCAAAAAACCAATTTTTAAAATTATTTGTACTAAATCATTGCCATAATTCAAGATGGATGTAGAAGTACAGTAAACTGACAGCAAAGCACAAAAAATTTCCAGACTTAGGATTAAAATCAGGCAAACTGGAAAGGAACAAAGAGCTGGGGTGGTTCTGATGTAAACCTGTATCACATCTTAATGCTCCAGGAGGAAAAAAGGGAAGGAGGGAGCGTGCGGGCCAGAGACACATCAGCATTTATATCAAGAGTTCAAACAGAGAAATTGGAGGTGGCCATAACTGTCTTAACACATCATTGTCATAAGCTTCCTTGGAAGGCTCTGAGCAGAAGTGGGCACAGTTCATTTAGGTAGTTGTAATTTAAATTAAAAGACAAGCTAGATTTTGTTGATTACAACACTACATCTCTGAACTAACTCTGTCAGCTTTAACAGAGTTACTATGAGATCTACAGAGGGGCAGCTATGGGAAATGACAAGCAAATGCCCAATCCCAGTCAAAATTAAATAAGCTAAACATCAGCAACTCTGAGGAAAAAAAACTAGTGCACATATCTGGGAAAGAAACCATAGGTTTAGACACTGAAAAATTACGCAGCAAGTAGATGTAATGGCAAAATAAAGGACTGAAAAACATAATAAATGGAAAAAATAGATCTATTCTTGCTGCACAGGTCTTTGCAAAACACACAACTAATCTTAGTTCTTCCCATTTACAGCATGAGTAAAGCCCCAAGCTTCAGCTGCTGCAGCAGTTTTGCATGTGCATTTTTCCCCAGAGGCTGTCAGATTATGGGGGTGACTCTCGAGCACTGGGGCAGGGAGATCCCCCCACCCCAGCTGCAGCAGCGTGATGTGCTGAGCATGATGGAGCACGGGGAGTAACAGGAGAACAATACACTTTCCCACTCTGCTACTCACTTCCAGTGTGATCAGGGCATTTCACATGTGGAGGATAGATTTGCAAAGGTATTTAGGTACCCAATGAAGAGGAAAGTTGATATAAACTTTGACTGAATCAATTCTTTTTATTGAGCTCACTGAAAAAAAGAAAGCTGAACTCTACTATGAATTGACTTGTTAAGTGTGTGCTATGGAATAAGTATTTGCACTATCACTCAGTGTTTCTTCACCTAAATGAGATGCTTTTTCTGTACACATAAGAAGTTTCTGCCCCTACATCTAGCACAGCACTGAAAATCAGCATTAATTACCTCAGGTTAATTTGTGAAGTAATTTAACAAAACAATATGTTAAGGAGAACAGGAGAGAAAGCTGACCTGCTTTCTGGCCTAATTAACAGAGTTGCAAATGCAAATGTTTTGCAGGTACATAGAGAGGCACAAAGATTAGCAGTGATATATAAAGGAGGAAGTGAAAACCTGAGAGTTGAGACCGACCTGCCATAAAGGAAGAGCCATCACTTCTCAGTAAGGGGAGAAGCAGAGGAAAGAGATGCAGTGGAAATGCATCTCTAATCATGCGTTGGAAATCAGCATAACAGGTGTCATCATGTTTTATCACCAATGGCACAGAGCCATGCCCCAAAACACAGCTCAGGTTATTCCTTCCCAGAAAGTATCTCCTCCAGAGTTCCCAGTTTTCCTTCTCTCCTATTGAGAGCAACTCTGACAGCAGACTCAGGCATCTGGAGTCTTGGTCCCTCAGATAGTTCAGATCTAGCCTCTACTCACCCATTAGCTCCAAGTTCTGCTCTTAATCAGAAGCTTTTCAGATGCCTTCACTTGATCAGCAAACCCTCCAGGCACAACCACCAGCTTTCACCCTTGCTCAGCACACACTCTGCTCCAGGCACCCAGACAGCACCCACAGGGCAAATGGGAAAGAAAAAAAGGACCCAGCTGGAGACTTTTATATCAAATTTCAGCAATGCCTCAGCCAACCAAAGTTTGCTCTTTGCCATGGCTTGATCAGATGCTCCTGATGTATGGGATCTCCCAGCTGCCGGTAATGCTCAGCCAGTCCCCACAGCAGCATGCTCAGGCCATGAAGCACCTTTTGCAAGCATATTTACCTTTTGCAGCAAGGGAGAACAGAGTGAGGGCTGTTGAGCAATAGTATTTCCCCAGGGTATCTTGGCCAAACAGCAGTGTAATTCTCCTTCTCCTCCTGTTTCTGCATTTTCCCTTTTTCCTTGCCACCCCAAGTTGTACTGCTTTATGTTGACAGAGGATTGCCCACTGAAATAAGCCAAGATTTACTTGCTGTTTTTTGTGCACACAGTAATTCTGTGGCAGTTTCAGGGATGCTGTAAACACCACTGTATTTTATTATAGCAAGGTTTGTGTAAATGGCAGTTGTAAACCCCATAATGGGAGCTTTATGGGCCAGATTCAATAAAACCTCCATCTGCGAGATAATTTTATTGAACCTGGCCTCTCTGAAATTGAAAAGTTTATGGAGAAAGGCAAAGTGTTCCCCTATGTTCCTATTTACTCTTGCCTATAAATCCACACTCAGCACCACTCCTATCAGCAGTGTGCATGCACACTGCTTCTCCCCTTCGCATGAGATAAATCTCCCCAGCATGCAGTTACCTCTGGTTATCACGTGGCTCTGCCTCCCAAGGCTCAGCCTGGATGGCCAGTCCTGTGCCTGGCTTCCCTGGAGAAGTAGTGGGAGAAACATGGTGGCCCTGAGGCAACAAATCCTCATTGCCATGGCTGTGCCAGGATACTCCTGCTGGCCTGCGTGGGAGCAGAGCAAACCCTGCCATCCCCTGTGCGCCCCATCCCTCCTGCAGCTGCACGTATTGCCTTTCCACTTTGATGCAATGGGGAGGCTGGTGCTTCACATGTGCCTGGAACCTCATAGAGAAATACAAAATGACTGTTCCCAGCCTGGACCAATGGTCCACATTCCATGTGGGATAACAAGACACGCAAGCATCCCGCAAGTTCGATGTGTGCTATCAATGCAGTTACCAACCCACATAATGCAGCCATAGACTGAAGAGAGGGAGAGGAAAGGACGTTATTTGTGCTCCCTGGCACAGACCAGAGCAATGCACATCTCCAGTGTCCAGCCCAGCCTGGCTGGAAGATCTTCCTTCTTCCTCCTGGTCTCAGACACATCTGTGGTAAGGCAATGAATTACAGTGATATTCCCTCTGTGACTTCCAACTTTGGCCAGGACTATTGGTATATTTTTTTAAGGAATTCAGGTAAATCTTATAGTCTAACTTAACAATCACATTTTTAATGATACTGCACAACAATAAACAACCTTCCCTGTCAAATCAGATGAACAGACTTTAAAGTTCAGTTGGCTTCTTAGCACTTTGAGAAAAAAATAGCAATATAATACCCTGCAGAGCACATGCTTCTTGCACCAGAGCAGGCCAGGGAAAGGTTCATCAGATAATTTATGGGATCAGCTCACTTCTTCCAATGCCAGGCTTCAACACAATGGCAATGGATCCTCTAATTCAGTATTCATGTGATGTTACTCAAGGCTGGTCCCTCATTTCCTGACCCAGCTGTCCCCAGTGGCAGGGACTCAGGGCGCACAATGCCCTGAGGGAACTGATGTCCCAGCAGTGCATTAGACAGTTGGTAGCATCTCAGCACGCAGCTCTGGACATCACTCATCCCACTGTAGAAGGGAAAAATAGGATCACTTCCCATCACTTCTCCATGTTTGGCTTTCTGACAATTCCCCTCAATGCCTGCTGAACAACAGGCTCACTCTGCGCACCAGGAGAAGGCAGAATGACTCCTGATAAGGCAAGTTAAAAGGCACGTTACAGCTAAAACATCCTGGTAGGAAGATAACACTGTCATTTAAAATTGATGAAACGTCTATATAAACCAGTTGCTTTTTCCGGGAGCACATCTGCCCTGTGCAGCAACCTTTGGCAGCTTGCTGGCAGATGAGATGGAGCCATGCTGAGGATGTGCCCCAAATCTATCCCACTGTAAAGCAGAGAACCTTGCTCTGCCTGAAGGCTCCTTGGTGAGTCCTCCAGGACGGCAAGATCTTAAAAAGAAACTGTCAGTCTTGCCTGGAGCTGTGGTGGCCAAAAACAGGCTGTGAGGGACATAGTTCACTATGTGGGTTTGTCTCTAATGCTTTCCCTTCCAGCTGAGGGAGGAAAATGGGAATGAACCTGCTGGATGCTTTCCCAGAGAGATCCTACCCAGGCCCCTATTCCTGCCCTAACATTGGAAAACTGAGGGGAACTCCTGACACTTTTAAAGAGCAACCTGAAATATTCAAAACACCTACTCTATTATTAGTCATTTTACATGTTCACAGTGTTTTAAAAAAGACCTATTTTTCTGGCATCATTTCTGGATGTAAGACTTCCCTTTCTCCATATTGCCATAATAAAGAGACTGCAAAACCTTTGCCAAATGTTCTAATGCTTCACACTTTCTGTTGCTCACCGTGGCCAAGGGCATGCACGGAGTGGGGAGGGAGCGCGTCGCTCTGAGGGCTCTGGAGACATTCCCCTGCCGCCGGCATCGCTCACCCAGCAGCGTCTTGTTAAACTGAGATTATTTATTTATAGGGCAGACCAGTAATTGAACATTATTATTAAGGCTGTAAAGGGAAGGTTTGAAGGCACTAAATGACTGTACGGGAAACATTTACTGCAGAGCTGATGGCCCAAAATATGTCACCAGTGAAGGATTAGGAAGCACTCTCTCCTCCGGGTCTCTGCCTGTTTCTTTTTTAAAACCTGGCATTTTTCCTGCATGGATCTGAGCTGCAGACTTCCTGGAATCACTTCTCCTACATAGAAGCCTTTGTGCACTGGAGATTATCAGATTATTGACTTTGGGATTCCTAATTATATCAACTTGACTGGTTGATGAATTGGAGGTGGATGGCATCGCAGCCGACGCAGTGCTGGGGGGAGGCGATGACTAGCAGGAGTCATTTTCCTCCAACAGTTATATAGGGAAAAAGCTGAAATATTTTCTGCTCCTGCTGAGAAATAAACCCTAAAGCAATAGCTCACTAATTGCTGGGATTTAGTGTTCCCTCTTACAAATAAACAGCAGCATTGCTAAGAACACTTCTGTGCCTGTCCAGACCTGGTCTGTGTGGAGGGAAAAGCCCAAACACACATTCCACTGCCGCCCTCCTGGGGGAGACCAACCTGCCTTACAACTTCCCACATGGCTTTGGGGTCTTCACTTGGGCATTTGCATCAGTAAACCTCCGGCATTTTAGGGTACTTGCAGAGAGCAGAGGTTGGTTCTGCCAGCTGGACAGAAAGACCAGACCCCACGGCGGGCAGAAACCCCACAGCGTCCTCTGTTTAAAGCATAGCATTTCATTTAATGCTTAGCATTTTTAAAATTTAAAAAAATACTTAATTTGATTTTTAATGGAAAGATTTATAGAAATGAAAATGGAGTATTTTTAGTGAGTAAAGATCATGTTATAATAATTTGGTCCCACAATACTTTAATCCCAAGGAGACAGTTTTCTCTCTTTTTCTTTGAAGAAAACCTTTATCTTTTTTATTCATCTTCCATTGATTATTCTAAAAATCCCATTTAGCTCCACCACATAATGGTATGGTAGTCTTTCCTCATTATATTTTAATAGAATAAAACCCAACTGTATATGAGAGAATTAGACAGCCATTTGTTGGGGTAAAGAACATTGTTCCTCCAGATGGCCAGACAGAATCTGTGTAATGCCTTTCCTATTTATTAAGTTCAAAATGTAATGCAAGCTGATGAGATGTGTTTCATCCAGTATTTAATGGGTCAGTCACACAGCTGAAAGGTAATACTAAGGTTGGCAGCATGCATGGAAGAGTTAACAGCCAGAAAACAGACACATTTGGAGCATCTCTTCTCGGACTCAGTGAAATGAAAAGTTGTCAGAGGACAAAGGTGCTTACACAAGCAGGGCAGAGTGCTGAGCTCTCCCAACCCCTCTAATCATTAGTCAAAGATTCAAGGTAAACATTTACAAGGACCTGAGGGTTATTTTAATTAATTGTATAAATTGCTTTCTGCACAAGAAGATCGACAGATTGGCAACAAGTCTTCCATGAAATGAGAGACACCGATATGTGTTGCAGACAGGCTTAGGAGTACCTGGGGTAATTACTGGGTGCTCATGGGCTCATTTGGGTTATATCACAGCCTACAGCCCTTTTCCCCTCTGGCTGTAGAACAGCCTGAAGTTACGACTCTTCCTCTCTGCAACTCCCACTTTGTGTCCCCTTCTTTTAAGGATGTGGGAGCACAAGTTGGACAGACATGTTTAGATTTGTACATATAATCCCTGAATGACTCACGCTGTGACATATGTCACTGCTGTAGAGACATGTGCTCCTTTTTGGGCCTGAGAGCTTTTCCAGTCCTAGATTGTCAGCAAAAACTGACAACCATCGTGTTCTCTATGAGGATCCACATTGTGATAAGTGCCCAGAGCATCACAAATGCCCAGAGTCTAGGAGAGCAGCCACACCCAGGCTGTGCCCCCTTCCCCTTCCTCTAGCCCATGCCAGCTGTGCCCCCATGTGCCCACATCATCTCACGAGCTACTCTGGCATTGTCGCACCATTGTCAAACCATTACAGGCATCAACCCCATGTAACCACTGTAGGCAAAATCAAGGAAAACCATGGTGAGGTAAAGGAGAGGTTTTCTAACAGGTCAAGTGCATTCTTATTTTAGTAATGTGCAACAAGCCAGCAGTCAGGTTAATACATAAATGTAACTCTGTTCCTGCTCCCTCCTGAAAATGCAGGTTATGTGCAGACATTACAGGGTGATTATATGGGATTTATTGTGTAACAAGTGTAAACATTTAATTATAAAACAAAAAAAAGTTTGGATGGATGCTCATTTCCTTGTTTGCTTGGTGGGTTTAAAAGGATATGGGTTTAAAATGGCTCACGATGTAACATAAATGCACGCAGAGCATGATCCAAGTTATTACTAAGCAGGATTTACTCCTTCTAATAATCACAGGGATTTACATTATTGCTGAGTGACATGCATACATGGAAAGCACTCTGTGAAGAGAAAGTGCCAGTGAACTTAATGTTGCTAAGCCCCTGATGGTCAACAAAGCCACAGGGGCCCAACAACAACCAAGACTACACTATACCCTGTCCATAGCAGCACTGCATGGCAGGGGAGCACAAACCCAGCCTGCAAAAGCAGGGTTGGAGACAGTGCACATACTGTCTGCTCTGGGCTGGGGCTGGGACCAAGGCACCTCTCCCAGCTGGGGAGCCCAGCCCCATCCCCAGCTATGCCACCATCACCACCAGGCACCACTGGGTGGATCAAGTCCCCTGGCAACACAGTCTGATTGCTGCTGGAACTGCTTTCTCACTTACTTTGTGTCTTTCCATTAACTTCAGCTCCTTTCCCAGCACTACTTGGTAGACCTGGGCTCCAGAGAATTTTCCTGCGCTGGTGACAGATGCACACAGCAGAACTGAGAGGAGGGAACACTTCTCTAACCAGAAAATGCTCTGACAGCTGGGTGCCCACAGTGTGGCACAGTGTGGGGGCTGCAAACAAACCTTCCCCGGGTCAGCACCCACAGAAAATGATTGTTACAGGAAAGGCTCCTGTCCTTCAATCACGCTGTATTATTTATGACCTAATGATTGCCCATTGACTAGCAGGAATTATATGTTCTTGAAGATGTTTCTGGGTGAATGAAAGGGCATTAACCTCATTATTATCACGTCCGTGCTCATCAGAGGCCATTAGTAGCTTCCTCTCAGCTCCCTGGGCTGCCGTGTAGCTCTCTGGTGTCATCTGCTGCCTCTCCACCCGACGCCCCACATGCCTGCGCCAGCTCTGTCTCCTTTCTCCAACAGATTTAAGGAAATGGGTGAAAATTATTTAGCTTGAGAAGGAATCCATAAAGCCCATGGGATTAGTACTCTGGTGTAACAGCTTTTTTCCCCTGAGGATTTGAAAGTGCTTTCAAATTGCTAAGCACTGGAGCCTCCAATCCCTTCTCACACACCCAGCAGCTTTCTTTCAGTTCGTGTCTGGCCATTTTTCCCTTTTTTTCAGTTCCACAATGCCTGTACAAGCAGGAACACTGGGAACAAGGCTTTCCTCTTGGGAAAGCACATCTGGTTTCCTACGCACTGTGTCTGCAAAGCCCTCCGGGAACCACCCAGCCCTGGCCACTGTGGTCCATTAGGGGGGTCCTCCGCAGCCTGGCCTTCGCAGATACTCCCTCCCTGCTCCAGACCCAGCCTCACCATGACACCTTTTACCCTCCATATCTGAGATCTACATGGAATCCTGTGCACGTGTGACTCAAGCATGGGCCCCATTGCATCATCTCAACCCAACTTTTGGATGGAAATTTCCACTGGAGCAGCCTTTGACCTCAACAACCACCTCTGTGCAAAAGGATGGAATAAGAATTTGATCCTGGCTAAATATCAGCCCACGTGGTAAAAATAATTTATTTTTTAATAATTAAGATGATGGGCTATAAATGAACATTTGCTTTCCTGAGCTGTGGGAATTCACAGGGAACATTTTGAGCAAGAAACATTTTTAAAATTAAAACCTCCCTCTCTTCTTTTTCACCACTCCTCTTACACTGTCCCCAGAGATGGCAGTGCTCTCCTTCCCACACTCAATCATAAAAAGCAACACCTAAACACAAACATATTTAGGAAATGCTAATAACAATGTCCTTAAGCTGAAATAAATATTCTCTATCTCACTAGCTCTGGACGGACTTCATCTGGACAACCCAAGTTGTCCTGTTTCCTCTACATTCTCCCCCTCACTGTGCTGCTCCACACCTCTTGCCTCCTTTTTCTTTCACACGCCTGAAATCTGCACCCATACCTGCTTCTAAATACAAAAAGAAAAACCTTTACAAAAAATCCCACCTGAACACTCTCCATTTTCTCATGGTTCAAAATACTTAATAATTCCAAGACAACCAGTCATCCTTCCCTTTCTCTCAACTGTTAGCAGCTGCTGCACATCTTCTGTGCCTCTTTCCAATGTACTTCAAAAAAGCAGGAAAAAAAGCAGGCACTTGTGCAAAAGCAATAATTCATCAATATGTTTTTGGCTGTTGCAATCTTTACATCTGAGTAGATTCAGGCCTATGGAATAAAGCCAGTACCACCAAAATAAGGAAGGAAAGAAAACACAAGCAGAATGGAAAAAGCAATTGAACATGCTATAAACTCAGAATCAGGTGAAAGCTAATTACGGCCATGCTCACTGAAAAGATAAGGACACAGCGAGAGAGATAGACTTATTAATTATTTGTGTTATGGTAGCACTTAGAAGCCCCAATCCTTTATCTGGGACTAGCTGTGCTACACACTGCAAACACTCAAATATATCTTTGGGTAATGTACAGGGTTTTAAGGAAAATGTGCAAATGCTCTCTTCTTTCACCCTCAGCAGTTTCTGGTTTGTTAATGCTGTTAAAGGAATCTGAGTCCACCATCAGTCTCATTCTGAGAAGCTCACAGGATGGTTTCATGAGTCAAAGTACAAATAATTCAGCGTGAGGGAAGCCTCTACCCATAGGTGGATTGGGCAAACCCCAGCAAGCCCTCCAAAGTGGACATGAGCTACATCCCATCACCATCCTCATCCCCTGGCATGGGGTACAGAGCACTCACTGTTGCCAACAGGGATGTTTCATCCTCAGTGACTCTGTGCAAGTTTGATTGCTTTTCTAATTAAGATACATTTTATGGTAATCTACCAAGCCCCTTTGACTAAATCACTCACTTAATCTGTTGTTAGTGCCCATATGTTTACAGCTTTACAGCCTGCTGCAGCATATTTGCTTTGCCACGGTGCCGGGGAATTTCGGTGACAGATGAGCTGCTGTGCAGCCGTTCAGGTAGCGCAGAGCTCCTTCACCCAGACAGCTTTGCATGGACAGACGGACAGACAGCCCTGGCACCTGTCTGGCAGTCTGGAGAGGAGAGGGAAGGCACAAGCATTGCAGATGCCCCATGCTGTTCACCTGTCTCTTCCTCTGCCTCTGCAAAAGGGCTTAGTACATCTTTTTCATTTTCTTTTCTTTCCCTACCTTTTTTTTCTTCCTCCAAAATAAGAGGTTGTACATGACAGCTGTAGAGTTTCACAGTATCATCACATCTCTGGCTCTGGAGCTCATTTACCAAGGAATTTCACTGCAGGTTCAAGGGCTCTGAGCAGCCCTTTGGCCACATCTGCAAACTACAGACAGGCAGAGTCAGACCCTCCATCGCACTGGACACTGAATTAAATAAAGGCTGAGCAAGCTCCACAGTTTTGCTCTCACTGCCCCTGCAAGCCTGGCAGGGGTGTGTGTCCCCAACCTCATCTGCAGCTCAGACACACCAATGGGCCCTTCCAGCTTCTTCAGGGCTGGCACTGTGCCACCACACGCACTGCTGAGGAGCGACATCTCTGCTGGGCTCTCCAGCAGTCCTGCCTCCTGTGCACGGACACACGTGTGCTGTGCTGGCAGTCAGCAGCTTCCTCTCTTCATCTCACATCAGGCTGCCCACGCCAGCTCTAGATGAAGGAAAGGGGATGTGCTGAACAGGGACGTGGCTCTTGCCTGTCCCCAACTCATGGCTCTCCTCCCGCTTGCCTGAATCCTGCAGTGGTGCCTGCATGGGCAAAGCTTAGGAAGGACCCAGAGACACCAGCTCTGCTCAGATCAGCTCGGCTGAGTCCCTAGCCCACCACACACAAACGTGTTGAATTCACTAGAGTGTGACATGCTCCTGTTTGAAATAACTTGTGCTCAGCTTGTCCAGGGAAAGAGAGCCCAAAAGCCAAGTCAGGAAAAACCAAACTCCAGGTCAAATTGCCATCTGCCATCCTAGGTACAGGGAAATATTCCCTGGAAAAAATGGTCATATAATTTTACAGAAACTCTTAATCAAGAGTGACATGAAGAATAAAATACCACCTGCAATCACCAGCAGTGACAGGCAGCTGCTATCCAATATCAACACAAAACCCCTTCCCCTGCAGAGTTTCTATTGATCTGAACAGGATTAACAGAGGTGAGGAAAATACTCTTTAAGTCTTCCAAGGACTTGGCTAAAAAAAGAGTATCTGGCATTCAGAAGGAGCCAGATATTTAAGAAATCAATTTCTTTAAGAGTTTAAGGAATTCCTCTAGGAACTGTTTGAGCTGCTAAGAGGAGCACCCAAGAAGACAGGTCTCAAAGGAAATGAAGCTCCCAGAATTGAGACACCCCTGAATTAGTGTGTCAAACCACTTTCAAACCCTGATGCACCTGCTAGAAGGGCATAGTGACTCCTCCATCCCACTGGCACAAATCTCATGTTTTCAGCCATGAGGCTTGCAAAGCACAATGCTGTGAACCTGTCCCTGCAGATTCACCAAGCCCTGGTTTGCACAACAGCCTGAAATCATCTTGGAGAGTGGATATCATGCTCCTGGGGAGGTGATGGAGGCTGCTCCAAGGTCTGAGAGGCGAGTGGTGGTTCAGGGTACTGGGCAGGGAGCAGCTGCCCCTGGTTCTGCTACCACCCAGCAGCTGGAGATGAAGGAGCACCGCACATTATAAGTCTACGATGGGCAAAAGGCCACAGGTGGAAAACCATGAACACTGAAGACTTCTGTAAGAACAACACAAGGAGCAGGGCAACCTTGCCTGTCCCCCGGAGTTTGTTGCAGCTGTACCCTGTAGAAATGGCATGTAGGGCTGAAGGGATCATTCCGTGCTCAGCCAAAAGCCAAGGGAAAGTCTTGCAGCAAGAGACTTAACCACTTTGTGCCTCACAGTCCTTTGGCTGCCAATGACCTACCCTAAGGGACCTAAGGGTGAGACTTGCCCCTGCTTGCAGTCAAACCAGCCATCCCAGGCCACTTTTCCTGCTTCAAAGCTATTAGGATGAGATCAACTGCCTTCCTAAATAAACCACAACCTGAATTCAGGGCAGTCTGGCACCCCTGCTATGACAAGCTATGTGACACAATACCCCCCAGGCCTTTGGTTTTGTGGGGTAGAAGCAGGAATTGTGCTCTTCAGTTCACACTACCCAGGCCCCATCCCCTCCAGGGTTACCCAAACGTGCTCTTTGACCATCACCCTGCCCACCTGGAGGATGCTGCACTGAGCCAGATACAAGGGCTTAGCCAACTTAGAAATGCTCAATGCTGTCCTCAGGCAAGCAGGAATATGCTTAGAAAGAGTGTGAGACATGCACTGCTTAGACACTCATGCCCTCCACACCTGAGGAGTTAAACGACTGTGAAAAAGGCACTTATTGTTTTGTAGCATGTTCTCTAACACTGTGGCACACAGCACAGTTTATGTACCATGTTTTCTGACACTCTGCCAAGCACATGCATTCAAGCTACACAGCTGGTTTAAATATATATGGACCTTACGAAACAGCAATCATGCAAACACCAGAAAGCCACTGCATTGAGTGCCTATGAACTACCTTGTCAGGAACCAAGTGCATGGGCTCGCCTGTGGAATGCTCTGTGCCCAGCTGGCTCCCCATGGGGAGGCTGTGCACCAGCACGAGCTCAGCCCAGTCAGGGCACAGACCCAGAGGAGCTCATGAGCCCAATGCTGAGGGGCACACCACCAAATATTCCCACCAGCTGCTCTTTAGGCAGGTGAGAAGGCAAGTGCAACTATTATATTAAAAAAACTCCAAACAATTAAATTAGTCCAAAAACATCTTAAAATGACTAAGCAGTTACCGCCTATCTGAAATTTCTCTCCGGTAGAGTTTAGCTCAGGCTGGCAGACACAACATCCTTACCTTCTCCTGTGGGTTTAATAAACTCAGTTACAGCCTTCTAACATCTTATTAAAGTACACTTCATATAGCTATTAGCATTCCCTGGTATCATGAGAGCAGCGGATTATTCTGGGTCTAATCTGTTGATTTTCTGAGCAGATACATACTCAAGCATGTTCTCACAGCAGCTCCAGCTTGTGCTACAGCTGGAGTTCTTAAAGACTTCTGAAACACCAAAGCAATCGACTACCATGGACGTGATTCAAGTATGAGAGAATTAAAGTGCTAATAAATTAATCAATACAATGGTGCAAATTCAAGTATTATGTAGTCTGAAAGTATTACAGCTATACATCTTGTTTTTGTCAGCCTGCTATTCCAGTCGCTGACTTGTGCTGCCTGGAAAGCTCACCAGGAGCTGTGATGGGGAGAGATAAATAACTGCACCTCGCTGTTATTTACAGGTAACAAAGAGGTCTCTAAGTTAGCCAAGAGGGCTGAGGAATGAGGCTGCTGAGCTGTACAAAGCAAAGGCAGAGCACAGAAAGTCAGAGCAACAGTCTATTGACCTATATTAATGATGTTACACTCTGAAAACTGTTTTCTTAATTAAAGATTTTCTTTATTTCATTAACAAATTCTGATGAGGAGCATGTTGCTGCCAACCTGTTATACTTTAGATTG
This sequence comes from Pithys albifrons albifrons, assembly GCF_047495875.1. NCBI lineage: Eukaryota > Metazoa > Chordata > Aves > Passeriformes > Thamnophilidae > Pithys > Pithys albifrons. The sequence continues at coordinate 7,808,930 of NC_092460.1, forward strand.
ATCTTTCTAAGGTAATAGGCAGTCAGATTTCATACTTCAGCTTGATCAATATTAAATAGCTCTTGCTGATTTTTTTTTGTATCAAAAATTGCTGCATTATTTTGGAGGCACCTTTGATTTAAAATGCCAGAAGGAACATGGTAAATCAGAATTCGTTTTCCCCTTAATTGTCACTGTCCACATTTCTGCTGTAAAATGAAGCACAAAACAAGTTTTCAAAGCAGGCATGCCCCTCTGCAAAGCAAATACAAATCGAAAATATTTCAACGTATCTAAAAACCATGGAACAGTTTGGCTCAGCACAAGACTACAAAGAAACCAAGCCTAAAAACAATTTTGTGGGCTTCATGATTCCTGAAAAACCCCACTTCTCCCCCAGCCAGTACAGTTACACAAATAAGCAGAGATGCATATAACTTACCGGAGCAAATATCACCATACACATTTACAAAAGGATTTATAATCCAACTTGCGCCTCCTGAAATAAAGCAAGGTTTGTCTCATACTAAAAATAAAGGCTCCAAAAAGCTTCTCACAGGAGAGAGAGAGAGAGAGAGAAAGAGAGAGGGAGGGAGGGAGAGGGAGCAAGCGAGCACCAGCTCCTTGCCTCGCTTTTTATGAAGCAAATAAGGAGAGCAAGAAAATCAATGCTGAGAGAAAGTGAGATGATATACCAATCAGGCAGCAGCCTCAGCCTTGTTTGCAGAGGGATGGCAAAATGCTCATATTATTAGACACTGACTGCATACAGCCCAAGTAGAGAAAGAGAATACTTTCCCCTCAGTGTGGGGCTGATTCCTTTACCACCAGGATGGGTTGGGAGATGCAGCCCCTTCCCATCCACTGCTAATGCAGCATCACTTTAGTCCTTGTGCAAGCTCCATAGAAAAGACAGTTCACAATTCTGGGCTAAAGTTGAACTAAGCTTGAAGATCCTCCAAAACACTGCCACTTACAGACTGTCACTGGAGAAGTGCTGCTTTGTGGTGGGGCTTGGGGGCTGTTTGGACTCTCTATTACCTTTTGAGATGCCTTTCACTGCACCTCAGGCAGCTGCCCAGCAGCTACAGCAACAAAAGGGGAAAAGACCTTCTAGGTCTCCCTTACTTCCATTTGTGCTGAGCTCCACCTGTGCTTGCACTGGACCAGACCTTCAAATTGTACTCCTGAAATTAGAGCTTTTGCCCCTTTTTGTGTATCACTGAAAACCTATGGGAAAACCCATGGGTTCCCTTGCGCCAAAAAAGAAGGTTTTTTAGCTATTAACCCACACAAAACTTTTGCTGTGCCTCATTTGTGTTGGGGGAAGGAGGAGGTAGCAGGGGATAAGCACATTGCCTCCAACACACAGGCACCTGCTTGTGAACGGGACACATCAGTGGCCAATGCACAACCACTTCCTTGGGAAAGGTGCCACATTTGTAGCCCCCAGCAGCTATACACAGACCCAAATCTCACACTGTCACAGCAGTGACCCCTCATGAGAGGGGTTTCAGGTCAGGCTCGTGGTCTCCACTCTGCATTCAGGACATCAGCACAGTAAGAGATCCACGGATCCCTCTGTGTTCTGTGTCCTCTCTGTGCTTACTGTTGTCCCAACACCACTCCGTGTAACTGAGATTAAACCACACTCTGTGCTGTTTATTGATCGTTGTTTTGCCCTCTTTTCTACATGCAGCATCAAGTATTTTCAAACACATGAGACTTAATGACTGAGACATAAGGTAAACTTTCCCTTTTATTTGGAGACAGAAGTTACATGCTGGTATACAGAAACACCTGCAGGGTGACAACCGTTCTCTGTGCAGCAAAACTGGAGTACAACTGCTTTCCCCCAGCGGTTTGGGATTTATGTTGTACAAGAAGTGCTGAAATTCACAGGTAAAATCCTGAAGACAAAATCAAGGAGGCTGAATTAATCTGCTAATCCAGGCAGAGGAGGCTCTGACAGCCCCTTATGAGCTCAGGTCCCTTTCCCACAGACAGGAGCCACACTGCCAGGCTGACAGATGTCACTGCTGATGATGAGGCTCTGTGTTTCCAACAGATACAGCCTGATGCTGGCTGATGCTGTAATGAGGAGGCACTGTGATGCTCAGAGAGTTCTCCAGGCTGAAGCACTGCTCTGCTGTGTGGTGCGTTTCAACGTACATAAAAACATTCACCAGCTACCTGCACACAGCCTGAGTCCCAGCCACGAAGATTAAACTACATAGTGATTCTGGTCTGCAGAGCTGGGCAGCATTTGCCTTCCCCTACACCGGGAGCAGCTCTTTGATGCCTCATCACTGCAGGAGCTGTACTCTGCAGTCACGCTCATGCTGCACATGGGTAAAGATGACCATGGACCGCAAAAACCTCCCACCCACTGCATCAACACAAGAGGTGATGCTGGCTCTCGCACACCACTGGGAACTTTTCTCCAGCCTGTGGGTGCCTGGGTTGCTCCCACATGTTGGCAGAGGATGGCAGGAGGATCCTCAGCCTGCCTCAACTCCCCAGATGATACATATCACTGCTCCTGGCCTTCTTCATTGCATTCAGCTCTCCAGCTGGCACTCAAATGCGCTGTATCTCATGGTGACCAGCCTCTTGCTGCAAGGTGTGACAGTAAGTGAAACGCAAACACCTCTCATACCATTTTCCAGCAAGATAATTTTATTTTTCCTTCCCACAGCTAACAACTGCTGTTACTTACACTCACTGAAGTCTTCTGAAAACTTTTAAAAAACATACATTAAAATAATATTGCAGAGCTGAGAGCTGCCATTTCTCAGTCCTCTAAACCACATGCCCACTTGGGCACCTGTGGGGGATGTTCAGATGCAGGATGCAGCTTTAGACAGAGCATGATGAGTTCCAGCAGACAAGGACCTGTCCTGTTGCACACCTCCTTCAAACAAAGCTGCAACACAGACTCCATGGCATAAGAAATCAAAGCCTGCTTTTTTTTGCAAAATCAGTGATACACTATGAATGCTGTGGATGAGGTCTAACACTGCTGAAAGTGGATGTGTCGGTGTTTGCTGACAGGGCAAAGCGCTTGTTGAGCTGCGGCAGACCCTGCTGCACTGCAGGCTGGTCCTTGCTCCAGCTTTATTACATTCCTTTTCAAAAATTCATCGAAAGTAGTGGATGGGGCACTCAGCATCACCAAGCACAGAAAGAGCTGCTGCCAATGCCAGTGCTGCTATGCCATGTCTCTGTGCTGTATCAGAGCAGCTAAAAGGGAAGCAGTGACACCAGCAACCAGAGTGCAGTCTGGGGAGCGCTTTCTCCCTGGGTACAGCAGGACTCAGGGGAGGCATCTGCAGGAGGACAGCATGGAATTACGGAATCATTAAGGTTAGAAAATACCTCTGAGATCACCAAGTCCAACTGTCAAGGCAGCACTGCCAAGTGCATGACTAAACCATGTCCCTAAGCAGCACATACACATTTTTTTTAATACTTTCAGAGATGGTGATTGCAATGCTTCCATAGGCAGCCTATCTGGCTCCCCACCATGATTTGCTGTTTCTTCCCACCATCCCCAGCCCACCACATGGTACCCAAAGCCCACACAGCAGAAGCCCAAAGGCACTGGTTACACTTAGACCCTCTCATTGCTCTGTTACTTTACTCTCAAAGGAGCATGGTCATGCCTGCATCTGTGTGTGTGCAGATTTATAGATGCCTATAAAATCACACAGCGCATGGTGATAAAGTTTCACTGGACTAGTCATGGAAGACCTGAGCTAGAGCTTTTCCACATCACAGTGCTCAGCTCTGCCCGAGGCTTCATCGCACCCACTTTCGCCCTGGCCACATGAAGGCAGAAGCAGCAGCACCACCCCAGGCCCTCTGGACCGTGCTACTACATCTGTGCCCACTCCACATTTGGAGGAGCTAATTAATAATATTAAAGCCTCCATCCCACCTGTGCTGCAGAGAAAGCACCAATTAAGGCAGCAGCAGTGTGTGAGCAGGCTGGAGCCTGGCAGAGGGGCTGCAGTCCCAGTCGGGAAAGGAGAATCAGCCAACCTGGAGCTGCTGTTGCAAAAAACTCGCCAGCACAGGAAATATTAAGATGGGCTGCCTGTTTGCCAACATAGATTTTCACATTTCCCTCTCAATCTTTATTTAAATTTGGGAAGACAGAAAATTAACAAAGTCTGAGATATATAACTGGAAACCATTTGTTTTTCTTGTGGAAATGGAACGTTTCCTAATGAACCTCCCCTCCCCCGGTGCCGCTCAGCTCCGGATGCAAATATTGCTGCGAGTTTATCAATCTGCAGCTTGTTTCACGCAGTTTGCAATGCTAATGAGTAAACCAATTTTGACATATTATGTAAGCCGGTTTCTGAAACAGAGATTCTTGGCAGGCCAAATGTAAACACAGACACCCTCTTGCATCCAATTTAAATGAGCATGTTGCTGAAAGCACTAAGGGCTTGATTCTGTTGACTTATTCCTGATTTACTCCAGTGAAAAAGGGGGGGGGGGGGAAAGAAAGGAAAAAACCCAATAAAAATACCCCTTCAATTCAATTACTAGTGCAGCAGCAATTTGCAAAATGGATCTAATTTTGTAACAAGGAAATGTGCTGGAATAAGCTAATGCAGGGTGGTGACTCGGGCACTGTGTGAACATCAGCACAGCACACACCCAGAAGCACACATACCATTCCAGATGGAGCTAATGAGGGAGATGACAGCTCTCCTCTCCCTCATCCTTCCAAGCCAAAATTAGGTCCGGGTAACTACCCACAGGGTGGACTCCTTTCAGCTTCCTGCCCTTCCACCATGGCTTTTCAGGAGAATGCTGTCCAACAGCAGCAGACAAAGTCCAAGCACAGTACCAGCTGCTTTGAGCCACATGCTGCTCCTACTGCAATTACACTGGGAACGAAGAGCACAAGGAAATAATTGTTTCAGAACACACTGAAAGTTTGCACCCCCCAGTACATTTCCAGACTCTGTGAATCGCTCTCTACATTGTCCACCTGGCCTGAACCTGCCAATACTGGCCCCACCACAGAGACAGCTGGACACCCTAATTAATGGATTACATTCAGTTTCTACAGACTATGACCTTAGCACCAGAACAACATGCTGGAAGGCATGTACATTGGATGGCAGACTGCAACAACCAGCAGCACCCCTTCCAGTGACACAGGGATGAGCTGAAAGTCACAGGCTCAGAGGCAGAAGAAAAGAGAAGGGATGCAATTTTAAAAGCCCCTTTAAAAAAAAAAAAGACAAGAGAGATGAACAAGATTTTATTGAAGTGAGGAAGGGCTGAAATCAAATCTTTCATTTGCACTTTTCCCTGTACCATCTGGAGCATTTGCATCTGCCAAAAGCACAGCACACTCCTGTTGACAAGTGGGAGCAAACGGCATAGAGGCATACCTGGAGGTGGCCTTTGCCTGGTCTCAGCTCTGGGCATCTCCAGTCTTTAAAACTAACACAAGTGTGAAGTTTAACTGTGATGCCTCTGCCATGACAGAGAAAGAGAAATAAAATACGAGACATGCTCTGCTGTGAGGTCAGGTGAGCCACTGCAGAACACATTTATTGCACGTGTCAGGGATGGCACCAGACCTGCAAAACATCACCTCACACTCAGTTCCCTGCACAACATCACAACCAGAATATCATCTGTCATACATAAATCTTTTACGTCATAAGGTATAAGAGAGGAAGAGTAGGAACACTTTTAAGCTCCAAGAAAATATCCCATCCTGAGCTTTCAATGCTGAGAGCAAACCTGAGAGCTCTTGCCTTCGTGCTGTGCAGCACTTTCAAGCTACAATCATAAGCAGCCAAAATGCCACTGCTGGCTCATCAAGTTTCACCCTCTAAGTTTAGCAGCTGCATATTTCCAAAGTAATTCAAGTTTTTATGGCATAAGAGAAAACTTACTGTTGCCTAGACACAGAAAAAAATGTTTGAAAGGAGGGCAGCAGACAAGGAAGCACCACTTGGGATGTGAACAACAGGGACATGAGATGTCTGTACAGCCCTGGCACATCAGCACACATTCCAGCATTACCAGGCTGCAGAGGAGCAGCAAAGACTGGGAAGAGAAGGTACCCTGCACACCTGAGGGACCTCAGAGGTTCTTGTTCACGTCTAGATCTTTGCCAGCCAACAAACACCTCCACCACTCACACTGCCATCCCAGCACAGAGCCCAAGGTGGGAGTGAAGCCCAGAATCAGATCATGGCATTGACTCACACCCCATGAGAGAGGTGAGGGCAGCAAGGAACCAGTGCACAGACCGAGAAACCACAGCACCTCCCTCCCTCTTGCTTATCTACACCTGGCACAGTACAGTAACAGGGCAGGAAAACTAGGCCTTAATTTCAAACATCTCGTTTTTACTGTAATTTTAAACGATTTGGAGTAACTCCGGTTTTTAGAAGTCCAGCTGTTAGTCAGGGTTAGTCAGGTTGGAATTCAAGAATCCCCTGGATTTCTCATGTTCATAAGTGTGTTACTGCCACTCCCTTATTCCTAGAGCTTTCTTCATGTTTTTCAACATTGTCTCATTTCTGCATGTTTTCAATATCAGATACTAAAAACATATAAAAGAATAATCTGAAAGCCAAATGGACACAGACTAGAAGATGAAAACAGCACAAAACAGAAAGAAATCAGATTATTTCCTGTTGTAATTTTTATAGCTATTTAACAGGAAGAAAGAAAAACCTAATTACTGTCGACTGTAAGTTTTCAGCTACACAGCCAGCAGTGTGCTGTTATTAAACTACTGTATAATTGCCTCTTTTACTCTGCTTCCCACAGAAGTTGTGTTATTTCACTCATAGTTAAACTCATAATATTGGCTTCATAACTAATCCTGTCAATCGAAATCCCTGGGGGTTGGTGCAATGATAAAAATAGCAAGGAGTTGTTTCTTCTCTTGGCTTTTTTTCAAAGCCCATTTCTGCAAGTACTGGGGCTGCAGCTCAGTGGTGTCACAGACCTTTGCACCCACCACTGGCACGTGAACGCTGCTCCTCCAGCTCAAGTACAAGGAAGGGAGGGACTGGTCCTTCCCACAGGTGATTCGGTCTCTTTAGCTGTGTCTGCCCCAGGCAAGATACATCCCATCCTTCTCTCCCTCCTGACCCAAGCAGATCAGGTGAAATATCTGGTGTTGGATAGCTGAGTCCCACCTTCAAGTCCAGCCATGACTGCCCAACCCTGGGGCTTTGTGCCAGCACTGAAGTTCAGCTGCCACTCACAAAGTCTCTGGATGCACAAGAAGCATGAGTTCATTCCTTTCCTAAATATCAAGCACTGGGATGGCTTCTCATACAAAACCCCACCCTACTACCTGTTCAGGCACTAAAGATACTCACTGAGATGTCTGTTGGGCTTGAAATTCTTAAGGATCTTTTCCAGACTAAGTTATACAATTCTGTCAGATTAGCACAACTTGCCTGTGCACTTACACAAGACTGCATAAAGCACTAGATTTTACCCATCCAAGGTTTTAGGTGCTGTCTGAACTCGTACTTGCTCTCTGTGTGCTGAATTGATGCCCTTTGCTAACTCATGGCATGGTCCTTCCCTGGAGGTGGCATTGGGTTTGCTGCAGAAGACCCAGGCAGGGTCTCTTGATGGAGCTTCACAAGGCAGTACGTCCTCTCTTTCCCATGGGATACTCCTCTTGCCCAGGACAGTGTGCACAGTGGGGCTAAACTCACTGCTCAGCTCAGGTTTGGGATGAGGTGATAGGCCTGGAAGGGGTGAAGGAAGATGGATTTGACCTCACACCCAGACCTACAATCCCTGGTTCTGTCTCTCTGAGACAAGAACCCTGTGCTGGGGTTGCTCTCTGGTGGGCATGCACAGAAACTGCTGAAGAGCTGGAGAGGAACAGCCAGGAAACAACACGTTTCCCAAAAGTGGTGTCCCAGAGCAAGGGCACGGGATGCCCATGCCAGGAGGAAGCCAGTGCCAGGGCTCTGACTGCACCTGGACCAGCTCTGGAGCCATCACACTAGCCTGGAGAAGACTCTCTTTGTGCTGGGGCTGACACACACAGACAATGGCACAAAGCACACCAGCACACTCACTGCACCACTGGGTCCACGGGGGAATCATGGGAAACTGGTTCATCTGAGGTGTTTTTCCTCCTGGAAGAGCCACCATCCTGCCTACTCCAGCCAGAGACAGGTGGTACAACACAGAGCTGCAGTACCACAACCTTCACTCATAGCCTGCATCTGAGCCATCCTTGGGATTGATGGCAGCACTGTCCCTCAATCCAGGAGAGAGAAAGGCAGAGCAGCAGTATAAAAATGTGCAAAAAAAATTGCTCACCCTTTCTCCCCCCACGCAGCAAGGATGGATCAGCCCCAGCACAGCAGTTCATAGCCACACAGAAACTCCTGCTTCTCATGCACACCTGAGACACCCTGACCACCATTCCAGAGGGTTCCCAGGGTTAAATATCCCTTTGTGTGCACTGTGAGAGCATGACTGTGCCCAGCATAACCCTCTGAGAACACAGCTCTTCCCTGAGCTGTGTTACTCTGCACTCCCTCCTGTCACTGTACTTGCTTCACTGTTTGAGACAGAAGATAGAAAATAATTTATGGCATTGCCTAGGCTGCCAAGCAGCACCACAGTGCTCTTAGGCAAAGCAGGAGGGCTCCCACCATGTCCAGCCTGGAGAGCCCTGGTGTTCCCATGGGCTGAAGGACTACCTTGGCTGACACAGCTCTCAGCAGCTCCTGAGATGTAAAATAAACATGGCCCAGCACAGTGTTAGATTTCTCACCCATGGTGTTTGTGTAAATGAATCCTCAGACTGACAGATCTCCTCACTCAGAAAGCTCCAAAGGTCCAGAGCAACGGTGTTATGGACAAAGTCACCCTGGTGATGGCTCTGCCAGTGAGCTGCCAGCCCCCAGACACCAAGCAGAGCCACAGCCTCCTCAGCTGTACCAGGCATAGAGAGGATGGAGGACGGAAGCACCAAAATATCAGGGCTGAAGTGAGCCCACTAGCATGACTGAGAACTATCCCTGAGTCCAAGCACAGGATAAGAGAAGGAGAATAATAAGCAAAAAAGGAACAGCAAAATCTCCAGGCACAGGAACAGCAAAATCTCCTACAGGAATAAGTGTTGGTGATGGCACAACGTTCAGAAGAGCTCAGTGTAAGCTGAGATCAGGTGGTATGAGCCAGCCTGCCTCAGTGGAGGTGACTGCATATGCCCCCTCTCTGGATGCTCAGCCAGGTCCTCAAGGAGAACACGGCAAAGCACTCGGTCTTATAAACACAGGTCACACCAAACATCAACATGAACATCCTTGAGGTCTGAATTCTTCAAAGTTTCGAAACCCAACAGGGTTTCTGCTTTTCCTCCATCTCCCCTTGACTCTAGTGCTTGTGGTGTGTCCATTTAAACTTGCCAACTCTTCATCCTCAAACAAGAGGAACTAGAGTCCCAGGCTGTCCTGTGCTCCTCCTGAAGTGGCCAAATGTATTTGACAACTTCCCATCAAACAGCAGTAGATCCTTCAGGAGGAATCTGGAAGAGGAGAGCACAGGCTGTGTAAGCACCAGGTAAATCAAGGCCAGTCCAAGTTCTCACTTGCACAGTGATATAAACATGCAACAAAATGCATGCAGGGTCTCACTACTCCCCCGATCAAAGTACTATGGATAAAAGAAGTAAAGTGTATTTCAACTGACTCATTGGCCAGAAGAAAACAAAAAGAAAGTATATTACTTCTTCCATAAGGTCTAATTACCAGTGGATCTTAGATGCAAGAGCAAAGCATTCATCTTGCTACCTATTTTTCATTAAACACAGTTCAAGTAAAGAGGCCATCAACTTTCCTAGATGGAAGTAATTAAGGAATTCAAGGGCTGTTGTGTTTGCAGCAGAAACAGGAGTCTTTCCTTTGACATTCCTTATGTCCCAGATGCATCCAACCTAACAAAAACTTTCAGCCAGCTGTTAGCCCAAGGTTTGTTCCCAGACATGGGACACTCAGCTGCTCAGGCAATTCACCCCCACTCCTCCAGCAGTGCAATCCCCACTGCACAGCTACATCCATTATGGGAGCAAAATGCAGCTGCTTCTGACAAGGTCACACCATGCAACAGACATGCTCATGTGCCTAGGAGAGGAGATGTGTGTATTCGACCGCTTCATGATCCACTTTGAGTCTGTGACGGATGGATTTGTAGTCACACCCAAAGGAGTAGGTGTTCTATGCAACAAGACCAGGGATCACTGAAGACACTCCATATGGAGAACAAAGCTGGAGGATAGTAAGGGCTGGGCCATGTGGTGAAAGATTACACTTCTCCAACTGATACCCCTGCAAGTGCAACACGAAGAAGGTGGCTATGCCACTGTGCTGGTACCTCTTTAGTTGTCTGAGACATGCTGACCACTGAGTGTAATCAGGGTATCTTGTATTGTCCCAGTGCTCAGAAAAATCAGTCACGCCCCTAACAGCAAGTAACATGCCCAATGCAAAACAGCAGGCAATGTCTTACCTGATCACCACCAGCATCTTCCAAACTTCAGTTTCAGGAAGGTCAGGGGGTGAGGTACTGTATTTCCCCTGTGAACGAAGGGGAATGGTCCATTTTTTAAGTTTCACATTAGACAGGCACACAAGTGCTTTAGGTTGACCTTTCCTGTGGATCGCAGAAGAATCTCCTTGTCCAACCATCGAGGGTTTCTGTGCAAATCAGCTCACTGTCCTTGGGCTTTTGTACTGATTTTGCATGCAGGATTCAAGCATTTGTTATTATTTCTTGAAGTGAGGAACCCCCAGGAGCAGCACTTAGTTGGTTCACGTGGAAGACAACATTCTCGCACACCAGTCATTTCCAGTAAAGCACTCCACAAAGGTCTGGGTGTTCAGTACATGTTTGTGGGGAACTTATGCAAATCTATTCTACAAATAATCTTGACAAATAATGCTAAGAGTGAATTTGAGCTGAGGCTGTCTGAGATCGAAGGTGTTAGTTAGGTTATCAGACACAGTGGGTGGCATGTTAATGAGTTCACTTCTTAACTAGTGGGTATAAGTGAGAGGCTTGATCTACAACTGAAAGAAAAAACTGAAAGAAAAATTGAATTTAGAGCATAACAGCTATTGCTGAACAGATTTGCATGTAAGCACTTGTTTTATCGCAATGCCTACATAAATATGTATGGAGCAACTGTTTTGGAGTAGCCCTGTGTATGAACAAGCCTGTAAAATTAGTTTTCTGTTTTCAATATTAAAATTGGCCCTTGGCAAGTAATACAAGGTAATAGTCTCTTACAAAATCACTGTTTCCATTAATTTTACTGGCATCACCTTTGTTTATCTGTATAAGAAGGAGAATGAAGCATCAAGCAGGCCTGAAAGCCAGCAAAATAAATTCAGAGTTATTTGCAAGAAGTCTGCCTGTCTCACAGTTAAGAAAATGCATCATGAGATGGAAGAACAAGTGTCAGTCTCATTTTTGCCAGGGCCTAATTTTTCTCCGTAGAAAAGCAGGATGTATTTCTTGCAGCAGACACAAAGCATTTTCTCTTACAAAAGTACCTTCCTGCTTCCTTAAAGCCATTAGAAATGTCATTCACATTACTCTGTGGATGTGAATTGAGCTATTCCTAACAGCCACTCAAAAAATACATAATTACCATAATTACTGGTGGCAACTAATTAACATTCAGCTTCCTCTCTGCAGCAGCTACAGCTGGACAGCCCATTTGTTTCAACCTATAACTAATGCTCTCCTAATTATTTTCTGTCATGCTAAGCAGCCCACCTGTGTCCATCTTCACCGACGCCTCCGTCTGGCACAGTGCGAGGACAGAGCCTGGTGAGCACCTCCACGTGCACCATGTGTGCTCAGCCTGCAGCAGCCTTGCTAACAACTGCCCTGAGCACACACAGGGACCTGCTCCCACTAATTATACAGCTGCTGGCTCCATTAGCTTGCTTGACAAAAAAAAATGAAGGAAAAAAGGCAAAGGAGTTGCCTTCATCAAAGACAAACACCCTCTGCTTGGCACCATCACTGGGGCAAAACCCTGAAGCCACCCTGAGGTACTTAGTGTTCTGGGTTTGACCTCATGGGAGAGGTCAGAGGATAAACAAGCCTCTAAAACACTAGTGCCTCTGTTTTGATGCTGGGGGCTATTTTCCAGAAGGGGATGAGGTCAGGGTGGGCCCACCAGTGGGTGGTCCCAAATCCAGGCACGTCCTGGTGCTGATGGCCAGACTGGGGCAAAACTTCTGCTGTCACCTTCATTCCCTCTCTCCAGCCACTCCGTTGCAGCAACAGGACCAAAATTGCTCAGTGCACACATTTCAAAAATAAAGACAGATAGGGATGAGACAGATAAAGCAGCTTGTTTTTATAAACTGCCCAATATCAGTCACTCACTGGGAATAAACGAAAGTACATGTAAATGCCTGATATGTTCAGTCTACTCCTACTCTTTTCCTGTAGCCCTTTCAAGGCCTACACCACTGATCAGGCAACTTTTTAATTCTCTTTTACTCTCCAGACATACATCACCTCTCCTGGTAGGAAAAGGAATGCCTGCTGCTGCCATCTAGATGAGCTCCAACTCATTAGCTCTCTGTTTCTTTCCAAAACTCAACTGAAAACTTAATTTCTCTTATGCCTCTCTCTTTGCTATTATCTTTCTACTCATATTATTTCAGCCTGTAATGATTGCAGCACTCCTAGGAATGATGCTCTGCAAAATTATCTTGTATTTGCATTCACATTTAAGCTTTCATTTTTACACCAACTACATAAATAAAGGGGGATGAGAAGGGAACTGACAGTTACTGGGGGAAGCTCTGGCTGAACTTCTCCTGAACTCAGGAATTACTAATGCCTCTTTCTTTCCCTTCGCCCCCACTTCCATTTGTCAGCTTTAGGGTGAACCTCTGCAGACAGTGAGAGGCCTCTGCTCAGCCAAGCCAGCTGGGATCATAAAATCCACAACAACACAGTGTTTAATCCCAAAGCTGGTAAGGACAGGCTAACAAAGTTCAAAATTTGTATGGGGAAGGAAGGAGCTCAGACAGCATGCTCTTGTAAGTATCACTTCCTTCAGAGATCAAGAAGAAAAATACAGCAGGTTGAGAGATGTCACAAGAGTTATCATAGATGGCCTGAGAGTCAAGGGAAAAAATAAGTAAAATCAGCACATGCAGATTGGAGAGCTATTTATAAGTAGTTATGCCAATATAAGAACTGTGAGCCCCAGTTAAGCTCAGAAATTCAGTATCTTTAAACTCTGCATGAATTTTTTCCCCATCATCACCCACTGAGTGGTAAAGTGCCTCCAAATGGAATTGTCCAGCATTCCCTAAACAAATCTCCAACTTCACAAAACATAATCTCATCTTGACAGCTGACCTGCAAAACATTTTAGACAAGGCTATAAGCAGATGACCAAAATTTATGAAAATGCTCTAGTTCTTGTCAGTGTAAATCAAACTAAGATGGATCAGAGAACTGAAGTCTCAGCATGTGATAAACCCAAGAGCTGCCCATATGCTGCAGTGGCTGTCCAGGAGCACTTGTGTTTGAAGGACTAACTGCAAACCAGCGTATTTTCTTTGCTGTTATATTTAGAGAAGAACTTAACACAGTTAGCACAAGAATGCTATTCTCCAGCCAGCAAAACATTGCTAAGATTGGCCAGGTGAACCTTTTGCAACTCATTTACCTTCTGGGTGCAGCGTAGGTTTGCAGAGACCTGGTTTTTGGCCTGCCCTGTAGACACCAGCAGCTCAGGCTGCCCAGCCCAGTATCCCAGCCCCTGGCTCCACACATCAGCCAGGATCACATCTCCCACTGCACATCAGCTCTCCTGGAAAAGGCACTCAAAGCATCAGCAAGGAAAGAGCCCTTGCAAACCCCAGAGCCCCACAACAGTCCCAGCAGAGGAGGAGGAATGGGTGAAGGTGTCAGGCACCATGTTTGGGAGCACTGGAGCTGCCTTTCCAATCCTTTCCACTGTGTATTCTCTGGTGTCTATTTGCACATACACTGTCTCTGCAAGTGAAGGGGCAGTGTGGGATTTGTGAGGTTTCATTTATTTTTTTTTTTTAAAACTTCCAAAATGCAGAGTTTTGAACCACCACCACCCTGCCCATCAAGCTGAGGCTGTCCAGCAGGTTCACAACATATTCATAGCCCTTGTCAGGCTGCAGGGTGCCTGCCACAATGGAATTATTTCATCTGATGCTTAAAGACAGGACTTAGAGATGGATAAAACAAACATCACCTCAGAACTAACAGCCCTCTCCAAAAGCCAAGCAGGCAGCAACCTATCACTTCCAGTCTCAGCCAGCACTTGCCTGCTTTTCTAATTGCTTTTAGTCTCCTCTGGAGGCAATTAACTCCATACCCACCCTCTGACACTTTCTCACTCCAAAAAGCAGTTCCCAGTGTACTGGCACAGGGCTCTGCATTTGGATCTCAAGCTTCTCCACTTAGTCCCTTTCCTCTGCAGGGCTCTGCATGTGTTTGTGTCTGGGCATGTGTTTTCTTACCCTGATGAATTCATTATTTATGGGGCTGAAAGAGCAAAGCTGCTGAAATCATTTAGCTCTTCTGCATGTCTCTCAAAGGCATAACAAACATTATGGGAAAGCAAGTATCAGGCTAGACTGGGTTGTTTGAGGGAAAACACAGAAATAAACTTAGGGATGCCATTCAGTGGGTATGCCAAAATGTGCCAAGCTTTACCGTCTGGCATGGGGCTAAAATGCTCTTAAAGCACTCCCAGACTCCCTGCACAATTCCCGGAGCAGCCTGGACCAGGACGGGTCAGTGTACTCCAAGGGATGCTCTGAGTGAAATGTGTTCCCTGGATCACTGATGCCTTCGGCTTTAACAGATTGGCAAACGGCACTAGAGGGCAGAGCTGTTTACCCTCAGCATTTCTGAGGCAAGGAAAAAAACCCATGACTTTCAAGCAGCTTCTGAATTCCCCACAATCCTGTCCAATATCAAAAGCCTGCTAATACACAAAAGCCACTGAACATGTTCTCACTTCGAGTGACAATCACAGGCATTAAAGAGCCAGACAAGAACCTGCACTTCCTTGCTCTGTCTTTACTAAGACCAAAGATCTTCAGGTGTGTGACAGCCTCTTGCCAAGGAAGCAGCAGCACTGCCCCAGCCTTTCTGGCTCTCTGCAGTGCAGGATGCACAGGGCAATATAAATTACACAGAGCTCCCTCTGCAACAGGGAGGTAGGAAAGCCTGTTCTCTTCCCATCACTGATGTGGATAAAAAGGCTGTACTCAACAGGAAGCTTTGATCACAAAGATCTGAAATTACGGACCACACTGACACTC
This sequence comes from Pithys albifrons albifrons, assembly GCF_047495875.1. Classification (NCBI taxonomy): domain Eukaryota; kingdom Metazoa; phylum Chordata; class Aves; order Passeriformes; family Thamnophilidae; genus Pithys; species Pithys albifrons. The sequence goes on from NC_092460.1 coordinate 7,824,283, forward strand.
TGCTGCCCAGGCTTGCTGCTAAGCATCTGAACAGATGGAAAATGCTTCCAACCGGACAAAACCTCCCAGGTTTTAGCTTTTGTTTCCAGCAGATGAGTAGAGCACAGGGAACCCCTCCCTGCAGGGTGGCAAGCAGGACTGTTTGAGTACCCATCCATGAACCACATGGTCTACATTCCAGAGCACCTCCACCAGCCACCACTACATCTGCCAGACCTCAGCTCCCTGTGTCCAGCCCGGGAGGGGTGGGAAGGACCATAATTTGTGAACCTGACCCTCTTACGCTGTTACATGCAAAGGTTTTTGGACACTTTCTAACTTTTTGCTGCATTGTTCCTGGTACCAACAGCTCCCTCGGACAAGGATGCCAGCCCTGAGAATCCCTCTCCAAACCACTCATAAATCTTTTTCTTATTTCCCCACTGCATACAGTGTGCTTTTCTTTATTATTATCAAAATCAGTCATCCTGCAGGCCTGCCTGCTGCTGAGGCAGGAAGGAAAGGAGTCTTGCATCCAAAACTCACTGTTCCTTCCAGAAGCCAAAGAACTTGTTCATAAAGAACCACACCACATCCCTGCACCGAGCTCCACTGCCTACAATGGTACTTCACAAGAAAATCTCTCTTGAGAGAGGAAGGAGAAGACCTGCAAAATATAGCTCAGAGTACAGTGCTTTAATGGTTTAGGCAACAGCTTAGAATAATGCTGGCTATCCTGATAGCGTGAAAAAAATCTCTATTAATATTTAAAGAGAAGGAAGGAAATACTGATTTCAGGTCCCTTGCCACAACCACTTTATTCCACATCTCTTCCTTTCAGGCACACCCTGCATCTCCTTCCTTGAAGAGAAAAGGCAATGGGTTGACTTATTTTTGTGCAGAATTTGATTTCAATGTCATCACTGCAAAGAGGGTTAGAAGGACTGTCAGAGGAGAGGCCAGGCAGCTCTATTTTTTCTGGCAGATGTTTGTCTAACTTCTGACCTCCAGTGACTGCAACTCCACAATTTCCCAGGGCAAATCTACCCCCATGCTTCTCCATTCCCTTCTTAAAATTATATATCCCTCAATACCATGTCTTCCTCTCCCAACCACCACAGAGAATTGCCCATTCCCTTCCTCTCTGCAGCAGCCCAGAACTCACACATCTTACTTCTTTCCAGTTACCTCTTTTTTTTTTCACAGTAAATAGCCTGACCCCATAACCTTTCTCTCCAAAGCCTCTAGTCTCAGTTCATTTCTACTGTACCTTTCTTGACTCTGTCTCCCCAATCTCTTGCTTTGGGGATGAGGCCCAAATTGTGATGGTTTGCCAACGTCTAATCTGCACAGAGCAAAGCAGAAAGAATGGCCTCACCTCCCCATCACACAACCCTCCCAGTCTGCTGTAGTTCCATGCCTATCTGGCTGCTTAGCAAAAGAATACTTGTTGCTTTCAGTCTATGAAGAACCCTGTCCTCACCAAACTCTTTCCTCAGAACTCCTCTCCCTGCAAAGCCCTACCACAGAGAACTCATGAAGCTATTGCTACGCCTTGCCAAAAGATGTTTATATAAAATCAGATGCCTCCAGATATTTTCTCAGCATCAAACTCATCCCTTAACTTACCTTAAGGGGCAGCATAGCTCTTTCCAATTGCTACATAAAAAAATCAGACTGCACAGTATAATTTAATTAGCATAAAAATCTCTTGATCTTCTATCTCAGTGGTCTCACTGTCTTGCCCCGTGTGTGTTTCCCGTCCTGCCCCACAGAGCTCTGCACAGGAGTTGTGCTGCAGAGAAAGCAACAGAGAAAGCAAGTCTGGCTTACTGGAACACATCACCTGCTCAACTTACACCTGCCCCAGCGACTTGGTTAAAATTGCCGCTCCCTCCCTCTCAGTATCTTAAAAGCAGTGGCTGAATGTGACCCTACAGCTGTGACTGATGAGGGTCTCTTAAACTTTCAGCTGGGTTCACCTGAGCTCACCTGCACTGACCCCAGGCATGCTGAGTTGGGTGATTAAGTCCATGCTCACAAATCCTAAGTGCACCCCAGGTATGTCTGGGTTCTTCCTCAGGCCATCAGTCACTGCTCATTTGCTCCTTCCCTTGGCACCATCTGGCCTCACAAAGAGTCTGTGACAGCACTGGCAACTCTGGAGTTGTGCAGAACCTGAGCAATATTTGCAGATAAAATACCTTCATTCTCTTCTGTCTACTTAACAATTTAACATGCAGTTATCTACTTTTAACACAGTTGGACAGAGCACTAAGATGGACACTGTTACTGTTTTTCAAATACTTACTAATAAATTACTCCTGGAAAACAGAAAAGTAGTATACTAATATTAGAGGCATTTCTTTCATCAGCTGCATGGGCATCCTCTAACTGACAGGGGCTATCATGTACAGTGGAATTGGAGCACTGTGTTGGGCTCATTAATTTACACTTTAAGTCTGCTGCAAAATTGCATGACCAGTGTGAAAAAAACCAACACTTAATTCTTTCACAGATGCTGACTCTGAATTACATATCACAGGGAAAAAAACTTTATGAAAATCAAAAGTGCTAAAGAGTATATTCATATGAGTAATAAATTCAAAAACAATACAAAGCACCAGCGCCCTGCCAAGGAGAACATAAACTACTAACAACCCTGTGTAAAATGAAATTAAGCCAAAGACGGTTTAAGCTGCATTACAAAGACAACATCACTCTAACGTTAATGACAAAAACTGAATCTGGTTTCAGCCACCCTTCAGGTTTTTAGCATATAGTAATTCTTGACTCTAGCCCAGATATACCTGCCAAACCTTTCTGGTTGCATTTACAACAATTCAGATGGTGGTTGTGCAACAAAATATCTGATTTGCACATGCAAATTCTCATGAAAATCATAAACAGACAATTAGCTTAGACAATTTTTCAATGTGTGCTCAGAGGCTGTTTGACAATTTAATCATTTTAAGTGTGAACCAGCCTTTTTGTTACTGCAAAACTGTGGCCTGTCATGTGGTTATAAATGAAATGCATACAAACTGCTATCTGAGGAGTATGAACCATCAAAGCCAAAGGCCTGGATGGATTTAAAATCAGAGCAAGGCTGGCATTAATGAATTGTAGTAACCAAGAGTCTTCAAATAATTTAAAGGACAAATCTCTGTGTGTGCATCTGGCTATACATATTATCATATTAAACATGGCATGTATAGAATCATGGAATGGTTGGCATGGACCTTAAAAATCATCCAGTTCCAACCCCTCTGACAGGGGCAGGGAAGCCACCCACTAACACATCCTCATATGATATTTAGGCATAGCTGGTCATCCAGGAGGATCCCATGGAGGAAGGATGCAGGTGCCATTTCAGCTCGTGGTTCTGCAGCAGACTGTGCCCATCCTCACCTGTGTGATGCTTCCCATGCCCATAAAAGCTGCCTCTCCCAGCACCTGTAGATGCAGCCAGTGTTGCCTTCCATGGCAGGGAGAAAAGGGATCCATCTTGGGGCCTCCGATGCAGAGGATCTTAGGCAGATGATGGATTGTTCTCCCCATGCCCCTGGGTCACTCCCTTCATCATCCCTCTGCCTTGCACCTGCAGCTCACTTCTGTCTTACAGGGCTGCCAAGTATTTTTAAAGAATTACCTCATTAGTTAAGGGACAAAAAAAAAAAAAAAGATAAAAGTATATCAGCTGTGACACTTAAAAACTGAGAATCACCTTGTAGCTGAAAATCCAGATAGTTAACAAAGCCATTTTCTCCTCTTCTATCATGCAAGTATTTTTTAAAATCAGGAATACCAGCTTTAACAAAACGCCCATTCCACATGAAAGAAAAAAGTGGCTTTATCTGTAATACAACAATTTGATTCTCTTCTCAAATATTTGAATAGTTTTAATTGTGTAAAAACCTAAAATTGAGACTGAGATCAAAGAGACTGATTTCACCAGAGATGACGGGTTTTATAGAGCTCTGCAAAACTCTACCATTGCCTGAAGATGTTTTAATACAGGAAAGACCTTTACATTTCCAGCCTGCCAGTTTCAGTTAAGACTAATAATTACACTCATAAATGAACTGCTGGTTCTTACCTGAACTGTGATTTTAACACCCTCTTTGGAAGCCACATCTTGCTGTTCGTACTGGACAATTTGGGACAGAGTTAGAAATGTTTCTATCAGACAGGTTGCTTCCAGTGGATAACACCAGGGCTCACATCCTGCAAATACTTCACTGCACCTCAAGAAAGAAGGAGTGGGGAATAAAGAAAAATTTCCAATCCTATGTTTATTTCAGCCAGTCATGTAGTATTATACTATTTTTTTACACTTTCTTGTAATTTTTCTTATTGGAGTTTACTGGGTCCTCAGTGTAAGGACTGTCAGTGACAAAATTCAGTAATATTCTGCAGTACATGATTTCAAACATCCACAGGCTTACATAAGACTTTGTAGACAGTGATACTAAGGGGTGTCAATATGATGGTGTTTGGCGAATTGGCACTGTGACTAAAACCAGCTGCATCAAAATTAAACTGAAGTCAGACCCTGCCCTCACTTTTACATTCATTAAGTGCTGGCAGGTGATGGGGTAAATGTACTATTATTCATAAGGCACAAGATTTCAGCCCTCTGAAATAACCACAGCACCGCAAAATTAGATGACACTGACCCGATGGTGAGCGATGGTCTCCTCCAGAGCCCGGTTTGCTCATCAGTCGTCTCTTCTGCAGATCCAAATTGTTCTCCCCAGGTTTCCTCTCAAGCAGGTCAGCACTTCCTGTTGCCATTAAAATGCTCCTCCATTAACTCTGGTCTGATTTTGGGGCTTAGGGAGCTATTGTTGGACCTGAGCTTCCTATGGGAAGGTCAGGATGGATGTGTCACCTGGGGCACAGGTTTTGGAAGAGGTAGTATGAAAAAACAAAGGGCAAAGGTTGCCTCTTCCACAGAGCTTACAGCAAGTAGTAATACAATACAGTTATTTAGCAATCTTGTCATCACAGGCAAAGTCACAGCTGAGTCCTGATGGTGCTCTGATTTTAAAGCTCAATCTTTGTAAGCAGGTTGGCTGAACTAAGGATATGGATAAAGGCAGTGGGAGGCTTTTCCTTTGAAAAGAGCAGAAAACAGTTTGTCTTGAAAAAATTAATCACAAACATGCCTTTCCAAAATTTTGGAAGAGATTTCATTTCCCCTGGACATTGCATTTGGGTTAACAAGCACCAGAAGTAAAACCAATTAAAATTTTACTGTCAGCGAGGACAGAACCAACAGGGTGTAACAGCCTTCCAGACTTTCATTGATATGGTGATGAACCACAAATATTTACGAGCTGAACACTGCCTCCAACATCATTCAGAAAGAGCCCTTTTTGTGCTCCAACCAACCTGTCAGGATTACAAGACAGGAGACATGCAACAGATAAGCTCTTCACCCCAGCTTGCCCTGCAAGTACTTTATCTCTGTGTGTATCTCTTATTCATCAGTGTAAAGAAAAGGCAAATGAAAATGTGAGACAGGATAATGCTGCCTAATAAAGAAAGAATGAAAAATCTGAAGATAAGTTGAAGTGATGAATCAAACTATTGCACAGAAATATGCAAAAGAAAGCCTTATTTATATTGTAGCATTAAGGTTGGTGCATTATTAAAAGGAACAGCCCTGAGCTCCTGACAGAAGAACAGATCTCCTCATTCACAGCTCAGGCAGAAGGAACTGCTTGCCAGGATCTCACAAAGTCAGTGACCCAGCCAAGAACTCAGCCCAGATTTCTCAGTGGCAGTCCAGCATCATGAACATGTCCTTCCTATCAAAAGAAGGCTGGGAGAAATGCCCTGGCAGTGCAAATCCATACAAGAAAATTAAATCTACCTAATGAAGAAAATATTCCTCTGTGTCTGTGAAATGTATTACTACAGGTCAAAAGGAATTTGTCTCACTTCATAAATGTCACATATGCCTCACACTGCTCTGTGCTACCTCAGCAATGTGTTGGAACATGGAGAGAAATGTGGAAATCATGCCACAGCACCAAGCAGTGACTCCAGGACATCCTCCACAGGGCAGACTCTCTGTGTTCCAGTAAGCCAGACTTGCTTTCTCTGTTGCTTTCTCTGCAGCACAACTCCTGTGCAGAGCTCTGTGGGGCAGGACGGGAAACACACACGGGGCAAGACAGTGAGACCACTGAGATAGAAGATCAAGAGATTTTTATGCTAATTAAATTATACTGTGCAGTCTGATTTTTTTATGTAGCAATTGGAAAGAGCTATGCTGCCCCTTAAGGTAAGTTAAGGGATGAGTTTGATGCTGAGAAAATATCTGGAGGCATCTGATTTTATATAAACATCTTTTGGCAAGGTGTAGCAATAGCTTCATGAGTTCTCTGTGGTAGGACTTTGCAGGGAGAGGAGTTCTGAGGAAAGAGTTTGGTGAGGACAGGGTTCTTCATAGACTGAAAGCAACAAGTATTCTTTTGCTAAGCAGCCAGATAGGCATGGAACTACAGCAGACTGGGAGGGTTGTGTGATGGGGAGGTGAGGCCATTCTTTCTGCTTTGCTCTGTGCAGATTAGACGTTGGCAAACCATCACAATTTGGGCCTCATCCCCAAAGCAAGAAATTGGGGAGACAGAGTCAAGAAAGGTACAGTAGAAATGAACTGAGACTAGAGGCTTTGGAGAGAAAGGTTATGGGGTCAGGCTATTTACTGTGAAAAAAAAAAGAGGTAACTCTCTTCACACTGCACAGCTGAGAAATGACCAGTACCAGGTGATGCTTATGAAAAGGGGAAGAGAGACAGAGAAGCAGGACATGGACAGACCACTACTTATTTTCTGTAGTGAAGACTTCTGGACTTGCTGAGCTGGAAACCATCATCTTTAAAAAGACACTTTTTTCTCTTCTCTCCCTAAAATCTATCTGCTCATTTTTGCTTTTCACTTTCATGCCATTATCAGGCACTATACAATTTCATCTAAAACATCACTAAAGTTCACTCAAATAAAACCTTTTCATTTATTTAGGACTTATTTAAAAGACTGTTCACCATTGCCTGCTATTACACATCCAGTTACACTCAGTCACAAATTTGAGTTTAGAAATTGAAGTGTCTGTTTTCTTTACCACAGAAACATATAATGGCTTGGGTTGGAAGGGACTTTACAGATCATCTTGTTCCAAACCCCTTGCCATGGGCAGGGACACCTTCTACTAGACCAGGTTGGTCAAAGGCCTGTCCAACCTGGCCTTGGACACTCCTAAGGATGGGGCATCCACAGCTCCTCTAGGTAACCTATTTTAGCATCATGCGACCCTCACAGTAGAGAATTTCTTCCTTATATCTAATCTAAATTCACCCTCTTTCAGTTTAAAACTGTTCCCCCTTGTCCTACACTCCATGAACTTCTCAAAAGTCCCTCTCCAGCTCTCCTGTATCCCCTTTAGGTACTGGAAGGAAAGAGAAATATGTTGTTGAGGGAACTGAAGCACTGTTTTTCATTTAAGGAAGTAATGGGTCTCCAGCAGGGGTCATACTGGGAATAGACTTCTCTAAATGAGAAGAGATCCTGTAAACCCAAGTGTGGCCACATTGCTGTGGAAAGAACTCTTCATTTCAAGCATCCTATTCTCAAGTTCCTTGTCTGTGTCATATATTTGTAGTCATAAACCTTTTAGGCAAATGATTAACTAAGTATCTACCATGATACAATCTACTGTGTGTCCTCAGAAGGCTGTGGAAGAATATAGAGGCAGAAACCAGAACTGGGCCAGTTATTAAGCTTGAAGCAACATGTGATTAAGAAAAAACCCTCCAAACCCTTAGCAGGAATGGAGGAAAACCACTCCCCTCCATGTGCTGGGACTCTTCAATATTCAAATGCATGAAATATTCTGAAAAAGGTGCAAGTGCTGCGTTCTTGCCTGGGATGGTGCAGGACTCAGCTTTTGTTTCCTGCCCGAGTCATTCCCTTCTCCATTTGGAAGAGGAAGGTACAGCTGCAACCTCTAGAAAATAAAAGCAAAAAACTTAGGAGATTCCAGCTTGACCTAAAGGGAAGAAGTGAAAGTTACTTGTGATGCTATTGAAAAAATCCTTTACAATCACCACAGTGCTTTGCCCATTTATCAGTCTGCAGTTTTGTTCTACTTTCATAAATCAGAATTTTCTGTCAAATACATTACTTTTTTTATCTATCTGCGTGATGTTTGAATCTGAAGACTGAAGTGTGTTACACAACCCTACCTCACCTGCAGGGATGGCTGCTCAGCTGAACATCTCAGCCCACACGGCCCCGGAGGTGTTAGACAGCAGCAGCATGAGTCTCCCTGCAAGTTTCGCAGGCAAGGTAAGGAGTGTAGCACCTGGGAGAAGAACAGTTTTCTGATTATCAGTAATGAGAAAGAAACTCATTTGATGTACTACAAGAAAGCAGGGAGCGAACTTCTAAAGCAAGGGAGTTTGTCACAGTTGCTTAAACAAACAGAACAGAAAAAGATGCTTTGCTCTAAATTCTACTGTGAGGGAGTACCATTTGTGCACTCACTGAAAAAAACACACTAAACCACATTTAATAACCATGGAGACTCCTGAAATGAAACTGTGCAGTATGATGGTCACAACAGGTAACAAGTTTAAAATATTTTCAATTATCATTTCCTTAACCTGAATTGATAGGTAATATCTAGGGGTAACATTCCCAAGGTGTGACCATGAGATTACACACAGGATTTCGGCAGTGCCCATCAGACTTCAGGGAGCATCTCCCCAGGTACTGCTTTGACAGCTGAACCATGAAAAGCTGGCAAAGCAGAGAGGCACTTAGCATGAAAAGCCCATGCAGATGAGGGAACAATGGCAGAGAGTTTTGCAGAGCAAACCTGTGGCAGTTGGGATGCAGACACCCACCTGTATCGTGCCACCTGCCAGACCATGGGCAGCCTGCACCACCCCTGCCTGTACCCCCCTTTTTTCCTGCTGGGAAAAGCAGCAGTGAGTGAGGAACAGCCAAAGAATGATGCCTTCCTTGTGATGGACTCCAGACAGGGCTTCTTAAGTAGCTGCTTAAACTCAGCTCTATCTTTTCTGACTTTTACAATGTGTATACAGTGAGGTGCTTTTGGCACACAGAGCTCGGTGTGGGATAATTTGATACACCCAGAAATGTCAGTGTTCCCCTCCTGATAGTGGCCGATTTCACATCATTCCCCTGGCACTGCAGACAACTGGGTAATATAATAGCTCAGAACACCAAGAAGCACAGAAAAAAAGTCTATTAAAAACAAGAGAAGACTCCTAAGTGAGTTACAAACCTGCAGTCATAGCAGAGCCCATGAAGGACAGACAGTGAAGTTCATTAAAGAGCTCTCAGCAAACATTCTCTGTGTCAATCCCACTCTAGAGTTATCCTCCAGCCTCCATCTATGCTGGCTATACACCTGGTTTCTCTCAGTATTTCAGAAACAAGCTGCTCTTGGGACAAGGCATTGTCTGCCTGCTCTGCTCAGGACATCAGCACCCTCAAAGCTTTGAACTCTACTGGGGTAGAGCTAATTTAGAAGAGTCTGATTTTCTCTAATCTGCCTCACAAGCAGCAGCAGCCAATTCCAGCACGTGAGCTCAGTCTGCTACAGCATTTTTCTGAGAAAACAGCATTGGGTCTGGGCTGCATCAGGGAAAGACACATTTGTTCTTTTTGTACTCTCCATCCACAAAGACAGTCCCCTCTGGGCCAGGCTTCCAGTGTCATCACTCCAAATATACACACAAGTGTGGAGGAATGGCTGGACACAGCCCTGCTTTTACCCAGTTGGTCACTGGCCATCAGTCCTGGCTGCTAGAGAAGGTCAGGCTGCCTTCTCACTCACCCCTGAGCTTCTGTATTGAGCCCCATGCAAAGGGTATCCTGGCACCTGGCTTTAATTATCAGGGTGATTGAAGTTCCCCAGATACAGGCTCTGCTTATATAGAATTATCCGCCATGGCACAGCTTCAGTTGTGAAAGGCACAAGAGGACTGAAAGAGTCTGAGAACTGTGCACGTTCAATACAAGGGAGTAAGGACTGAGGCCTTTTCCACAGTTTGGGACAATAACTCAACCCAGACTAGAAGGGGGTGGCATGCAAACCCTCACCGTCAGCATCTCATTGTCTCACTGCAGCAACACAGGCTCCTTCCACACTATTTAAAATACCATTAAAATATCACTTACCCTACAGTACACATAAATATGCACTAATCCAAGCACAGGAAAATACCTTTGGCTGTTTCTGATGTAGCTGAAACTGATGGCACAGCAAATGGGGACCACTGTTCCTCATACCAAATAGCTTTTCCCTGTATTCAACTTTATCAAAAGTAGGTTCTTATATGCTAAATTTATGCAAACAAATGCTATTTTGGTGAATGCTTTTGTCAGCAATTTTATGACAATGGATACATACAGAATGCAATGACTCCAGCACACTGAAGAAAAAAGCCAGCATTTCAGAGAAAATTAGAAAGATATAGTGAAAAGGTATTCTAGTCTGGAATAACTGTCAGTATCTTCATGAAATTATTCATTGGTTTCTTCACTGGTGAAATGTATTCCAAGTGAAGTTTCTTAATGACCCCCCCCTGCAGACATCCCCTCAGAGCTCCCTTGCTGTTCCCACCACACCAAAGTATGCAGGGACAACAGGGCTGTTCCTGGTGCAAGCTCATCCTGACCGTCAGAAGTGAAGCTCTTTGGAAGCTTTCCAAGGCCCTGATTCACCATCACACGCACATCTGTAGCACATTAAGCTGTGCATTTGTTATCTCAGAGCTTGGAGAATAATGTTTCCTATCTGACTAAATAAAATCACATTACTGCTTCAGAAGTCATCACCATAAGGGCTCAAAACCCAGGCAGACCATGCTAGTGTCTCCTCAATCCAGTGCCTTCCAAGAGCACAATCCGTTTGGTCAAGCCTCAGAAGACCAAGCTGCCTGCAAAGTGAAACCTGTTACATCTGGGATGTGCTCAGGGCAGAGATGTTTGGATGGCCTGAGAGCAGGGCATCTTTCCTCTGCAGTTGCATTTCCCAACACCAGCCACAAGTGGTGGCTTTCTGAAGTGGTTTCTAAACAATAACTGCAGGGAGACTTGCAGCCTTCCAGAGCTCTGTCCCTGTTTCTCACGAGAGTGCAAAGCAGTTTTTTGCACAGATACCTGGGTTTTGGTTTGCTTGTTTGGGTTTTTTTCCCAAATATGTCATGACCTATTGATCTGTGTGATGCAGACTACAGACTCTGTGCACATGTAAAAACAGCTACTTCCTTGGTCAAAAGATCAGAATGACAAGGTTGCCCCAGCTCATGAACAAAAAGGCAACATCTTTCCTTTAAAAATATTTCAAAAGTAATTAAAATAGCGCCTTTCATCAACCTGGTGATGCTGCATGAGCTGTTCAAAATGAGAGATGTGTTATCAAAAACGCATCTAGGAAACTCCCATTCAAAACAAGCTTGATTGCCAAGGTGACCCAGCTGCACCAAAGCACAATGAAACACAACCCAGAGACAGAAATAACAGTTTTGTCCCTACTCCATTTTCCTGACACATGTGCCTGAAAGGCCATCTTCCAAACTAAAACCAGGACCAACTGCCAATTAAACACGAGCTTTTAGGTCTTCATAATCCATCTAAGTAATATAGTATAGAGATGAGATTCAAGGTTAATGGTTTTACCCTTATTGAGATGAAGCCTTAAAAACAAATACCTAACACAAATTCAGAACAGTTCCAAAAGTTTACAGCAATTCTAATAAAGAGCTGATGGATCACAACAGATACACTTGGCCAGTGTGCTGTAAGTCACAGAGAGTGGACAATCCTACTATCTTTGTCCACCATAGAAGCCAGGTGAGCTCAAATAGATATCACTAATTGTTTAGACCATGAATGCTCTTTATTGACTCTTTCTAGGAGGTATACACAGACTTGACCTTGACTGGAAGCTGTTGTTTTCATCCATGCACAGACAGAGCTGCTGACACACTATTATAAATGCATATCTAGTAAATATGTAAAGAAAAAGTATATACCTTATGGTTTTTTTAATACATATATATACTCTGAACTTCATAGCACAAACTTACACCAGTACATGCCTCCCCATTGGCCTCTACACCAATAAAACTACACAAGACGCTGTACACTTAATAAACATGGTTACTCTACTGTATGGAAAACAGTAATACATGCAAAAATGGACACAAATCTATTTTCAGCCCACCAGAATAAACAAAAATATATATGAAGAAGACAGGCAGAGTGATTTTGATATTACCATGCCTGGGAAAGCAGGGAGATAATGAGCTGTCACAGCGAGTAACAGTTTGGCACCAGTGATGCGGCTCTGAACAGTCACAGTTACCAAATAATAATGTTTACTTCAGCATTTCTGTCGAGATCAACTTGATGCCTCAGGCAGTTTGGGGAAGAATCACTTAGTCAACAAGCAAAATTCAAATTCAACTGGAGGAAACTAATTAAACTGAGCATAAAAGTGTTCCAAAACATTCATAATGTCTGAAAAGACACCTTAGTACAACTGAACTGACAGGATTTTGGAAAAGCCTCTGTTTCTCTGATTTTAAAACACTGTGGTCTTAGGCTGTCCAAGAAATATGTTTTATAGTTAATCTCTTGCAATAAAGCCATCACATGGAGAAGGAGTGCAGCAACAATACCTTCCGAATAATCCTTTCATGTTGCTCCTCTGATATAATGATGCTACACTTCCATTGACCAGTACATGTGACTGTAAAGGATAAAAAGTCACTTTAAAGAAGTTTTCAAGAATATTTTAATTGGTTTTCATTCTACAGAGTTCTGCAACTGGAACCATTTTATTCTTTGAGATGCACAAGGATCCTGATTGCAGCCTGTCTGAGTCACCCTTTGGCTCTGCAGGGGTGAGCACCACCCTGAGCAGTGGCTGTTGCTGATCCTAAATCACTGTTCCATACGTGCACTATCCTGGCAGGCTCCATCTGGGTGCAGGAAGGGTCCTTATACCAAAAAATGATCAGTAACTCCAAACCTCCCCCAACAGGGCAAAAATTCTTCCAATTTAGTCTCTGGCGAGTATAGCAGGAACAGATAAATGCAAACATGCTATTACCTTCTTATTAGCTGATTCCCCGTGGCTCTGTAAGATGAGCCAGATACTCAAAAATGAAACAAAACTTAAGCAAACCTGATACGCAGAAAGTAGCAGTTACTCCAAATATTACTAGACAAGAAGCCCGTTGTACTTAACCTCTGTTACAGTCTATTCTTCCCCAAATTTCTCATCCTTTACAGATAACACATTCCAGGTGATGTGAGAGAAGGGGATCAGCTAAATTCGAGCAGGAAGAAAAAGGTATGGATGGTCTCAGTCACATCATCCTGCCTGTGCAGCCAGGAGCCACGGCAGAGTCGGGATGCTCCCGTTGCTGCACACAATTGCCTCGACCGAGTTTTATCCCCATAAAACTCTTGGCAAACAATAACTCTAACGTGGAGCATTCTGCCCTTGTCAGAAAAAAGCGGTATTCCTGCAGCAGTGCATTTAAAGGGCAGTGGTTGAATCTGGGTCAGGTACGGGTTTGGCCAGCGCCCGCCACCAGGTGTCACCAACTTCTTGATCAACGCAGATCTGATCTCAAAATGTGCCTTTATCCGTTTTATTTATTACTCAAAGGGACGATTCCCACACATACCACCAATAAAAGCAGAAAAGACAGGTGCTTTCACCTCCAAAACCGTGTGCTGTTTGTCTCCATTCCCATGCAGGTGCTTGTGGATAATTCCCTTGTGCTTCCAGTCGTTCTGACAGTCTGCCACTTTACAGAAAAAGAGAATTTGACTGTTTAACTCTCATTACCACGAAGGATGTGGGGGCTTGAGAGTGCCATGTGCTACCTCTAAAAAAGGCAGACCTAAGCCTGCCCCAACCTATGGGGAAACCTTGTACCCCAACCTTTGCTTTACTATCAAAAAACAACCCAGTGTGCAGTTACGGTCTAGATTTCCAGAGGGAAAATGGCCACACTTTGAAGATGATCAATGAGGAAATATTCTTTCAGCATGTGGACACTGCCTCAGCATGTGAAAAACAGTCCCGGAGGGACGCAAAGCTCTCTGTTTATTCTGATTTGAGCTGCCATGGATACAAATGTCTTTAACTGGGAACAGACCTTCCTTACTGGTCAATAAGCCCCAGGTCCTTTGATTGAAGCAAACCCACATTGAGTGAAAAAACTTAGCAGCAGCCTTGAAATCTTCCAAACATATAAAAATCAGGACTGTCTGTTCTTCTTTCTTCCTCTGATTACCCATTCCAATGTCAGAGCCTTGTCAAACACCTCAGATTTCATAGCATCCATCTGGCAGGTCCTTCATGTCATCTTATTCTTGCAGATTGTCACTATAATGTCCACTTAAGGGACCATCACTGCGGACACTACCCATTAGGCTCGAGTTGGATGTTGTCCATAACTTCATGTAAGACAGTCCTTGGAATCTGATTTTTTTTTGTAGATTAGGCCATGCAGATACTAAACTCAAGAGAGAGACACATGACAAGAAATATTTTACATTGTTTTCAAGGCATCACTTTATACGGCATCTATTCCAGGAATATTTTCACTTTGGATAGCCGTCAAAGCCCCATGTCCTCTACATCAAGCTTAAGCTAAGATCTTCATACCAAGGCTGCAAGAAATCCTTTGAGTTTTTCAATTGTATTTAAAAAAACTGAAAAGTTTTCAATTCAAAGCAAAGCTGTAAGTAAAAATGTTTCTGATCTGTATTGACTTCAACGTAGAATTTGCAGCCCAAACTTGTCTAATAGCAATGAAAAATCACAAGGGTATTGTACAAGGTGTCAAAAAAACTTGCAATCTGAGACAACAGAGATTTTCACAGTCTGAAAAGCAGAGGTGATAACTGTGTTTTAAGGACATCCACATGAGCTGAAATTTTCTAGTGAGGTCTTTGATAGTGAGTGACCTTGGTGCGTTCAGTTCATTTATCACCAGGAGTCACACATCTTCACCCTCCCTGGTTCTCTGCAGAGCCACACAGATGCTGTATTCTGCACAAGGATTCTGCTGTGAAAAATGCAAAACATCACGGACATGCACAGTGAGGTAAGGCAGAAATGTCCCAGGTTTGGTTCTCCTACCACAGTGGGTCAGGGCAGCAGCTTCCTCACAAGTCCAGGATCAGGCCCTTTGCATGAAAAGCCCTCAGAAATGGCTGAGCCATTTTCTCAGGGAAGGTATCTTCTTCTCTAACTGTGTCTGGCTCAAACAAGCAAAGAAGGCTTGTGCTCTGCTTTGATTTTGCATCTCGTTATCCCACTCTTCACAGCGAGCAGATGTGAGGAAACTTTCCACTTTTTGGAGCGTTGCTGTATCGAGACTGGGTAGAAAATACTGCTCGACACCATACAACTGCCCAAGTAAGTGCTATATCCTCTTATCCCTTAACCCACTGGTTAATCTAGAAGTAATTCCAGACCTCCTCCTCTATTAAATTTTTGGTTTTCTTGCTGTATGATGAAACCCAGCTGACGTTAGCAGCATCAGTAGGGGCAGAAGGTTGTTGCATCATTAAATCAATGATGGGGGACTTTGAAACTCTGGATTAAACTCCCAGCTCAGACACCCATTCCCTGCATAAGCAAACACCACCCTTTCCTGCCCCTTGCTTTCGGGCATGAAACAGAGGTGGCAACTGTTTCTATAAAAGCAGGGAGGATGTTTGGCAGCACTTACAATAGGCCACATTTCAATACAGTAAAGGGTGAAGTGAATGCTTAACCCATACTGAAGGGTTTTAATTGTGTTTTTATCAATGGCAAGGCACTGCAAGTCAAGAGCTGTGACAATATACCCTAAATCATACAGGATTACTACATTGTGTCAAACAAACATATAATTAAGCAGCTTTAATATGTTAACAGTTTGGAATCAGATTAGTGTTGTATTAGGCTAATAGAGTTGGTCCCCATTAATCCAGATCAATTGCTCAGCTCTGTTTATTTAGAATTTTTTCCCAGAAATTTAAAAACATAAATCTAATTCTCAGCAGAACGTGCACATGCTGTAGGGCAGGATGAATTCATCAAGATATTTGAGCACGTGGATAAACCAAGTGCAGCTTAACTGGTTCAACTGCACAATGCAGAACTAAACACTCTAATCCCCCAAGATGAGTTTTTTGTACCACAAGAAGAGATGATGTATCTGCACAGAGAGATGCTGAGGCACCTTTCCACATGTGCAAATGGCACTGTCCTGTGTGGCTCCACACAGCCCCAGGACCAGTCTTAGAGTCCAGCATCACATCATGTTGGAGACAGTTCACAGAGGGAATGCTGCTTTTGTAGACAAAATGCAGGGATGCAAGGCACAGATGAATGTAAAACCTGCTGCTGAGCTTCCCCATGCTATCCAAGCTTTAAATATGGGGCTTTAAGGATCACACACATCATGAGAGCAATGCTGCAATGCCTACACATGTCCATCGTGAATGATCCCAAATGTAGGATTCATGCTACAGAGATCTCTGACAGCCAGCTCAAAAAGGGTCTTCATTCCCCACCCACAGATTACTCCTAAGGATGACTACATGGCAATACCCAACTGAAAAAAATACATGAACAGTGGGTCAGGAAGGGTAGCCAAAGGGCCAATCTATATTGCTAATGACCTGTACCAGCACTGATGAGATCTAATCCAGCCCCGTGTAATGCAGCCCACTCCTGGCACATCCGAACACAAACTGCAGCAGAGTGACACCTTGCCACAGTAAGATTTGGTTCATATTTCAAACTCAAAGGTGACACTTCAAAGCCAGATTCCTACAGCCATCCACACATGTACTTTATACTTAATTTCTATATGTGTGTATGCAAGTGTATGAGTATACATATACATATATAAATTTTTTTATATATCATCTATCACAGAATGATTTGGGTCAGAAGGGACCTTAAAGATCTTCTAGTTCCAACCCCCTTTCTATGGGCAGAGATGTCACCCACTAGATCTATAAATAGCTGTATTCTATATTGCAGCAGGGCAATGTCAAGATTTTACTTCTTGATCTGGATAAGGCAAAATCACACATTATAGATGCAGTTTCTTTTAAGCCAATTCTATATTGCTTTATACTCACAAAACATGGAGCAAGTTTAGATAAAATCAATGTATACTTGTCTTAAACTGATCAGTTGTCACATTTTTCCGCATCCCTGTAAACAATTTTAACAGTCAATTTATACTGATAAACAAGGCAATTTCTAAGAAGACAATTTCTGTTACATGGCAGCACTCAGCCAGCAAGAAGAGATTTGATTTACATTGCATGAGTACTAGTGAGTCACCCAAGCACCCATAAAACATGTTTAGAAGCTGAGTGCCAAAGTATTAATTCATCATACTCATTCCAAGACAAATCCTGTGATGTAGAGGGCAGGATGCTGCAGTCACCTGACATGTGGACACCAAGCTTTTATTGATGGCAAAATGTTATTCTCAGTACAGAGTACCATCCCCAGTTACAAAGCATAAATTCTAATTCACAGTGTTTATGCTACTGGGGACAAAACATTTGCTTAGAAATATTGCTGGAAAAATGTCAAACAATGAGTTACCGGTGATGGAATGACATGGAGACAATGGGGCTTGTGCTGAGAGTAAAATGGTAAAATACAGAATGTAAATAGGTTTGGACAGCACTGTTCCTTCCAAAGTCTGAAGATCAGCATACAATCCTGAGAAGAAAAACCACTTGCATCTGTTCTCTTTACCATGGAGTCATAAGCAGCCGTGAGATATTCATTTGCTATCAAGCAGTTATTGATGTGTAGCTCAATAAGATGAGAGTTTTACAGCAAAGATTTGGTGAGCATCCTTGCACTGCCAGAACACAACACTGTCCTGGAGCAATAGGGTTTAACACTTCTCTTCACATTTATTGGTATTTACAACATGCAGCAGTAAATGACACATAAAACCATGGTCACACACTCTTCAAGGGCAGCTTCAGAAACATGTGCAGCTCTGCCCCGCCCTCCCCACACAGTTTGATCACTTTCTGATGGCCAGTCACGTTTTCTCATTAGTAGCAGCTACAACACTAGTACTGGCCACAGTGCTGCATGTGGCCAGTTTTCCCCAAGGGACAAGAAGCTCTTCTCCATTTGGGAATGCACCTTTGGCAGGGTGCACTCACTCCTGTCCTCCCTGCGCTATAGCTGATACAGAGGTACCTGTAGCGCTTGGAGGAAAACAGCAGGACCCATGAGGAGGCACTGTGTGAACCCATACTCTCCAAAACCTGGAATCTCTCCCAAGATCACTTTGTTAATCATATTTCTTCCCAAAAGCTGCCAGCCTGACCTGTGCCCCTCCTTACCTTTCCATTTGCAATCAGGCACCTGCACAGTGCCAAGGCTGCAGAGCTGCTGGCTCCTTGGTTCTGGCTTTGCATTCCAGATGTCTCAACATTTCTTTGCTTTTCAGGAGATAAAGCCACATGTCCCACTAAGACTGTGACTGAGGTGCCATCAGCCACATCATTCTTAAGGCTCCTGGATTCCGCCAAAAGGGGTGGTGGTGGGGAATATTCCTGAGAGTTCCTCCAAAAACTGTTGGGACAGCAGAAGGTCCAACTTCTCCTCCCATCAACAAGAGACCAACTGACTGAGCCTCAAGAGGACTTACCACTGATTCTCAAGATAAGCTACAGGTCTATACTAGGCTTTCCTCTTCTATTAAAATTGAAGCAATCTATTAAACGATGCAGCTGGAAAGGAATTTCCCAAAGAGCTATTATTGCGCATGTGTGCTTTTCCCTTAAAGCTTTGATTTGTCACATATAATTGTAGACAGGAAGGATGACATGTTCTGTACAGGAATTTATTACATTGTCAAAATCCTTGCTCTGAAGTTTTCAAAATGAACAGTTTTGGTTGAAAAATACTGTGTTACAAAATTTATACACAGATGAAAAAGACAGTGTAACGCATCAAAATCAAAATACTTCAGTTGACCAGATCTGAGTTTTGGGGTGTTGGTATCTTTTTCAAGGCAAACAGACTTTCAAGATTTCAACATTTCTTCCTGACTCAAAACAGACAAAATTTTGGCAGTCTTGCCTTTTTTCAGTGAGACATGAAGGCTGTTTCACACATGGCTTTGCCAAGCATCACTGAGGAAGAAATTACCCTCATGTGTAGAGAGAGGGCAGATTTTCCTCCTCCCATGCCCTGCACTCTGCAACGGCCCCCTGAGAGCACAGTGGTGGCCACAGAAGGAAATGCCCAGCTGTGGTGACCAGGGCCACCCCCTGCCCCACGCCCTCCTGAGGGCAATCACAATCACTGCATTCTCCTGGCTCTCACAGGGCTGGAAGAAACCATAAGGGTCACCAAGCCTCACGCTGCTGAGGAAGCACAGCATCATCACTCTCACCAATTCCTTAATTTTCTCACAAAACTACGTTTCTTTCTTTTCTTCCCACCATGTTGGCAGAGGAGCCTTGTCCTCCCAAAGGCTGCAGTTCTCTAATGTGGTTCCTACAGCCATACAAAGTTGGTTCATTAATTCAAACAGCTGCTCTCCCCTTCATGTGTTTAAAGAGCAAGGTTATTTTTAAGTGTGCCCATTACACCTGAAAAACCAAGCCAAGCCCTCTTTTGTCTCCCTCTTCTAAAGCAGTTTCTCATCACACCAGGGTTTTTCCACACCTTTCCCTGCTATCAAAAACAATTTAAAATTAAGCACCAGGCAGGGCAGCTCTCGTTGGCCACCTCTTTCACTCTTTTAGCAACGTGTGGCCCAATCATAAATGTTTATTTTCACAAATAGTGCCCAACCTCCAGAAATGTAGAATATTTCAGCCTTTTCAGTGTAGCTGCTAACAGATTTATCACCTCCGTCTATTACCCAGCCTAAGACACTTAAGATCGATCCAGTCGGTTGTACATTGAGAAGCAGACCATGCTGAGGATGAGTTTTCCCCAGAAATCAGACTTCCAGCAGCATGCAGAGGAAAGGAGGGTACAAGTGCACCTGACAAGCACCCTGCTATGCACTCCAGAGAGCCAGGCATGGGCATGCACCACATTCCTACATCCAAATGGCTCAATGCCCAAGGGGAGACCACAAGCCCTTACAAAGGCACCACAAACCTCATGGCCTTCATACTCAGCCTGGCAAACATGGGTTTTCCCCGTGAGCTTTTCCTTCTGCAGGTGAAACATGTAGGAAATGCTGTAGTGCCTCTGAAACTGGAATGCTCCTCACACCAGGATCATGAAACCCACAGCCAAGAACATTTTATCCCTCAAAGAGGCAGAGGTTGCGGCCATTATCCCCAGCCCAACCTTCCCTCTTCAGTACTTGGGTGTATTTTTTGAGGATAATGAGCCTTTAAATAACTGCTTTCAAGACTCTGCAACATTCAAAAAATTGATGGGATCCTAGTTTGGTTTTATATTTTGGGAAGGAGGCTGAGGGAGGGTCTGATATTGCAACACAAACAAACAAACAAAAAAACCACCTTCCCCAACTCCCCCCACCAATGCCAACAAAGTAAGAAAAAAAATTGCTTAACAATAGCAGTTCCTTGAACTAGCATTTTATTTTATTTTTTTTAATTTCTATACAGTGACAACATCCAGGTGAGAATAATAAAGTACTAAGTGTCACAGGCTCAAAAGTAATGTTTTCTAGGCACAAAGTATTTACAAAGACAAACTGACATCACAATTTCATTCATACTCAAATGTGAGGAAATGAGTTGGCACAATTGACAACTCCATCTTTTTGACATATTTGTAATTTGCTTTAAAAAAGTAATGCAAACACAAAGTAAAAGTGTTCAACACAGAGGATAAAGAAACACACGACCAATATCTCCCACTCTGCACAGCTGGAGGTGACACATTCCCTCAAACACAGTATTTATCTTGGCATTTCTAAATTATTCACTGTTATTACTAATTTTTTCCTAAAGACATGCCAAGGTATTACTTTCCAAATTACTGGTCTCTATTCTTAGTTACCTGTAATTTCCATCTCCCGTGCAAGTCAAGGCAGTCAAGGCTGAACGTGAGGGGCTGTTTGTCCATGACCCCCATGGCCTTGAGGGTGCCACAGCTACAGAACTCCTCCAAAAACACACTTTGAGAGCTGCTGCCCATATGAAAGGAGCTGAGATGAGAGTGAGGGGAAGGGAAGCCAAGTCATGAGGCTGCCACTTCCCGGGAGCCATCCAGGAGAAGAGGTGGGTGAGGCATTCTGGCCATTGACTGACCAATGCCCACTCCCTCCCAACACCCCAAAGAGCAGGTTGTGTGAGTAATTCACCACCTTGCACATGGCTACAGCCTCTGCAGAACATATTGCTTAAACAACTGACAATTATTTGGCACTTGCAAGAAATTTGGCCAAGCCCTGTTAGAAGATGCTGTTTGGAATCATGTTGATGTGTCATCCTCTTACCATGGTATTTTTAGAGGTATCTCTGATTCCTAGCCCTTTCCAGAATAGAAAAAAATCCCACTTTGGCCATGATGGGCACATATCAAGGAAAAGCAGCCATGTAGGCACCATTGTATGATGAATATGTAGTAAGAGCTGGTATCCTTTTGCTGTACAACAGAGGGAGCAGACACACAGAGCATTTGGATCCAGAACTTCCTTCAGGTACCAACTTTAAACACTTTGCAACAGCTAAAGCAGCACAAGGATTCCATATTCAGTTCTGAACTTCTCCCTAACCTTTGTGGTGGCATTAGCATAAGGCAAGGAGACATATTTTGACTCCCATCTGTGCAAATCCTCCCCGTGCTGCAGAATCAACATTCTGTCAACCAATTATTTTATGCTGTATCACAGCACCGGGGTGGGGGGGGAGAGATGAGGGGGAATCATCACACCTACAATCAAAAGAGCAAGGTTTTGCAACATAGCATGTACTAAAGATGTCTGTCTTAAGTCAAACTAGCAGCCATATTTTATTCAAGAAGCATGTAAACAAATCTGGCACATTCATTATAAAAAAAATTGTGTACCTAGCATGTTCATCACATTTCAGATATTCCATTCCTCCCTCCCCACTGAGCTCCATGGAGACAAGTCAATCACAGTTAACCATCTGGTAATCCTTAGCCCAGGCTGTGCAGCTGCTACCTACCATTTTTAATCAGGGCTATGTCTTCCATTCATGCTAAATAGGAGGCATGAACAGCTGCTTGGCCAACACTTTCAAGCAAGCTCTCTCTCTCTCTCTTTAGTATTCCTGGCTTCTCTTCCTTTCAGCTTTACATTTTGCCCATGTTTTACGAGCATTCACTTAAAAAGCAAGTAATAGTGAAATGAGGAAAATGTTTCTGATCATTAAATCTTTAGAGGGTATATCTGCTCTAAACAAGCTCCTGGGGGACACAGAGTGCAATCACAGTCTCTGATTTTAGAAAGCAAAGATCAGTGTCCCCATGGAAATACACCAGATTCTTTTTACCTACAGAGCCTTGCAGAATGGTTCTTCATTGCACATTTCAGGTAAAGAAGTTTCAAGCATTTCAGAGGTAAGGTAAATTTAAATTAAGAATATAAGGATTAATTTTTAAAATGGGTGCTGCAATTCCCTAGCTTACAGGAAAGGTTTCCTGCTGGCTTTCCTGTATCCAAGCACCCAAGCAGAAGCCTCCCTGCCTCCAGGAGATGCAGGAAAAGGGCACATGCCAAAAGCTTGTTATCCAAAATCACCACCTAATCAGGCTGTCTCACCTCATTTGCTCAGATCCACAGGAAATGGTCCCCTGTGAACCACGTCTTAAGCTTCTCCCATCATCCAAAAAACTTCATGTTTATTTTTGAAGGAAATCCAACTGTTATGGCAACCAAATCTTTCCCAGAGATCTAAATAGTATAGCATCAGCATGACAGTATCCTGGAACTGTTCCAGGAAGCAGCATATATCCTGCCCAGGTGACGGGTACCAGCCCCGCTCCACGCTGGGTACACACATGAGTTCATCAATCTCTCCCTTGGGTGCATCCAGACCTGTGGCTGTAAACCTCTTACCACAATAATATTAAAAAAAAAATCAACTTTTATCCACTGCCAGTGGCAGACTTGCTGCAAAGTCAGCGAGATGGTCATGGCAATTTGTGGTGATGCCACTGAGTAGCATCCAGCCCAGCAGGATTTCCACAAGGATTTTTGCAAGTGCAGACACTGAGGTGTTAGTTGAGCCTATTTGTTTAGGCTAATCCCTCCAGCATAGGTGCTTCTGTAAAACACATCTTTGCAATTGTTTTTCCTGAAATTCTTAAACCACAAGATGTGTTATATATATTGGCCTTTTCACGAGAGTGGAATCTTGGAGTATGGAAATCGCCCATACACCACACAACAACAATAGTCACAATTTATACCCCAACCAGGTTAGAGATACTTTTGTGGCACTGCAGAACATTGTTACTTACTCAACGTATCAAGAGACAAAGCCAACATGAAGGTCATACTGGAAAAAAAAACTAACAACAACATGCTATAGCTGTTAGAAAACATTGCCTTTATTAATGACATGTCACTGGAGAGGTAAAATCTTACATGGGTTAATCAATTAGATTGCCTTAACAGAAAATAAACAGAGGACATTTTCTGTACAGAACAATGCATAATGGTTAATGCAATCATGCATTCCTCCAAGCCCACCATGAATTCAGCATTTAACTTCCAAGAGTTTGCCACAAGTAAAAATACCCAGAGAAATAAGTTTGATGACAGGATGGTGTTTCATCTTGTGGAGGGAAAATTCCTCCAAAACACAAACATGTCAGGACAAATTTTAAGAGAAAATAAAAGAGTCTAGAACTGTGGTAGAAGGATCCTGTGAAAAAATAGCTCTAGGATAATGAGTGCCATCAAATCGATAAGGTTCACTTCTCTTTATGGCCTTTATGCATTCATACACAGAAAATAACTGTAAACATTCTGCTTTAATGGCATTTTAGTATTTCATCATGGATAAAAACAGCCATTGCTGTATCTAAATGTGCAGACACTTCAACTAAAACATCACTCAGACCGGATTGGTAGAATAAAATATGAACTGTATATTAGCCCTTCTGGAAAGATTTATTTCAACCAAAAAGCTCTCCTCATGAGTGATGGGCCAATGCATGTACATCTCTAGGCTATGATGAGACTGAGAGCAGTGAAAATGGGGCAAGAGAGGTGTGCAAGGAAGACAAAAGCCAGTGAAAAGCAGGAGTATGGACGATTCCTTGACTGGAAAAATAATGCATAACACAACAGAACAGTATTCTGCCAAACCAACCAAACTAAACTGGAACCATGTGCTGAACATATTTAACTGGCCCTTGCTGTCTTCTGCTTGTAGGTCAATATTACCAGTCTGCAAATTCTGTGTATGTTCTCTGATAAGCTGTGATGAACCCCCCTGCTCCTTCTGCATCCCTTCACAGAAGTGAATCAAATTTAAATTTAGGATAGAAAATACTGTAAAAGCCAATCAAAAATTTGCATACACTAACAAAAGGCAGTGCCAAACTAGAGGAGTATTAGAAACCATGAGAGCCAACCCATTTTATGGTTCTTGCTCTGATTGTGCCAGCTGCTTGACGAACACCACTGACAACAATGATGCTGTGATGATGTGCAGAAACTCAGGCTCAGCAACTCTTACACAAACTACCACACGCCAAAAGGGTGCAGAAAACATCTCCTGTGACTGAAGGAAAGACGGAAAGATGTCTTCAGTCACTGCAATGCTATGAAGTTGTAAAAAGCTAAGCTTTGCAGCCAAATACACTTATGAATTATCCTAAGCAGCAATGCCCATGCTGTAGCCAGTGGTAGCTATTTCTGGCAGAAAAGTTGATTCTCTGATGACACTACTGCTACACCAAAAGGGACCATCTTTTCTCGTAAGAAACCATTTCTTTGAGCCTTTGATTTCACTGCTACAAAATGAGGCAAGTGATGTTACCCCTTCCCCAAGCCAGCAATGTCTCCTATGTTTGGAAAAGCTCATGGCACTTAAATCCTTCAATTGGCAAGTGAAATCAGTGAAGTACCATTAATCCTCACAGCAATTAATTCAGTATGGAGCAAGCCCTGGACAGACACACACGCACCACTGAAAAGACTCAGAACGACTCCCTGGATACAATGGGCACAACTACTTCAGATTTTAAAAAGTCCCGTGTGCCAATAGGAGATGTGCTGGGATGCTGAGCACAAAACTCATGAAATGAAGGGCTTTGATTTAATAATTGGAAGGGTTTGGATTTAATCATTCAATGACATGGGAGGGGGGGGGGAAGGGAGGGAGGGAGGGGGATTTTCATAAAATAACACCTTCTCTTTGAGAAGTCCCATTTTTACAAAACGTGGTCATGATAAAAAATGCATTCTTCCTTGGATTTACTCCTGAATAAAAAACATTTTGAAATCTTTATTGATTGAGACAAAACCAAATCAAAATCTGCCAGATTTGAGTTATAATAACAGTGGTGGTGATGATTTTGAGTTTGTATTTTCCTTTCCCCACCAAGTATACTAGTTATGAAACAGAGATTGAAAGAATTGAAAGTGAATTTCAGCATCTTTGATTAGGAAAACAGAATGAACTAGAAATCTGGAAAAATAACTTGTGACTAATATGCAGATTTTATCAGCTTGTGGATCGGAAGCCACAGTTTGCTGGAAGTTGTCTCCTTTTTTTGCTAATTTGCCTCAGATGAAAAAGGCACTTGTGTTCCCTCTCTGAGTGAATGCTTT
The DNA here is from genome assembly GCF_047495875.1 of Pithys albifrons albifrons. Lineage (NCBI taxonomy): Eukaryota > Metazoa > Chordata > Aves > Passeriformes > Thamnophilidae > Pithys > Pithys albifrons. Next base: position 7,850,120 of record NC_092460.1, read on the forward strand.
GCCTCAGTGCCTCTTGCATCATATGCTCAAGTTAGCAGTTACTATTGATAGAATGGGAAAGAATTACAATTCTTAAGATTTCAAAAAAATTCTTCTTAAGCCTAAATGCCAGAGTTTAATATGCCATTCAGATATTTGCACTCAAACATCAGTCCTGGAACCTTTCCGTGCAACATTCCTACCATAGATGGAATTTAACTTAAATAAAGGCTGCAATGGTGCCTGTGTTCAGACTGTGGCCTCACCAGAGCATGAAAGCTGGCAATGACTTCAAAACAGTAGAAATGTTCAGACTATTTTAGGTCAAATGTCCAGTGGGATACCTGAAAACTGCTAAGCTGGAAGAGGATAGGCATGTGACTTTAGAGAGGTAAGTCTCCTCTGTGGTCATCAGCTGAAACCCTGGGAATATCCATGTGAGGAGCAGAGGGAGCTGGCTTAGCATGAGGGCAGAGACTGGGGAAGCGAAGCCTCACAAGTGAAGGATCACCAGACTCTTCATCTCAAGCCTTTCTTGAACCCACCCGCCCCAGTGCTAAGGTGTCAGAAGCTGAAGTCATCAATCATAACCTGAAAAAGGGGCAAAACCTGCATCACACACAAGTTTATTCCTGCAGGACTCTCACCCACAGGTTTCTGCAAGGGTCAAACCCTTCATTTTCTCCAGACAAAAAACCCCTCAAACAAACAAACAAACACCTAAAATCCAACCTTGATCCAGATACGCTCTGGAGAGCCTTTCAGAGAGTCTGTGAGAGCAGGGACACCCACTGACAGACCATTACCCCTCACCCAGGTGTCAGTGCAGCACTGGGAGACTGGGGGAGAAAGCGCAGGAGAGGGTGAATCTGGAACCAGTTCTGCTCCTGCCATTCCTCCTCTCTGACTCTCCAGCCATGCCACAGGAGATGAGATGTACAAAGGGGAAAGTGCAGATGGGCCATCACACTGCCCATTTCTCTGTGTTTCTTCCTACTGCTTCGATTGGAGGATTTTTCCAGGCTTTTCAACCAGAAAATGCTAACAAAAACTAAACTTTGATCCCATCAGTGTACCACAGTGTACAACTGATTTCTGTGTTCTTAGGCATGCAATAAACTAAAGGCACCACAACTAGGAAGGATATCATCTAGCAATAGGAATGCCTTTGTTACACTCAAGGATTGTAACAATGAACTAGACCTGGAAACAAAATATCCATTTCCTAGGCTTGTTTTCTAAAGCACCATGGTATGGATAGAGGCAGATACACCAGCTCACACAGTCCCTTAGACAATGTGACTAAAGCTATCAAAATATGTACGACTGGGTAAGCAATGTGATACTGTCACTCAGTTAACAATACCACAAATGAGACTGTAGCACAGAAAATGTATCCCCGAGGAGTGTGAAAATATGTTAACTCCATGATGCTCTTCAAAATGTTTTAACAGCTACAGAAGGTAGGCGATAATATCCGAGCCCCCAGCATCAAAGATTAAAGACATGATACACAACCATAATCATTTTAATTATAACAATCACCTTGTAAACAGATCGGGAGCTAATTGTATCAATAAGTGAATTCCCATCAAGTGCAATGAGCTGCATGTTCAGCTGTGTAAGTTATACCTTCCAATGGCTAAAGAAAGAGAGTTTGTTCTCAGCATTATTAGGACAAGATCACTTTTAAATCGGCTGGAGCTGCTGATCCCAGCACTGCCAGCCCTCTGTGTCCCAAAGGCTCACTGCAAAGGGCAAGCTCTCATAGTGGCTGCTGAGAGCCTACGCACCCACCACAGCAGTCTTCATTATAATTGGTATTTGAAGCATAAAACAAACAACAACAGGATATTTTAACTCCTAAAACCAGTCAATTATGTTTGCTGAATTAGCCTGTGTGACTGAGTTGGTAAGTGCAACGAAGGAATAAGAGTGAAACAAAAGCCCTGTTTAAAATAGGTCGCTCCTTTAGAAAATTTTGTAATTACACACTGCAAATACATCTGCATGTTCAATGACTGGTACATGTTTCTTGCGATGAGAAAGCCTAGAAGAGCCTAATCAAAGCCTAGCTTATCAGCAAAGGCTAATTGGCTTCCATAGGGCATCATCCAGCAGAATCTAGAATTAGTGCAAGCTTCGCCAACCATTAGTTGTCAGAAAATCCCAATTTATTTTGGTAACAGAGGTCTTACCTCCAGGGGTTTCCATGACCACATAATCAGGTGGTGCATCAGTGGCCCATCCCATGCCCTCCAGTCAGCATCACCCAGTTAATCAACTCGACAGACAGGGAAGATGGGAACTGACCATGATGCAAAATGTGGGAAAGAAGAAAGGTACAAGGGTGATATATAATGAGTTGAAATCTTTTTCTTTTAAGAAAGAGTGCAAAATTGAAACTAATTAATAAACTGCCATGAGTAGAGCAACCCAAAAATGCAAAATAATGATGGACTGAAGTTTTCCCTACAGCAAGCTGTCATCTCAGTTTGTGAACTGTAAGGCTGATTTCCGCAGCACGATGCAAAGAAACAACCCTTTTTTCTGTTATTTAGGTTTCATACTTTAGATTCTGAGTCTTCTTTACACTAAGTTGGGTTTGCAGGCAAGGAATAAACTTAACCCTTCTATTGCTAGGCATGATCTAACTGTGTGAAAATGTGGAATTATTCTAGGGAAGCACATCTTAGTACTCCCAGATTTGGATTTCCACCAGGGTGACACATGACAACAAATGACAACATCTACAGAAAGTCAGACCTTATGGGAGGCAGAGGTTAAACGTGTTTTATGTAAAGATGAATTTATTCATTTAACACTTCATCTGAAATCATTTAACATCTGTGTCACAGCTTGAAATTGTATAGTAGAAAGTATCATGGGATATAGTTGGCTTTGTGCAAAACAACAGCAAGGAGCTGGAATCAGAATTTATTGCCGTACCTAACCCAGAGTGGAGGAAATATTGCCATTTCAATTCCATGGCTAATTTAAGGGTGAAGAATCAAGTCCCACCAGGATCACCTGTAATCATCTTGTGGCTGTGTGCCACCAGGCCCCAGCAAAATGCCATCTTGGAGTCTCACACAGCTATCAAAAAGCCAAAGAGACAGCTCTGTAAGCATTATAGACTCATCAATACAGCACTTCATTGCTAAGGACCTGACCTAATTTGCACTGCCCCACTGACAGCATTGCATTAGGACCCAACCCATCCCCTCCACATGGCACTGCCTGGTGCCCAGTAGGCCCCCACAGCTCATCCAAAGCTGGCCAAGGCACATTGGGATGACACAAGGCTCATGCCCCACTTGTGTTTGTCATTCAAATCACCCAACTACAAAACTCAACTACAACGGTTAAACACAAGCAAAACAATCTAATTTTCTGCTTCAGAAGATCAACTAAGAGTCCCCTCACCGTAAGTAAATCCAAGAGCCAGACCTGGGCGATTAGGACCGCGTGTTTCCTAGGTGATAAGCCTTTCATTTTTCTGGAAGACATTTGAAATAGAGCATAGGAAGATTAATCCTCCCCAGAGAAGGGAGAGTTCACTGACTAATTTCTCTTGCATTTAGATGTAATAATTAGGCGTATTGATTCTCCCGCTTTGTTCCTTACCATTATAATGAAATAATTAAGACAACTTCAAGGAAATATTTGAAAGCTCATTTCACATTGTCTCTTCAAACATGGGCCACCTAACACTTACGTGCTCACTCAAAGGGAAAGGCAAAGGCAGACCCTCACCTTATTTATCTCTGCAATTCATCAGGCATCAACTTCAGGCAGCAAAGTGCTGCCTCAGGCTCCACTCCATTTGCTGCCTATCATGACTATGAACAGCAACACAAATGAGATCCCTCTGGTGCGACCAGGATGCACATTGCTCTGCTAAGCTCTCACAGCAGCCTGTTACCAAGGGGGACTGGAGAGAGGTTGACTCTCTTCAAGAGTTCTGAAGAAAAAAACCCAATATTTGTAATTCTTCTTGCAGAGTCTCATGTTGGTATCCTTACGAAATGTTATGCAAATGTTATTTCCAGTTCAAATTTTTAAGTTTAAGGTTCTAAGAAGATAATGCTGAAGTGGCTACACTGAGGAGCACTCCATTCTCTCAGACAGCAGCACAACCAGGTTTTTCAAATACAAGTATGAAATTACTCATGAAGGGCTCGATCTTTGCATTCACAGGAGGAAAATGACCCCCTGAGACAAACAGTTTGAGGTCTTCCTGACGGTCCTCAGAGATGTAGAGCTTAGCTGAATGGATCAGGGCCTGAACGGTGTGCACTGTGCACATCTGCATGGATACTCAGGGAGAGCTGAAACTGGAACAATGATTAGAAGGATGAATGAAGACATTAAACATGTAAAAAGTTCTGAGAAAAGCTACTTAAATTGAAAAGGATTTTCTCGTGTCTAATTCAACATTACTAATTCAACAGTTGATACGAGTTCTCTGATCTCTCCAGCATGTCTCAGTTTTAAATAATTTCCAGTCTTTTTTGTATTAAATAGCCTTTCAAATATTAATCTTGTAAAAACACAGGGAAATGCATATGCATTTTAAAACATGCTTGCTTCAAATATACCACTAAGCCAAGCTGATCCAAAATCATGGTCTCCCAGCCCCTGAGGGGCAAAAGCAATTACTGACAAGATAGAGATCACTCCCACAAAAGTGGGAAGATAAGCTGTCCTGGAATATGACACCAGATGTGTTAGATGTGGACAAGCATTTAGGTCCAAAGTGAGCACTGAACTTTCCAGAAGCAAGGCATTTACTGCAGACTGTTATATCTGGAGTATCCTCACCCAGGAGGCGAAGTCGCAGCCTCCTCCCCCTTTTCCCTTCATGTGAAGGTCACCCAGACCCTGACAACTGATGTAGCTCTGGCACAGTACTAGTTGTTAACATTTAATAGGCATCTTCTGTATCCAGTGGTCACCCTGACAGCAGGGAACCAATGTTTACGATTGAACACTTCAAACAGAATTCTTAGATGTGGCTACCTCTCAACAGGAGGAAACATCTGAAGAATGTGTTCTTCTGATATTTTTACTCCCTGAGAAATGAGGGGTGTTTTCTGTATGACTCACATCCATGTTTTTCACTTGCGATATTTTTAAACTGAGATCCAGCACTGATTGAAGTGCAAAAAGTATGACTTTTCTCCTGTCCTACCCTGAAGGGCCTGTCAGCCAGGGACAGGTGACAGCAGGAACTAGGAAAGGGTCATCTCCAGGATTATGATGTAGACAGAAAGCCTAAAATAAACAGCTTTGGAATTTGTGAATGTCAGCCATATGAGAAAACTAAAAGGTTTAATGAAAAAGAAGTACATGGACCCATTTTCTATGAAAACAAACAGATAAACCCATCCACAATAAGGGCTCCTTTCTCTTCCCTCCAGGCAAAAGTATCTTTACAGTGTAGCTGAGAGATCACTTTTTTTAAAATGCTATTAATCAAGTACACAATTCAAAGAGATATCCTCATGACAAGTGAATCAATGCAGACTGTTTACATGAATTTCCTCTCACTGCACATTCCTTCCCAAATTCAGATGCTTATATGAGGCCTTCATGAAGAAACCCATGCCTGTGGTAGCCACACCCAGACTGTGCAGGTCTGAATTGTCCAGGCTTCAAAGAGTCAAAAGATGCATAAACCCCCCCAACAAATAATGATAAAAGAGCTTCAACGCTTTGAAACTGCTCCCCAGAGTTCAGTTTCTCTTTCAGCTTGAAGGTTGAAGGGCCCCTTTCTGGAGAAAGGCTCACCATGAAATCTTGTTGGCTGGGCTAAAATGTCTTTAACATCAGATCAATGTAAAAACTGCCTTTCTTTAAATACAGTTTAGTTTCTTTACAGCACCATTCAAGAGATCTAAATGCCAGCCTCAAGCTCAGACACAACTAACTGTTCAATGGAAAATCATGGGCAAGATTTTGCTCCGGGCAGAAGGAGTTTGATAATGGTTTAGCAAAACACTTTTTTTATGCAGGAGCAAGAAAGAAGAGAAAACTTGAGGCAGAAGAACCACACAATGAGTCAGAACAATAAAACCTGGAAACTTGAGAAATGGTAAGAGAGGGGCTTCTGCCCAGCCAGGGGGAAGGCAGCTGCAGCTGCAGGATTGCTTAAGGGACACAGGAGGACACCAGGCTCCTACTGCCAGTGTGAATAAACAAGAGTGAATCACCAAAACATCTGAAGCAGCTCCTTCTTTTAGAAGAAATCCTACAAAGAACTGAAAACCTGGCTAACGATTAAGATCAAAAGGGGTAACATCAACACAGAAACCCATTCAGTCTGCACAAAAATGTCTCCAGCTCTCCAAGTGACAGGGAATATACTGTTTTCTTTGCAATAGCCCAGAACTGTACAAGATACAGAGTTTAAATACATTTCCATTCAGATAAGTTATCTCTTCCCTTCCCCACCAGCAGCTTTTAAAAGATGCATCTTGAACTTAAAGCACTGGAGGGTTTTTTCTTCTCAAGATTTTTAATTCACTGGCATCATAAAGACCTTTAGCAATTTACAGTGTGAAGAGCACTTTCTCTTCAGATTGCCCTGCTTTGAGTCAGTTTGTACATTATGGTTACTTCATTACTTACATTGCATTACACAGGGGCAGACGAAGCAGCCGCGCTCCTCTCTGCAGCAGATGTGCCCCGGGGCTGGCACGAGCTGGATAAATAATAAATTCCCATGGCCCCACATCAGGAGCAGAGACTGGGCTGCTTTACCCCAACTGCCCCTCCACAGTGCTGAGCCAGACAACACACCCCTTGCCCTCCTGCTAGCTTGAAAGTGGGGTAAATCAGAGAAGTACTGCAGAGGAGGCAGCCACATCATCAGGCTACACTAACCAAGGCGCTGCAATTAGCAAAATAAAAAACCCCAACCAAACCAACTAGCCAAAGAAACCAACAAAACAAAAAACCCTAAACCTGCCAGAGACAACCAAATTCTGTTGAACTACAAAAGGAACACTAGAAGGATCAGAATATATTCCCTCCTGCCACAATGGCCTCAGCTATTTGTTCTCCTCTAAGTGAGAGGGATGCAAACCGGACTCCTCAATACTTGACACCACGCTCCCACATGTGGTTTTGGTGACAGTTGCATCAGGGGTTGAGTCATAAATTTCAGGTTTAGCGACCGTGACCAACCAATGCACAAAGCCTTTACCTGTTACTCAGTTACTGTCCAACAAAATGGCATCTTAGACAGAAAATCCCATGGGTTTTCTTTAGACATGTTTGAAGCAGAGCATTTCCACACCTTGTTGCCTAACTCCTGACCACGGCTTCCACAAGACACCTCCTTTTCATAAGCCCTTCCCATCTCTACATGCTACACATTGGCTTTAAACATTGCAGACAATACAGGTGGTAAAAAACAGAATAGACTGCAAGAATCTCGCTTTCCTCTCTGAAGGCACCTGTGCTTTCTTGGTAGGTTAGTGAGCTGATGCAGGAGGCCAGTCTATAGGGAATGCATGTGCACTATATGTGGCACATTGAATCTGATTTTGCTGCATACCACCATATGGAACAGAATCTCAGCGGCATCAAACGTTTACCTAAACGCCATTAATGTCTTCTGCAAGCCAATATTTATAGCATACACACCAGTAGCTGCTGTCAGAGTGTGTATAAATGTTAAACTGAACTGTTAAAGAAACATAATGACAGATGTAGAGATGCTGAAGAGTGCAATCTATTCTAATTTATGATAATTTATTTCCATCATCTGGAGCCCTATTCAGAAGAGAAAGCTGAACGCATCCCAAAACGCATCACGGGGTGGAGTTTAAAAATCCCCAGAAAAAAAATCCACTTCTTTTAAATGAACCAAGTGTACTCTTGTCCTAACACCCAGGACATGCTTAGCAATCTCTCTGTGCAGAAGCAATACAGATGTGGGGTACTCAAGTCCTGCCTCCTGGCAGCCCAGTGACATGCAGGTTTTGATGCACATTGCGAATAGCTGGGAACTGTTTGTCCCATGAGAGATGTCTGATCATTGCTGAGTCACTACTTCTAGGGGACTAAACTGCGTCATAAACATTCATGAGCTCTGTCAGAGCGCCTTCATCTGCATGAACAACCAACACTGCACCCATGGGTGGCCAGCACTAATGAGCACATAAACAAAGAGATGGAAAACTGTCTTTAGAAACAAGTGAACTGTACTGTGGTGAGCTCTATGGCAGAAAGAGCCTTCCTGTTTGATTCACCAGCAACACAAGCTGTGCTGGATCAGTTCTTCCATGAGATCTGAACCTTGTCTCACTCTCCTGTTGCTGCTGTTCTGCTGTGAAAACCATGATGAAGAGGACGAAAAAAAGGAGTGGGGGGGAAAGCAGTGACAGCACTTGGTCCCCACAGTGGGGACCACCACTTGGCTGCAGAGGACCGCAGGCAAGGAGCTCATTTTCATGGCATCACCCCTCTCTGGGAAGCGCCGTAACGCGCGCGGCGGCGGCAGGAGGCTTTCTGCCCCGTGGCACAGCCACTGTCCCCTACATATGTCTGCCCGCCGTGATGCCAGCTCCTGCTGCCTGCCAGGGCCTCGCAATCTGGACAGGCACAGACTTTGTGCTGGAATGGGAGCCCTCTCTGCAGAGCTGCCTGCCACAAGTGACAGGCTGCCACGGCAGCAGCGGGACCGCGCGCAGCCCGTGGAGCCCACGCAGCAAAACAAGGAGGCTTAGGAATGCTGATTCCCTGCTAAAAGGACTGTGCTGCCTCTGTGCAGCCCTGGAAAACCCCATCTTTGGCCAAAAAAAGGGCAAGGCACACAATATGCACACAGACTACACCACCAGCTTGCCCACACTGACTTAGAAGTCAGATGACAATTTTCGACCAAAATAATTCTCTGCATTTTAGACTGGTCTTTTTGAAAAAAGTCATGTATCAAAAAGTGTTGACTCTTCTTTGCAAACCTTAGTGCTCATTCCTCAAAACATCTATACTCTGGAAGCACCACTCCTGCGCCATCGAGGAGTTTGGGTTGGCTCATCATGCTGCCCCTGCTCTGGAAATCAGGTGCCACAGCCAGACTACACCATTCCAAAGGACAGAAGAGTCCTGATCTATCATCAGCTCCTCCAGAAGGAATGAGCCTGGGGCACGGCAGCAGGGAGTACAGAGGAGGAGGGGAATATGACCCAATGGCCATTTTTGTACAGAATATTTATTTACAGAAATATTTTGTGCTGAAATATTTTAGTTTCTGGCATAAATAGTTCTTCATTCATGATCTCACCAGAATTCCAGTTTTCAAAGGAAATTTAGATTAAAAATTATTTTTCCCTCAAGGAAATGAAATTTCTTTACCTAAATCAGCTCTATCTATGACTGGTTTTGATGCAGCAATGACAGATTCTGCTGTGACATCTTAGGTACAGCCCAAATGACAAAGAATAAATATTCCACATGATCCTCAATCACCTGCCCCAGCCTATAATCCACGAGGAAACTCTAATACCTTTCCTTGTCATGAAAACACCACGTACTCACTTACCTCCTCCTGCCAAGACTGAAGCCCAGCCACAAACACCACAGGGGAAAAAACCTGTGACCATGTCTTATTCGAAGCCTTTTCCACACATTTAGGAATGGGTTGTGGTGGGGCTGTTTGGCTGATGCTGTTCAGTGCCCACGTTGTGCCCGGCTGCACAGAAAGGCAGCTGCCTGCCAAATGCTCCCAAACTGGGCACTTGGCTGGGACTAATGGATGGATGTGCCCAGTCAACATCATACAGTGTTGGTTCTGACTGAAGAATCAAAGTTTATTAATTATTCCACTTGAAATTAAATCTGTTTTGCAATAAAATCTCCACTGTTGGCCTCAATCCTCTCTATGAGTAATTCCATCAAGGAAACTCTTCTTGCAGCACCATTCACAGAAGTAGATTAAAAAGGAAGAGAGAATATGTTCAGAGAGAAGCTCTTCTGAGCCATACTCGTGAGTAATCTCTCTGTCCACATGCCTGTGGTCACCAGTTGGAAAAGGCAGCTTGCAATGCGCTCAGCACTTGGCACTGTACAGCTTTTGCACTTCTATCCATCCTCAAATGCATCCTTGTGTCTGCATGCAGGATTAGAACAAAATGCTGCTACAACACAACAGCACACGCCATGTATATCAGCTCACCGAGATCAAAGGCACACAGCAGCAAAGAATTTAATTAAAATGTTAAAATTAAACAGGAAGACATCCATTGTTTAATTTTTTGGCAGGCGTGCTCTTTCAAACCAGGACCTAATTCCATTCCAGCATGCTGACTGCCCTTGGAGATGGCAATCAGGAGAGCTCTGCCGGATTTATCGGCTGCTGGATTTGGCGGAGGGGGAATCCCACGCTTGCTTTGGCTTTCAGGCACAGTCCCTAAAAAAGCACTTGGAGAAACAGCTCAACTTCAAAGGATAATTATTGCAATATACATATTCTGCAGTTATAAGCCAATTTCCATTATCAAACCTAAGCCCATTGGGCTGTGCACAAGATACACCCATGGGTATCAATCATTCCCCCTTACAGTTCCAACAGGGAGGTGTGACCTTGCCACGTTCAACCCCTTCGAGCCACCTCTCCCTCCATACAGACATAGTTTTAAATGGGGTAAAAAACTGATGCAGAACAATAGTTTTTTGTGTGCAACATGGACTCTGCATGGGGAGGAGCAGGGGTAAGCAAAGATGTGGGTTTAGACTCACACACAGATCGGGGACTTGTCTTGTTTGGTTTTGCTTCAAACATACCTTCAGCACCAAGCCAGGGAGCAGATTTTCTGAAAACAGCTCAAGCAAGGCTCAAGTTTGCTTGTTAAATAACTGTAAGATATTTCCTGGCATACTGGGGTATTTTGATTTGAATGTTTAAGGCAGCCATAATATGGCCCACCAACAGGGAGGCTGAACCAAGAAGCCAATTGCCTCAGTTTTTGGGAACCTAGCAAAGAAGATTTTGCTACTTCTATAGTATTTTGGGATGCCACAGAGGATTTCCATCTAATGTTATGAAGATCATCAAATGCAATGTCAAACATGGGGTTTCAATACAAGCACCCAACATGAATGTGACAAAGGATGTGAGCTGAGGCTTATCACTTCAGGGCAAAGATACCTTGGATTTGCATCACCTGAGAAATTACATAGGCAGGCAGAGCATTAACATCAGGAAAAGAGAAGACTGAGGACAGACACAATACCTTCTTTTTGAAATTCAAAGAGATACTGAAGAGGTGTTACTATAAATTATTTCTTGATGTATCAACGGTCTTGCCAATGTTGGGTAGCATTTCTTTCTGAAATCTTCTAGGCAGAATTTCACCCTCAATACTTGAGGTTTTTGAGTACTCCTACTGAATATTCAGTCAGGCTGTTTGCAGCAGACTCTGGTATTTCTCATAGAATAAAAATCAAGTTGACAGTTCAGGACTTCTGCAAGAGTCAAATCAGATTTTTTTCTGACAGCAGGTCTGGGACTATACACCTCTCATCTGAAAATGTATAACACTTCATGGAAATCTTCCTGCTTTAGTTTTTCTCCTGCTTCCTTAACAGGGATAAACAGGAGACTACCTCCCCATTGTAAATCTTAGTGATTAGGATGCCTATTGGGGTCTTCTTACCAAAGAGGCATCTCCAACACCCCAGCAAAAGCCCCCTATGTGGAGTGTCATGGTCTCTGATCACTCTGAAAACATCCTTGGGATGGCCCTTCCAGACTGGGACTGGGACATCTGTACCAGGGCATCTATCCATGAACAGGAACCCACAGAGTTCCCCGCACTGTTTATCCCAAGCTCCAGGCAGCAGCACTTTCTGCTCCCCACAGAGTCAGCTCAACAGCTCCCACAGGCTCTGCCTCTAGCACAGCCTTTTCCCAGATGCTAAGGCATTTTGGAAAAGGCACAGACAGAACAGCTTGCTCAGAGGAACACATTTATCTATCCACTAGAACATCACAAACAAAGGATAGGTAAAACAATAAAGGGCAATGAGCACATTACTTCAGCCTTTCCTGGCCCTTTTTTGTGAATCATGCACCCACCCCACTGCTTTAGGGACTAAAGTTGGCATTAATCTTGTGAGACCTTTACTTTCCTCTCCATGCTGAGGTCCATAACATTTTCTTCATGCCACAGATGGCTGCTCATCTGGAAAACCCCCTCTCCTGAGGGGCCATGTCAGTCTAATCCTCTGCGGATCCTTCTCCCCTAGCAGTATTATGAAAATATTCCACCATGGCAGTACCAGAGCTGCCCAACACAGACTGCCTGTTCCATCTCACCACAATCAGTCTCTGAGCCTGACCCACGGGAGTTCTCACCTCACCACCCATTCCAGCTTAGGTCTGAGCACTTTGCAAATGCATGCAAATACTACATGCAAAAATATTCTGGAGCACGTGTTCATGGATGTGCCTGCATCCACAGGCTGCTGATGAGGCAACACCTGATACTTTTTGTTTATATAAAATGTTCTCAGAGAATATTTCCTTACTTAAATGAATGTTATATACCAAAGCCTTTCAATGCCCCAAATAGTACCTACAGTTAAAATAACTGGAATCTCCATCATTTTATGTGATTTAAGTTTTTCCCTAAGAATGGGAAGCACTATTAGCTTTTCTAACCAAGTGAAGTATTCTGAATGGGAAAACACTGCTTCCAAAGACAAACCTGACAAGTCTCTACCATGGCCAGAAGATAAAACCGTGCAAATTAAAGCAAAACCCTACAGTTTGCCTATATTCAGTATTCTTTTGCTTTTGCCCAAATGCAAGCAAGCTGTCACCTTAGCAACTATGTCACACTTTGCAGCACATATGCCACTCTGAACAAACACCTTAAACGGAGCACCTCCACACTGTATGTTCCTTTCTATAATGTTCTTAACAGCACTCTGTAGATCCCCTCCAAGAGTAAAATCCATTAAAATCCCTTTGGCAGCTGCTGGGCTGGACAGACAGACAGCTGGCTAGTGGTGTTTTCCACACTGCACCCCAGGACCATACTAAGGCAGAACTCCTTTTATTTAGTGCCCAAGGGGAAAGCTGAGCTTGCAGAGGTGTAGTAAGCATTTTGCCTTCCATTACAAGCCTTGTGCAGAGCCCAGCTTTACTTGCTTTATGACTCTCCCCTTCTCCTGGCTCAGGAGAAGGTCCTCTTTCCTGGAGTACAGTGGAGAACTTCACAAAGCGATCAGGAGGTTTCCTGCCCCTTAGGATCACAAGTAGTGCCATGAATCCAGGTTAAGTCAGGGACCAGAGCCTCCAAATGAAGAAAAGATTTTATCAGAAGCACCTCCAAGCCTGTCCTCCCCCTATTGCAACATCTGAATCCAGAGATGTCAACATGCAGGGCTTTTACCCGGGGCTCCAATTATGCAGATGCTGATTTACAGGAATGATGACTGAGAAACACTGCCCTCATAAAAATTGTCAAGGAGACTTTAGCTGTATTTGTCTAATGGCAAAACCCTCTATCTCCACACATCTTGCTAGTTTGAAAGTCAGATCATTTTTGTTCCTCTTTTCATAGAAACCTGGTTTGCATATATAATCAAATTTAGCATTAATGAGTCTCATTCCTCATCTTCTATTCTTAATGCTTCAAACAGCCACACTTGGATAATGGCAGCCACCAAAATGGCTTACCATGACACTTTACCAGTTTCACCCAGGTATTTCCACTGTAGCAGCATGTAACTCCCAAAAATCTTGCCTCCTGGAGCCCTGTCTCTCAACCATATCTGCTAGTCCTATATAATTATTTTTACCAGGTCCCACTCTGGGCTGCTTGAGAATCATCAGGATTTAAACTAATTGTTAGGCAACCTTTTAAAATCAGTTCTTCCATGATGAAAATGCCAGCCTAAGTGGAAAATGGTAGGCACTTTCCAGATGAAATATATCATTTATTTGCAATGAGGTCAGGCACTTTTCCCTTTCCCTGTACCAGAATTTGTACCATTTTAACAGCAACTTTGATGAGCACAGTTCTCAGTTTCCAAGAAGATATGCATGCAGATAAACAGGCATGTGAACAGCAAAGCAGCCAGCTCTCTGTAGACTGTGTAAATCCATGGGATCACAAGACAGATTTCCTGCTCTTTCACTTGTGTTCTGGGTTTTCATTCTTTAGGGCTTTTGTCTTTCTTCTGCTACCTTCATCTAAAACCATCAAAACCAGAGGTTTCAAAATCACAAGACTCCCAGAAGCTGAGACTTTCAAGCCACAAGGTAAACCATTATATAGGCACTGTTAGTGCTGCTGCTGCCTTCACCCCAGTCCCACCAGCAGAGTTAACATATGGCTTTCACATCTGCCTTCAGTGAGACTACAAAAACTTTCCAGATCCTTCCTCTCACACCCCACAGAGTCTGATGTCTAATGGCAAAATCCACCTCCCAGTTCTTCCTAATAAAAATAACTTGTCTGATAGAGTTCCCTGCCTGCAGATTACCAGTGCCTCAATATGTGCTCAGAACTTGCAGGTCCAAAGCCAGGATCTGATGAAGCCTGTTTGCAGGGCTCAGGTCTCTTGGACACTCTCCTCCTGTTGGTTCACTGTGGCAATTTTTGACTATACACAGCTGCAGTGTATTTTGCATGCATTATGCTAAGCTGCCTATAAGAAATCATCCAATTAATGACAGCTTATAGAGGGGGGTTAGTTACACAGTAATTACCTTTCTAATATTAAAATACCATAGAAATGGATTTACATTTTTTGATTAAGTGGCACATATTTTATTGACCTGACACTACACATACAAGACCTTTGAGGTAGAAACTGGAACCAAGTTTACAAGAACAGCTAAGTATCTACGTTCCAGATACCAAGGCAGACATCAAAAGAACTGGCAATACATTTTTAACATGTTTGTGTATCTTACACATCAAGATAAGTGGACCAAGCACCAAATGCAGCATCTGATCCTGGCATTGTATAAGCAAAATCAACAGGCAGTAAGAAATACTGAATTTTTAAAGGCTTTTCTTTCAATGTGAAGGTAGAGATGATCAAACATTCAACTCTTTTACCCCGCATCCATGAAGAGCATTAAGCTTCAGCAAGGCTACTCTGCTCCATCACCTGAAGTCTCTGGCCATGCCAGAGCAGTTTGTTTCTAGCTAAACAAAAACAAACATAAGCAAATGTGATGAAGAGTCTCAAGCAACTATATTTCAGACCCACGATACACTATACAGAGCAAACTACTAATCACATATGCTTCATGCAAGTATTACCTTCTTTCTTTTCCATTTATTTTCAGCATCTCAAGATATCTAGGCTTTTCTAGGGCACACTTGAAAGCATACAGCTACTTATGTCCATTCATATGCATGTAAATATAATCCAACAAAAGCGCTTCATGGCCAGATGAGCAATCAGCACTAGGACAAAAGACAAGACTTATTATCAGTCTTTCAAGATTCAGATTCCCTCTGCCTTCTGAATACGCATCTGTTTGCAAGGCAAGAGGTGCTAACCCTTTCAGAATCCATACAATCACAGCAGGCTTGACTCTTGCCAGGCGGGCAACAGCCTGGCCTTTTTCCGGTCTCACCAGTCAAATGGTCACAGCGTGAAGGCAACGAAGCAAAGCAAGGTTAGCTTGGTCCATGTACACTACATACAGATTTTTTCAAGCCACCTTTGTCCAGTTTCCACCAGAGTTTTGCTGTCCAAATGCCCTGAAATGCTTGGGAACTCAGTGGCACATCTCATGAAGATGCTCATGAGCAATGATCACCTCCAGTCATGCAATGTCTGGAATGTACCTTTTCTGCACAAAGTTAAGAATTAAACCAACTTCTCAGATACATTTCCATTCACTGAATATCCTAAAGTCTTCTTCCAAGTTGGCTGATCAAAAAAAGCCACAGTGTCCACAAGATTTGTCCTGCAACATAAATGATTCACATGTGCCCTGCTGGCTCAGACAGTTACTGTATGGCCTTTGTGCCAAAAATACCCCTCTGCTCTGCCCATACCAGCCCAGACAGGACTGCAAACTGCTGGAGCAGGGACCTCACTGCACAGTATTTTGAAACACCAACCTGTAGATAATCATCAAGGCAATCACAGCATCCCCTGACTGGCAAAATGGTGGAGTTTCTGCATCCCTGCTATTTATGATGGAATACAAGGGAAGGCATTAAGGACAGCGCTGCAGCTTCTGTTACTGTACGTGGAAACCGGACAAGTATCAGGTTGCCTTGGGTTTGCAGGAGGAAAGTTGTCTGTGGCAATTCACAGAAGTAATTAAAAACCACATCTTAGGGATAGAAAGTTTCCATGTTTACAAAAATATTTTTGCCAGTAACAATCTGATTACACATGAGGTAGTTCCCATTCCCATCACACTGCATGGGCACAGCCCTGCTTTTCACTTAATTTCCTTTTCTAGGGCTCCAGAGAAGCAGCAATTGCAAAACAAATATACCAAAAGTGACAAACTGGCTTGTCTTTTTCACTTTTTGCAGACCCCAATAAAAACAGCATAAACACATCCAGAGAGTCGCAGGACTGAAATTAATCCAATGAGACAAATGAACATATTTCTTCTCTTTCATCTTTCCTTATTCATTATTGTCAGGTGCATGTATAAGAGAATAATTTCTCAAGTGAAGTTGTAAGAGTGTTTGTGACATTGCTACTGGTTGTAGTGCCACAGTAGATTATCATGAGAAATAAACTTCAGAAGAACAGTCTTCTCATGCAAAGATCTGTGGAGCAACAGCCAAAGAAATAAAAAGGAACAAGAACAAATAAAGCTTTTAAACAGCTCTTCCCTAACCCAAGCACATGCCATGAGCCAGAGTTGACTCAAAGTTAGAAACACCCAGGGCTGACCCAGTAAGCTGTGTGCAGTTTTCCAAGCGCAGATTTGTGATCCACATACTCTATTGCCAAGGTAGAGTCCAAAACATTCAACTCTTGCTTAATTGTTACAAGTCACTTCTTGGATTTTTTTTCTTAATCCTTCCTGGGCTTGTCTCTTAATGGCTTTTAAATGCAATTTCTTGGCTGAAAATAAGATTACAAAGTCCATGGGAAATACAAATGAAAACATATTACAGTGCTGTGAATATTCAAGAATCAGTCTTATCTTGGCAGCTTCTCTCTGGGTGTTGGGTGACAGTCAAAGTAGGAGATTGAAGAAGGTCAGATAAGGTCCCGCCTCCTCGAGACAGAGGTCCATGATGCCTGAGCCAGACTTCAGGTAAACTGGAATCTGCACACCAACAGATTATTTCTGCAAAAGTTACAGTTTTACACCTGAGAAAACTACAGACACCTCAGCTGCCTCCAGATTTGCAAATGTTTGCACTCACAAATACACAAGTTTCAACAGCACCACTGTATAAGAGGTTTATGAATAAAGACATGCTCACTCCAGAATCACTGTGAGCCAACCCAAACCGCCCAAACAAGAACACAAATTCAAGGCTGGACTGACTGGACCAGCCGAGGACATCTTCAGCCTGCACCACCTCCACCCTACCAGCCTTTCTGAGGAACCCCCACAGCTCTGCCATCTGTGCTACAACACCACAGAGCCTCCCCCCAGACACGAGAGCCACCCAAAGCCCAGAATTGCTGCATCACCAGCTGGGCTATGAACTACATTTCTTTTCAGATGCAATCTAGGACTCAAGGGGGAGGTGTCAAGGGGTGTAATTTGACTGTTCTGACCAAGTGCAATGAGGTCTGTGAGGCTGCTGGGGGACATGGAAACAGATGCAGAATTGGCTGGAGCATTGGGTCTTCTTTTAAAGTTTAAAATTATGATTAGGCTGATAAAAGGAGTTTGAGGGAGAGATGGACAATTAGTTGAGACAGAGATGGCAGAGAAAGGTGGACAGCAGTTGGGAGGCATGGTAAGAAGAGAAGGAAGATGGGAGCAACAAGATTAATTGAACAGAGCTAGAATTTGGGTAATCCAAAAAGCCTTTCAAGTATATTAAAAAAAAAAAGTCTTCGACTCTGAAATATCATACAGTAAAATCTGCTTAGTACTATTTACAGATACATGACAAAAGAGAAAAAGTAATTTCTCAGATCATTTTAAATGTTAACACACTCTGCACCCTTGTCCCACATTCCCATATGGCCAAGGACTGGCACACCTTTGCTGTGTCAGAAGAGCTCTGTTTACATACAGCCACTTGTGCATGTATATGTACACAGACAGGAAACATACACTTAAAGCACCCAGAAGAGTTCTAGATGGGGCTTCCAAACATGACAATGGCAGCTTTGATATCTGGATGTTGGAAGAAGTTACAGACCCAGGAAACTGCCAAGAGAAGGGTTTCCACTCACTGTCCCAAGGACGCCAATGTACAGACCAGGGAGAACGATTTCCCTGAGGGCACAGCCCCTGCCCATCCGTATAGAGCCCTTCCTGGAAGAGCTTGTTTCCCAACTTCCACCAGACACTGTCTCATCAGGCAGACAGCCAAAAGATCACACTCCCAGGGACTATTTGCCACAGAAACAGCTTTGATCCCCATTCTTCTGTCCCATGGTGAGTTCTGTAGAGTGACTGAAGCACCCTCAGATTGGCACCTGGAGTTCAGCACCAGGATGTCCTGAATTATTGTCGAGACAGGACCAGCAGGGCTGTGTGGGGTTGTGGTGCTCTGGGTGAGGAATGCCAAGGGACCTTATCCATTACAGCACTGCAGGCAGGTGACCCCACTGCGGGGCCATCCCATCCCAGGCCCACGGCACCACCAATCCCCATCACCCAGCTCCACGGCACCTGGCGCTTCGAGGCACCCGGCTGGGAAGAGAAACTGCTGCTGGTGAGCAAGGACAGGGTCCGGGGCGAGCAGCCAAAACACCCCCTCGCAGGCACCCCGCGCCCGGGCTGTGTGCGGCGGGTGCGAACTTGTGGATAAACACACCCGCACGGGGACGCGCCCCCCAAAATACGCGGCTTACATAATTCCCCAGCCAGTCGGCGTTAGGGGAATGTGATTAATCCTCCATGACATGTTCTGAACTTTCCGTTCAGAGAGGCTCTCTGCTCCCGCAGACCTACTGGCGATGGATGTCATTTGACCTGCAGACTTCACTACGAATGAGCATCAGAGCAACACACAGTGACATTGCTCCGCACACCAATTATCTGTCTCCTTCCCCGCTCCGGCCCAGAGACAAGTTTGCTAAATGCATAATGAGAATTTTATTTTCCTCGTTGTTTTTTTGGTGCGTTTTTTTTTAATTCGTTTACAGCCAGTAAAAGGATGAGGGGCGGAGGGGTTCCCACAAACCCAGCCCCCAGCCCGCCCCGGCGGCCACAGCGCTCTAGGACGCGAGTCCCCAGCCCCCGTGTCCCTGTCCCCAGTCCCCGTGTCCCTGTCCCCAGCCCGGCCAAGCTCCCACCTGTTCCCAGGCGCGCACTTTGGGGACGTCTCCCCACCGACACCCCCTGCATCCCGGGACTCACCCACTCGAGCACCCTGAGGAAGGCCAGCGGCTCCTTCACCACGCGGAAAGTGCCCGCGGAGGCGAGCTGCGGGCAGAGAGAGACGAGTCAGCACCGCGCCCGCTCCGCGCTCCCCACCCCGCACCGCCCGCACCGCCCGCGGGGCTCCGCGTACCTGGTCCACCGCCTCCATGGCGCCGCAGCCCCGCGGAGCGGAGCCGAGCGGCGCGGAGCCGAGCGGAGCGGACCCTCCCGCCCGCCAGCAGCGATGCGCGGCGCTGCCCCCGCGCAGGCCGGGCGGAGCAGCCGGGCGGGGCCCGCGCCCCCCGCACCGCCCCGCGGAGCCGCCCCGGCCCCCGCCCGCTGCCCCCCCGAGCCGCCCCGGCCCCCGCGACCGCACTTTTAAAATCCTTGTTACTCTTTTTCTTTTCTTTTTTTAAAGCATTATTATTTCTTTTAATTAGTGTTATTTTTTTTAATTTTCTTAATTTTTTTTTTTAAATTACTATTTCGGGGTGGGAAGGAGAAGGAAGACGTCGGGGAAAATTAAAAAAAGCCTAAAACCAAACCCCAAACCAAACAAAAAACCAAACTGCCTCCGCACCGCCCGCACAGAAACTATTCATATTTTAGGGGACGGCACCAACCTCCCCTTGTCCTTCCGTCCCCTCTCGCCCTCCCGGGACGAACGCCCCTGCGGCCCCCGCGGCCGCAGGGCTACAGCTCTGCGGTCTCAGCCCTCGCTCCCTCCTGCTTTCCGAGCATTTCCTTGACAGCAGAACAGCGTTTTCTGCCTTGCTGTTGTCCTGGCCTCGTTTCCCGACAGAGCCTTAATAATTCTAGTACATCCAGGGTAGCGCAGCCTGGCAGGAGCGGAGACTCCCTGTGCTCATCCATGCTCACTGACAGCATTTCCAGCTCCTGGTGACATTAAAACACCCATGTGAGGATTTTCTGATGGAGCAAGTTCCTGCCCCAGCAAAGGCTCGGGACACAATTTCATCACCCCATTTAACAACACAACAGCAAATAGATTTAGCCCTCGATTCTGCAAACATTTGCATATTCAAGTTAACTGCCACCCTGATAACCAGTTGTGCTACCAGAAGGACACAGGTGCTCAAATAGGATTTGGGCTGTAAGTAGGTCAGAGATCTGCCTAAAAAATACCTGAAGCTTTTATGCCCTGTAAGGAATCAGCCATCTGCAAAAGTTTAATAAGTCAATTAGTTTTGCTCAAACTAAATATTAAAAAAAACAACAAAGCAAACCAACAATCTAAATGTATTCTTGGAGTAAACAAGATGCATCAGGGTGAAGATAAATTTCTGAAGTTTTCATTGGACCTTGAGTCAGAAGATTTTGTGTCAAAGTCACATCTCTGAAACAAACCCATTTGAAGTCTGGTAGCAGTGGGCCTGGGTCCAGATGTTTCTTGAACTTAATTTTTTTTAACCATATCAAACCATCTTTGAGGCCAAGATTACCATTACATTAAATTTTTTTGATTAAAAAATGTTTTATTTTATGACCTACTTTCTTCCTGCCTGAGGAGAAAAAAGTAGGAAAGAAAAAATGGGTAATTTTTCCTTAGAAAATATTACCAAGTATGCCTTTATTTATTTATTTAAATAATAACCTCTAGGAAATACTTCTCAGCAATTCTAGTAACTGCCTGCTGGTGGCCCAGGGCCATGGGAGGCAGTTCCCTCACAGAAGCATGAGGACAGACCATCCATAAGGCTCCAAGAGGCACAAGCAGGCAGGAACACACAATTATCCCTCTGACTTTCATCCAGAACTTCTCCCACTGGTACAGAGATGCAGGGCCAGGTCACTGTGAGCCACCTGCCTTCAGCTCTCATGCCTGAAGAAGAAATTATCATGGAATATCCTGGGCTGGAAGGGAACCACAAGGATCATTCAGTCCAAATTAGTCTAGTCCCCTAGAGCTGCAGGGTACTATGCTCCCTCTTGCAGTTTTCCAGCTCTGTTATCTGGTATTCCCACCAACCAAGCCCTCGGCTGTGGGAAGTTTCATCACTTGCTGTTTACTGTGACTCTCACGTGCTGTTTCCTTTAATAGGTTTCTTTCATGGAGAGACTTACAGCTGTGGATGTATTGAAGCAGCTCAAAAACATTCTGAGAGAATCAAAAAATGCTGAAACATTTAGTAAACTGGGGAAGATGTGGAGAATCTTTTTCCTGTAATTTTATTAGTAGTGTATTCTGGAAAAAACATATACTCCATGTCCATTGACTGCCATGGAGAACTGGAAGTCTAATTCACTAACCCCTTATTAATTACCTCCAATTATAACCTTGAGATTTCAGTAGCTCTTGAAATTCAGTTTTCAAAAATTGTCAAAGATAGAAAAACAAAAGCAAATATTCCTAAAACCTTCACCTTTGGCAGGCCAGGCCTTCTTGCACACTGGTTTGGTTTCCCCATTGTTCTCTAGCTCAGCACACTTGTGTTTTCAGCAGATACAGATGCCGTTCTTTTTTCCATTTCTTTTCCATCATCCCACTGTGTTTCACCTTGGTGCTCTTCAGTGCTTGTCCATTCCCACCTGAGTTTCCCCTGTGGCTGGAAATCCTTGCAGAACCATGGCAGCAACCTGAGTTTATAGTCAGTGTTCAGTGCCTCTTCTCACCATTATTAACTCTCCCAGATGGCTATTAGCATTTGTTCTTCCTTATAGCAGAGTGTGTCTCTGGCTTTCACAGCTGCTCTCTTTATATACCAGTCAGCTCAGAAGTAAGAGCACCTCCATACCAGTTCTTGAGCCTACCAGTACAAACCTTGCTCTGAAACTTACATTAAAGCTCCACACCTTTTTGATCCTATGAAATAAAACACCCTCTGTAATGTATGTTCAGATTAGCAGAGAAGATACATCTGCAATTACTGGCAATACAGCAAGAAGCTGTACCCCAAGATGCTACATTACATTCACTCTTCTCACACCTGTATGACTGGGCTTGACATGCATGAGTCACAAAAAGCCATAGAGCTGCAGTTGCAAATATCTGTGATAAATTAAAAATGGCCTGGAGAGACTCAAAGAGTTTCACAGGGACAGAGCCTCACAAGGACTGTGCTCCCTAAAGACAGGAGCCTCCCACTCTTTCCTTGGAAGGGGTCCAGCAAAAAGCAGCAATATCAGTCCTGGATCACTGCTGGGGGCCAAAGTCCCCCACAGGACACTAGTGGAGCTTTAGTACTCTGCTCCTTTCCCTTCAGGAAAATAAATTTAATTGGCACAAGTCTTGATAGGGCAAGTTTAACAGCAAAAGTCCTAATTTCAGGATTAGCATTTTGTCCAGCAACAACCAACGATCTCTTTCCTGATTCTAGTAAGCACATACCTTGATTTTTCATTTGGGTAGAGGGTGGGAAGAAGTGTAGGAACTGCATCTGTTAGATGTTATGTGTCAGTAGAAAAGGCAACAATATGTGCCTACCTCTCATTTTTACCTTGGAAACATTTTCTGCCAGGGCTTTACCAAAAGATGTGTTAGAATTCTGCTGGCCTGCCTAAACCTGTATTCTGGTAAATAAATTTCTACAGTGTCCTCCAAGGACCAGGCCAAGTGAATTCAGTCTTTCGCTCCACACCCGTGGACTGCAGACCACATTGTGCTGGGAAGCATTGGATCCAAGCAAGCAGTGGATCAGTGCAAGCATGACTGTGCCAGCACCACTCCTGAGCAGGTGGGTCTGGATCAAATTGTCCCCGTGGGAATGAGGAAACAGTCACTGCAAGATGGGGATGGTAGTGATGCTGGCCCTGCCCAGAGCTGCATCAGGCAGAGCTGTACCAACCTCAGAAGGACAGTGGAGATTTGTATTTCTTTGGACACCTTTGATTTAAATCTTACTTCCATCTGCTAATGGGGAAATGGTAAGGTTTGACCCTGTTTCTGCTGAGATGGATATTAAATGTGACCCAGATACATCTACATACAGGTATGTGCACGCTCACCTACAAAGGATAAATAGTTGGAAATACATTTCTCGTTTCATGTGGTAAAGCACAAAGCCTATGACCTGCAGGTCATCCAGGCTTCAGCAGCAAGGACCAGATGGTGGGGTCACCCAGTCTGAAGTGAGTTTGAGGCAACTGGTGATAGCACCAGTGCAATTTTTTTGTGAGCAGTTGGGTGTGGAAATGAGGTCTCGCACACGCGCTAGGGGGACCATATGGCGCTTAGCACACCAGATTTCCCAGCTCCAGCCAGGCCTCAGTCTCACACTCTACCTGTCACTCTTCTCGAGATCCACACTGTCGAGGGTCATTTCATCCTCTCAAGGTCTACATCAAATTTGCTTGCAATACATTATCCCCAGAGAGGGAGAGCTTGGTGCCATCTCTTGGATCTTTCCGTTGTTTTTAAACCTCCCAGTCATTTTGATTAGGTTACAATATTTTCCCCTGGGGCTGTATTCTGCACCAGGGAGCTTTTTACCTTTCCCTGGCACAGGAGAGTTCACTCTCCCATCCCAAAGCCAATTGCCAGTCATTTCATCACTTGGTTTCATTTTTTTGGTGTATTCACTTAAAATTTAATAACAGAAGAGCAACAAAACAAGAGGCCTTTGGATAGCCAGGAATTACCTTCCATGTGACCACAAATCACATAATGGCAAACGATGGGAGAGACCGGTCTCTGTCCCGTAGGTCCCAGCCAGCTTCTCTACTACAATTTCCAGCACTCATGAGCTTCCCCCCTTATTCCATTTTCCAGTTCTAGGTCTGCACCTCTACCTATAAATAATCCTTAATAAACCTAATTTCCCAAGGAATCCCATTTCCCAATTTTCCCTGTGCACAGATGATAGGACCAAGCATGGACATCAATAGCTTCCCACCATATGTTAAGGTCAATGATTGAAAAGCCACAGTACTGCAGGATATTCCATCCTTGGAAGCTGAATAAAGTCTGCAAACAAGCATCCACTTGTTTCAGAGCAAAATAACTTGGAAAAAAATGGACATCTCAATGCGTTGCCAGACAAACAATAAAAAGTCTTCAGGATTCAAATCAGCAGAGCAATGAGGCCATTGCTCATTATTAAGCTAAAGGTACAAAAGTACTTTTGAAAGGAGCTTTGTTGAATCAGCATTTGTTTTTCTAGCAGCATGCACAATTTCTTTAAGCAGGGTTATTTTCAGAGTATGGTATGAAAATAATTATGGAGCACTTTCTAAAGGTTCAGTGATTAAGGCAAGAGCAGGCAGCTGTTTGGCTGCACAGCTGATGTTGACCGAAAGTATCATGTCTACAAGTCAAACTGTCTCAACAAGATTTCTAGATCTCACACAAGCCTTGCAATTATTTCTCTCCTGATCTCTAAGAATAGCTGCAGAAGTCGTCTCTGGTGTTTCTCTTTGGATTTCAGTTATGTGCCTGTGAAATAAAATTAAAAACCTTATTATTGAAAGTCAAGTTTCCCCGAGTCCAAAAGGTTTGCCTGACTTGGCTGCAACCTTTGTTCCATGTACAAAGAATGATCCTGATTTGATTTTAAAAATTAATCAGTCATTTTCCCTTTCCTTCCTAATCCTTCACTGCCATCCAGTCTTGTCATTTTTGATCCTCGCTTCCAGAGCGCATTGTCTGGCTTTAATCAAAAGCATTCTGTAATTAGGTTCCAGCTAATTTAGCTTAGACTATTTAAAAGCAAAAAAATAACATTACTTCCTGGGAAAACCCAGATAAGTTTCAAAGGAACTGAAGAGGGGTAACTTCATTTCATAAATGTATTGCTGGCAACCAAATATTTTCCTTAAAATCATGGGGATGTAATTTGTCCTGGGCGTTTTGAGGGTAATTTTGTACACAGGAACACAAAGAGCACAAATGAGCGTGAGAAGCACCACTGCAGTCATATTCTGTCTCTCTCCAAAAACCTGGGTCTGGAGCTCTAGAAGGGACACTGTCAGGGCTGGGATCCTTCAAATCCGACCTACTTTTCCATTTCATCCTTTACCAAAGCAAATGTTTAAATGCTAGATTTTTTTGTTTTCTTAAAGGAAGATGGGAAAATGTCAGTGCACTGGCTCCAAGGAACAGCTGCAGAGACCAGAGCTGCTTTGGGGTAACCACAGAGGAAGGATCTTTATCACACCCTGCATGGAGATGATGCTCTCAGCAGTCCCAGTCCCTCAATGGACACATCCACACATCCAAGCTGTGCCCTGGCCCATTACTCATTTAGAGCACCAGAGCAACAGCAAAATCCTAAACCTGCCTTGCTGCTGTTTTGCATGAGAAAAATCTCTTCAGGATAAGGAATTAGAGGGTCAGAGCTAGACAGTGGTGGGGAGGACTCACCTTGCCAGCTCCAGGATTGAATGAGAAATACCACAAACCCAAATTTTGCTCCTCAATGCTGGTATAAAGCACATACACACCACTTATATCCTTAGGAAGAGATGAGGTAGACATACTTCATGCACATCTCTGTATCCCAGAAGGTATCTCCCCTGTCCTTTCCTTGCTAGGGGAGCATCTCTTTGCCTCTCTCAGTCTGGATTAAAGCTTTGACAGCGCAGTAAGTCAAACCACCCAAAACATGAAGTGAAAAAAACAAATTCACCAAAATCCCCAAATTCACACCAGCACAGCCCTGCAAGTTGGAAGGTGTTTTTCACAGCTGGCTGTAAAACATGGCAAACACTATCACTCTCCAGGGGATACCCATCCAATTCCATGTGCACCCACAGCCTGGAGCTGTAGGAGCTGGTGCCCCACTCTTAAGACAGCAACAGCAACTCCTTCTCCTTAGAACTGCTACTTGCTGGTTTGAGCTCTCAGACAAACCATGGGAGGAAAATTCAGTCTCTTCTCCAGTCAGAGTAAATTCAAGCTCATGTCATCCTTCCTGGAGGGTGCCCCAAGCACAGGGCTGCAGATGAGGCCAGGCTGAGAGGCAAAGCATCATCTGGTGTGCAGCCCAGGCAAGGTCACAGCAGCAAGGGGGTGCTCCAAATCAGATCAAAATACTCAGCAGGTTTCACTGGTGAAAGCTTGGGCATGCAAGGCATTAAAGACAGTGACCCACTTGGATGTTTTTGTAAAAGGCAATTAATTAATACCCGATGGGAGGATAGAAAAGTTTTAAACACAGCACCAGTTCCTGTCATTTGCAACAAGATTTCAGAAAACTTTTAGGAAATGAGCAGTTCTTTACATCCTGCTTTTGGGCATCAGAAACATAAAATGAACTAGACAAGTGTAAATTATAGGAAAGTAAGAATCTACAGCTCTCAAAATGCCTATAACATCCCTAAACATCAGCTCCCACTCTTGCTCTCCTTGCAGGCAATTCACACATTATCTCTGCTTTCCTCACGCTGACTACAGTTTTCTCAAATGCTTTCTCAGGCTTTGGGGTTAAGCAAGAAACAGTGCTGTAAACCTTCAGGTTTTAATAAGGTACTTTCTGGATCTAATTGGAAATTTTGATAACAGTATGAATAGTTTGTCAGCATGAGCTGAAGTCATATTTTCTGTAGCACCTCAAAACAGGAGAATTACTAATGACATAAAGTGAACTTTTTATAACAATAGATAATTAAAAAATCAACCAGAGACTTTCCTTTTCATAACAATTAATATAACAACCTTTTCTCATGCTAAACATTATCTGAATTTCCTTCAGATCTGCAATCTGTCTAAAGCTGTTGCAACAGTCATGCTGGTTGCTGACGTACTATTTATAGCACTGTTGAGAACACTGAAATCCTTTCCCTCCTCCTAGGATTGTGTGTTTTTAAATTTGTGTTTTCACCAAATTGGAACTAGGAGAAAAAAAGAAAAATTTTTGAAGCTTGGGGGAAAAACTAAAACAAAATCAAAAAAATAGAAATAAAGGGCACTTTTTACTGCCCATTTCAACAGCCTGTTGAGTTCATTTTTCTTCACAGCTCTGTGCCTTGTAAGGCTCTCACAGGGTGGGGTGCAGCTATCCCAGCACAGAGCCAGCTCTCCCCAGCTCAAGACAGGATGCACTGAAGTACAAATCCTCAACAAGGAATTAACAGAAGCTTCACAGGTGCCCACACAGATGGAGCAGAGACTGGATCCTCACCACTAGCCAAACCCTGGCCAGGCTCTCCTCTGCCCCAGGGACAGTGTGAAATGGGAAAGCCCCTGCTAAGAATTTGGTTCCAAAGGATTCTAGTTAATAGTCCTGAAATTATTATTTAAGGGCTGTAAAACAGAGAGCCACCCAGTGTATTATTCCTACTTACTAACCAACACCCAAGTTTTCATGAGGATAAATTATCCTTCCCCTATGGTTAGAAACACCCTTTCAGAGTTGTCCAAACACCCCCCATCAGTCCTTGATGCTGCAGAGAAGGTGACTGTCTTTTGATTGGAAGAGCTTAGACTCCACTCCTTTACTGGAAAGAGAAATACCAGGAGACCCTGCAGGACAGAGAGCAGGCAAAGACCAGTAACAAAAAACCCATGGTGAAAGGGTGTTACCAAACAGAAGAAGCAGCATGAAAACTGAAGTTGAAAAATGGGGATGGAAATATAATTAAAAGGAATCAAAACCCCAGAGATATAAGCAAAACAAGAATTAAAAAGAAAGCAGGCACAACCCATCACAAAAATCCCAAATAGCTGCAGTTGAGAAGGTAGAAAAGGCTTTGCTAGAGTGAGGGATTGTATTGAGTTTGCTCCTCCCAGAGGTTTTGTTAAGTCATTCAGCAAGGGCTGGGAAAGGCTGTGGATAGTACCTCCGGGAGAGTACTGGATGTTTTATTTGGGTAGATGGAAGTGGCAGGTAGGGCTTTGCATTAGGCAGCAGTGGCTTACGCAAACTAGTCCAAAGTCTGGGTGGTTCTGCTGAGCATCTCCTGGTTTAGTTATCTTTATAGCTATGTGCCTCCTAAGAAAAATAAATTTACTTTTATTGCTGAAGGTCATTTTTCTTAAAAATGTTGAAAATACTGAGTTTTGAGACCTTTAAAATAGTAGCAGAAGGGAATTCTGCAGTATCTTCTTTTTTTCTGTTCTCCCTCTTGTATGTTATCACCTCTTGTCTCTTCCTCAAACTTTGGCTTTTGGGCTACATTTCCTGCTGCAATTTTCAGAAACATTTGAAGTCCTTCAAGGACATCTCTTCAGGTGCAGAAGGAGCTGGGGGCTATGGAAGCTCTCACAGAATCAGTCTGGGAGATGGATAACAAAGGCTTGAGTCTGTGAAATAACTTATCTGGGTGAAATGATAAGCTCAGGCTGTCTGAGAGCATTTGCTAGGCCTAAGGAAGAATGGGAGGCTGGAAAAGGAAATAAAAAAGTTCTTTTTCCCCCAGGCTGTTGTCAGCAAAAGGCAGTGGAGTGACATTGCACTGCTTTTCTCCAAATCTGCCCTGGCAGAAGGAACTTCTAGAGCAGCCTGATCTTTATGAAGGCCATACAGTTTATTTCAATGACCTATGTATACCAGAACTTCCCAGAAAGGTTGGAGATGTGTCGAGAATCTCTATGTGTGCATATACATAGAATTACAGAAGTGTTTGGGTTGAAAGGAGCTTCCAGTACATCTAGTTCCACCCTTATGCCATGGGCAGGGATATCTTCTGCTAGATCAGGTTGTTCAAAGCACTATCCAACCTGGCCTTGAATACTTCCAGGGATGGGGAAGTGTATATACATACATACATACATACACACATATATATATACATACATACATATATATACATATATACACACACACACATATATATACACACACACACACACACGCACTCTCTCTCACATATATTTGTACACATATCTTAGTGGGTGACAGTCCAAGCACATAAAAGGAACAGTGACTTTACTGCCATTGTCTCCCCATAGCAGTGTGACCAAAGGACCAAATCCAGCTGTTCTGGTCTTAATCAAGTGTGACTAGAAGTACTGGGTCTGATTATTCATGTGTCAGGTAACAGCCATGAGCCAGCAATGTGATAAGGCTATGAAAAGTGTCAAGTCTCAAGTTCAGTGTCTCTGGCCAGGAACAGCAATTCCCATGTACCTGATCCTTGGTCTAAGAGTCTGGAAAGCAGCTCTTGGCTGTGTAAGCATTCCTGCACCTCCCTGGATAGGTACCATGGTATGGGAGCTGTCAGTATAGAAAGAGATGGGCAAATGCTGGCTTCAATGTGCAAATTTTGGTACTTCCAGATGGGGAGTTTGCCACATGGTTCTTCTCTGCTCTTTTTCTCCTGACTTTCTGGCAGCTGTCACTGGTGTGAGAGCAACCCTTATGAAATGGTGGTTGGGGGGTAAGAGTGTGGTGCCAGAGTTTTGGCTCAAACCTGAAACCAAATCGGGCTGAATTGGTTCCTGACAATGAGGTGACCTGGAAGGTGTTAAGATCCTCTGCTGAAATGTAGGCTGTTCAATGGTTTCTCTCTGAGGCTGCATCTGACAGTGTTGGTAGTGTTTAGACTGAAAGCTCAATTGTGTTTTGACAAGAGTTTTTCCTGGTGTGCTGGAGAGGAACATATCCCAAAATCTGTTTTGTTTTGCCCAGGCTTGTGTCTCAGCAGTATTTAATATTCTGGGTTTAGATGCGCTATAAATAAAGCAAAAAGCTTGAGACTCCCTGAGACAGTCTCTTTCCTCTCCTCCTGATTTTAACACAGGCTCCCTGCAAATCTGAAATCCAAACACAAGCCTGAGAAAACAGGAGTGTGGCATCCAGCATGCTCTGCTCCCCAGTCCTGCTGCTGCCCCGAGGGAGACCAGGGGCTCAGATCAGGGACATGCAGTGACCAATGTGACCAGGCTCTTTTTGTCCTTGATGGATTGATGAGACATCACACGAAATAAAGAAAAGTAAGATTAAACCCTGAAGAAATTGTTAAACAATGAATTTTTAGTCTCAAAACATTAAGGAGGTCTGAAGCAGAGTGGGTCAGTATATGTGTGTATACAAGTACCTGATCCAGTGCTGAAGAAAAGATTTAAGAAAATCCATGAGGGGCAGGTAACAGATTGAAGGAGCCAAGGCCAGGAGTTCCCCAGCTGAAGGACTAATGTCCCCCACATTTGTGACTCACTATTTGAGTGTTTGAGCCCTCGGGCCCAGGACCAGCTACATTTTAGAAGCAAAGATCATGGTAATTGCTGTAAAAAGGTTGATATTAAATGCCTTATTGTGACTTACTGATTTAAAAACAAGGCTATATCTACAGTAACCTATTAAACACACTATCAATTTAAATAATTGGATTAATTTAAAAATATCAGGCCAGGTGATTAAAATGCTTTTCAAAAAATATTTCATAACACATTCCTTTCCTTTGATGTGAAAGCAGGGGGATAGCTCATTTTGTCTTACAGTAAAATCTCTATTGCCACAAACAACCATGTCACTAAATGAAGAATGCATTAAGCCATTGAATGAACAAAAATAGAGCAACATTATTTGTGTTTTTAAAGGGTATTTTCCTCTTGGTACAGCCCTTACCAGTAATGAAAATTATGTGCACATAACAACAGGAGAAAAATAGATTCTTAGTAAGATTTTCACAGTTCTCAGGCAGGACATCTCGTGCAAAATCTGCTCCATGTGAATGTGAGTGCTGCAGGACTTGGGGTGGTTTACTTGCCTTTCATCTAATTTTTTTACAGCAACTCAACTTGTGAGGAAACTCATGTTCACCTTTGTTTTGTAAAAGCAAAACATTTAGTTGGGAGGGGGGGTATCACTGATAACTACTGATAAGTGATAAATACTTCAGAAATACCTGTTAAAGATCATGAGTTCTTTGATTTTATTGTGTCGCTTCTCTGATATTTGAAGCTATTTCTTCTATCTTTTATAATTCAGATGAAGTATAATTCCAGTTCCCAAAACTACAGTTCATTCTCAATTCTCATTTGTACAAAAGCCTTTTTACACCTTTTAGGTAGAGCAAAAAGGGCCTAAAAATAAGATTAATTTGCTGGCACAACATAAAGGCTGTAGCATGAGTGAGAATTAGACCCCTTACCTAAAATGTATCAAAAAGAAAAACCTGCCTGTATTCCATGGTGACAGGATAATTTTTGCCTGTAATGGCCTGATTATACGCATATTTACATGTTAATCTGAGTTTGCAAGAAAAGAAGTTCAAAGTGAAAATCAGGGAAGCCTAAATATTTTATAAATATTAATTTTTTTTGTTTTATTGTTCAATTTGTCACAGAGGATATTTTTAGTCAAACCTCCCCTTCGTTGCCATCATAATTCCTTGACATGTCTGGCTGCATGTACCAGTTACCTTCTCCATTCCTCTGCTGTGTGGCCAGAGCCCAAGGGCAGAAGGGGCTTTTCTCCACCTCTGGTTTTGAAATCCTTAGTGGGTGTGAGAAAGCAAAGAGCAAATAAAAAACCCACTGTCCAGATTCTGATGAAAGCATTGGGGTGAGAAAGCTGCCACCCAAAATCTTTAAATCAGTAATATAAGCTCCAGAAAGAAGGACTTTGAAACCGTGAGTTTGAAACAGAGCTGGTGGGTAACTTCCAGCTGTTCAAACTACCCATTCTCATCGTGATTTGCTGCTACAGGGATGGGATGTGTGTCAGGAAGTCAAGGCAACCAATTCCCGCCTAGGGATCATTCATTTGACCAACAGAAATGCCTTTCCTGGCTGCATCCATCCCAGTGGAGCGTAAGGCACTGAAGCCATCCAGCAGTACCCGGTGCCTCCCAGGCTCTGCTGGGGGGCCGCTGGCCTGGGGGATGCTGCAGCATCCACCCAGGACTGCTCAGTCCTCCAGGGCTGGCAGCCTGGAGCAGCTGCAGCTGGTCTTGTTCTGATCCCACACGGAGCTAAATCTGGAACAAGTCCTCCGAGATCAGTGGCGCTTCCCTCACATAAAGCCACTGTTCAGAAGGCAGATTATCCCAGACCAGATGTCACTTTCTGCAGGCACTGTGATGCCTGCACAGTGTGAGTATGACTGCCTGCACCTTTCATAGCTCTTATGGCGTTCTTGCCCTTGCCTTCAGCACCCAGGTGAGCTGGCTATCATTTCTTATCTACCTTATTTTTTCAGGAGCTCAGTTTCATTGCTCATAAGCACAGGCCTGGCACCTTAAAACATGTTTTGCTACAATAAAGCTTGGAATCTTCACAAGATACACAGGGATCAATAGTTTACACAATCTTAGGGGTGTAATCTTTTGTTTCATCAAAAAAAAAGCTTAAAGTTGTTCCTCGAGGCACCACAACTCAAGAAAAATCCCTAAGTATTGTGAGGCTTGTGATTAAATAATGAGATCTGTTAGCACCGGAGTGTGCAGAACATCCCCTTTTAATCTCTTGGCCAAACACAATCATTGTTTTTCATCTCTCATCCCTTAACTCTGGTCCTAGCCACAGTCTGGCCACACACAAAACTATTTTCTCCTATTGAACAGACCCTTTAACAGCACCAAACCACCCTGAGGTCCCAGGTTCCAGGGGTATCTCTCTGCCTCTCCCAGAGGATGTGAGAAAATGAGGCTTGTGCTGCCGAAAATTGCTATCTGGGTGATTCATCTTTTCTTCCTGAATAAAAGAAAACCTTGCCTGGCTCTGCATGAACACATGAGTTCCACAGCTGGCTGTGTTTAGCTTGGAGTGAAGCAGAGATGGGGTTTATAGCTTGTATTGGAGAGTAATTTGGAGCCTTGGTCACATGTTGGGAGCTATAGGAATGGAGAACAAAAATGCTTTTTTTGAAAGCTTTGCCAAGAACACCAAGTCTGTATTGGATTTTTAGCAGATTTGATTTCCTTCAGTTGCATTTTCATAGGTAATTGTGTCATTGCTGAGAGAGATGGTTCTATAAGAACTTCTTGACAGACCAGAATACACTCACTCCTGCAGGAGCCCTTGAATTTGCAGAGAAAATCCTCTTCCCAAACATCTGTGAAGTCAGACCCTGTCACGCACGTTATTGTGAGGAGAGCGAAAGAGAGAAGGTAATCCAAACATGACTAGATATCATCAAGATTTAGAGATTGCAAATCATTTGCACACTGTTGGTCCCACTCTAATCAGCAGCAGAGCATCTGGACCTCTGACTTTTGAAGGCTTTGAAGAGCAAAGTACATGTATGTCAAATAAACTTCCTTTTGCTTTAGTTTCAGACATAGAAAGACACTAGGGTTATTAAGTGGCTAAAGAATATATTATTTTTCATTTTATAGGCTCCCTAATCATACTACATATATGCTTTCTTTAATACATTTTATAGCTATGGCATGAAAAGATCTCTTTGGAGCTATTTTGTGCAGGTAGATTTTAATTTGGGGGAGAGAGAAATGGAGCAGACATCTGTGCTCCATTACATAGCTCAAGTTTAATTCTGAACAGAGGGAAAAGGAGCAGAGGTCTCTGCTCTGCTGTATAGCTGGAGTTTAGGTCTGAGGAGAGAAGACAGTTTAGGTCTGAGGAGAGAAGACAGAGGTCTGAGCAACAGTTTCTCTCTGAAAGCTCATACCTGTTGTGCCACCTGAGAGAGGCAATTTTGCCCATGTTCTTCCAATCCCTTCAGCATCCTGACAATGTATAACCTCACAGGGAAAGGAGCAGGAACATCTGACATTTTCCTCTGGTGTATGAAGTATTTCACAGCAGGAGTTTAATGCCTAGCCATAATATTTTTCTATAACACAGCATGCAAGTCAAAATTCCCAGTGCTTTCAATTACTGGACATCTGAGTGAGGAAACTGCAGCTGATAGGATTAACAGTGGGGCAGGGTAAGTGGCACACAGTGACCCGTGGGGACCTCGGAGCAGTTCCAGGAGCTGATTTCTGTGTAGGAGCAGGGCTGTGCAGTGAGTGCTGGGTGGCAGGGTCCTACTTGTCCTGCCAGAGTGAGCTGGGCACTTGTAGCTGCCGATTTCAGCAGGGTTTGAGTACTGCAGGAGCGTGAGAGCAAGCCCAGAAACTATTGCTGGTGGCAACAGGAATCCCATGAATTTCCTGGGGGCAGGGTCGGATCTTTGATTCCCTGTGTATTTCAAGCCAGATGTTGCATTTTCAAGCTGCCACTGAAGGAGACAACCTACGATGTCTCTTGTGCTTATAGATACAGCAGTATGAAATCTTATCTGATGTGATAATATGCTGCTGGTTCTGGGAGCTGCAGCAGGTCTCCATACGTGACTGAGCAGCGTAAATGTCAGGCTGCACCAGTCATGGCACTCCCTTGCAATGATCTCTTATGTCATGATATGGAACCATGAAAAACAACCCAGTTGTGACTCATTCATCATAAATGGTGTGATTATAGTAATCACATATAACACACAAGAGCTATTAAAAGGCAAGAGAGCTCACACAGTTCAGGCTCTCCGGCTTTGTTTGGGTGAGAGTTACCTCTGTGGTTTGTGCTTCCCAGTGCACAAGGTAGAGTTTGAAACACAGAGGAAAAAAAAGGATTCTTTAGATGGAGTGATGCCTTTGTATTCTGGATCTGAGAATGAGGACTGATAGTGAAAGTGAATGCACTCTGAAGGAACACAAGGAAAAGCATTGATGTTCACTTGAGGCACTAGGGGCAGAGAGCTCTGACTGCCACCTCACACTGTGGAGCTGTGAAGCTGCCACCTCACACTGTGGAGCCCCGTGTATGGCTTGGGTATTTGGATTTTCCTTTCACTCAAGATTTAGGTGATACTTGGTGCAATGAGTAGCAAGGGCTCTGAGATGTAGTGCCTGGGAGAGGAGGCAGATGGGAGGAAAGCTGCAGCCCATCCACTTCATCCTTCTCAGTGTGTAACCAACAGAGAAAAAGTCATCAGACTTTAAAAGCCTCTGCAGTCCTCAGCCTTTCATCTTCAATCAAAACACAATCCAAAGAGATTTTTATTATAGTCAAAAAGAATCAAAAACTATATCAGAATGTTGCAAGAAATACAGAAAAAGAAATATGATGGATGACGCACAGTCAATAATCAGCATCCAACTGATAATCTCACCTGTTATATAATTTTCAACAGTTACCACCAAATGAAATAACACAATGATTTTTGAAAAGCACTTGCACTGGGAGGATGCCCAGAACTGGCAGCTGAGGGGCAGCAAAGCTGCCATGCATCAGCATTTTCTTCCTAAAACTCCCTACTGCCAAGGTGCCTCTGGCTATCCTTAGGTAGTTGGATGGCTTAGGGGTTTAACTGTAATTACTGGTCCACAGTCTGTGTTCAGGAAAGCTGTGATTGTAAGAACTCTGTAAAGTTTCCTGATTCCTTAGTCCTGTGTTAGGCTGCAGCAGGTAGTTCGGTCTGTGCATTACAATTATAGGCATTCCCAGGCTGTTCTTCAAGGCCCCTTTTGCACCTCTTTCTTTCATTTTCCTTTCACAAAAATGAAAACTTTTCATGAGTAACAGTCTTAGGTGGAATAACTCACTCCTGGTTCACCACGGAATAGCCTAAGCTCATATAGCCCAGAGCAGGGAGAGTTATACCCCTGCGTTTAATAAATGGGGCATTTCTTATTGTGACTCTATGGGTAGAAATAGCGTCTCAGTAGCAAAATCTGTACTCCCTCAAAACAATATTCAGCAATCAAGAGTTTGACTAGCTCTTAGTGCTTCCGAAATGGATGGCATAATTAGATGATTTAAAGCCTGCTGTAATCAGGAATGCACAGTCAATGAATATTCAAGCTGTTCTCATTGTTAGGGGTGATAAAGAAACATCTTCTCTTTAGGTGGGTTATTTTTTATTGTCTAAAGAGTCATCCAGAAGATGGTGCCACAGTTCTGCCTGTGAAATTAATGCCAGCCCAGAAGAGAGTCCTTGCACAGAAAATAATATTTCATAGAAATTTAAGAGCAAACTTATATTCAAGCACAGTTCAGAGCTCCAAACCTGACATTTAGTCTGTGTTAAGGCTCTTACTGAAAACTAGGGCAATGTATCTTCAACGCTTTTGCTCTGTGTCACTCCAGGCAAGGTCAGCCAGCACAGCAAGGAGGAGAAAACCCATCCCTTCTCCCCATTCCTTTCTGAAAAAGAGACAAATCCTTGGGTATTCATTAAACTGCTCATTCTGGAAAGCAGTAGACATCAAAAGTGATGAATAA
Organism: Pithys albifrons albifrons; assembly: GCF_047495875.1. Taxonomy (NCBI): domain Eukaryota; kingdom Metazoa; phylum Chordata; class Aves; order Passeriformes; family Thamnophilidae; genus Pithys; species Pithys albifrons. The sequence continues at coordinate 7,886,677 of NC_092460.1, forward strand.
GAGGAGTTCAAAATAAACCTTGCTCTGGATCCTTTATGAGTCTTCAGTGGCAATAGGAAGTGCAGCATAAATAGTCTGTAGCTGTTTCTGTTTGCTAAGGAAGAACAACATTTCTAAGGCTCTGTGTCACGGAAGAAAATGATGATGTCAAACCCATAGATCCTTGTAATCAGATTAAATAATCTGATTTCCATTTCACAAAGCTTCTCACTAACATAGAGGGAAAAAATGAAAACTGAGATTGGTATGAAGCAAAATCTTTGCTCCTACCAAAAGCAGACATTTAATTTTTTCTCCCATTACAATTTTCTGTTGTCTGAGGTCTCTTCTCTGTAGCTCAAGCAATTTGTCATCCGATTAGTCTGATGAAGCATAGAGAAGTCATTTGAACTGTAAATTTTCTGCAGGCAAAATAAAATGCAAACAAGAAGAGCTTCCTGTGCCTGCCAAAGTGATGATACTCAGAATACAAATAAGAAAAAGCCATGCTGACAGCATAAGCTATTTTTATATTCTGTCATTGGCTCCCGGGCATTGCAGTTTGAACAGGACCGCATCTGTATTCCCAAACCCAAATAAACCATGTAGTCTTAAGTGAAGTTCGTGTCTTACAGAATAGCTGTTTAATCACAGTGAAAGGATACATTGCAGGAAGGATGAATCATGATGTTGATTCACACTCAAGCTGTACGTTTACTGTTTGGATCAACCCGGACAGAACAGCTACAGAGAGGAGGGTTTCCTGATGCTGACATGAGACATGCAGTGCCGTGCAGGAGGAGCCAGCAGGGACTTCTGTGCTGGCAGCAGGAGCTGATGACACTTCACATTGCCATTCAGTTCTGGCACTTTTAGAAGCCTACATTGAGACTTGGCTTGTTGTGGTGGTTGGGCACAGCCATGTGGGCATTTTCAGGACATGTGTCCTCTTCCACCTTCTCACGGTGACACTCCAGACTCCCCAGAGTGACTGGTATAATCACCTGAGGGTTACTTCCAGGACAAAAACTTGCTGTAGGAGAGCCCTCACTTGGCTGAGGGATGCTCGGCTGGCACTGTCCTTTTCCCACAGCTTTAGCATCTCTCAGCCTCACCCTCACGTGGCTCCTCTCTGAAAAGCAGCTGTGGCCTGATTCCCTTCTATAAAACCCAAGGCATTTAGAAAACACAAACACTTTTTCAGCACTCTTATGCTGCTGAATTATGGTACAGCACTATGTTATGTACTCATTACCTGCCAGGATGCACTTAACAACTCTGGCTAATTGCAATAACATCTTGCTCTTTATACGCTGTTTGACACTGCTGGACCTCAAAGCCTTTTGGGAGGTCAGTAGCATTAGCAACAGGCAGGGTTTCCCACAGCAAGTGGAGCTGAAAGGAACGTTAATAGGACTGAAGCTAACAAATGGACCATGAAGTGACACAGAGGCCCTGATCCTACAAGTTATTCCAAAATAATCCTCTGGAAAATGTTATTGGGGCAATAGGAGACTTTTATGATGCAAAAGAACAGCTGCTTATGAATTTCTGGAAAGTAGTCTTACTTTCTCTAGGTAAGCATCAAAGGGAGACTTCTGCCGTGCCAGGGAATGTTTTACTATCCGGCACTATTCATTCACCACACTGCAATATTAGTTATATAATTCTCCACTCTTGAATTAGAAAATTACTCTGATCTCTACAAAAAATTACTTTGCAAAGTCAGGACCTTGCCTGGGTTTGCACAGTACTTGCACTTCAGGAAACCATCCTCTGCCTCAGCAGCACTCAGGGCAGCCTCCTTCTGGGGCTGAATTTGGCAGCCAACCATCCTGGCTGAAGTGCCCTGTTCAGTTAAACTGGGGTAGTAACCAAGCCTGTCATTAAACTTAGTGTGGTTCTTCTCTTAATTAGGAATAGCGGCTGAAGCCTTTGCTTCTCCCCTCACCATCCCCAGCATTTGCTTGGCTGAGTGCTCAGCAGCTGCTTGGTCCATGTGGTTTTCTGGCAACTGCGGGATGTTCCCTCACTTGAGTGGCACCACCGGCCACGTCGCGAAGGGATGATTGATAATCTGATCAGAGCCATGACTGTGTTTCCACCCACACTTTCTGCCAGTCCCTTTCAAGAGTGAGATGCCTTGCTGCCATGCTCTGCTTTTGATGAGTGAGTACAGCAAAACACACAATGAGATGAGTCCATCAGGCTTTTTGCAGCTTTGGACAGGCCTGACTATAACTTTATCCTGACTTTGCTTATGAGCAGCTGAGTGTGTTCAGGGATGCTTCCAGTGCATTCCAAAACCAGGAGCTCTCTGGCAAATTGCCTCTCACACAGTATGCCCAGGGTGAAGATTGACCTGTGTATAAAAGACTATAAAAAGCCTTGTCTGGGGAGGAGATGTGTCCTGTGTCCTGGGTGAGTGCCCCAAACCTGGGGTCTCTAATGACAGTGCTCTCCCAGGCCCCAGAAACCTTGTAAAAAGAAGTGTGTAATTCCCATGCATTCTTCCATTTTGAAAAAATGGGGCTTTTTGGTAGGAAAAAGTTGATCAATAGATTTAAAAAAATATTTTAACTTTTTATCAGAAATTTCTCTGCAGGAGAAGGTGCATTTGGGAGTTAGGCAGATCCTTGCTGCTGCTGGGGACCGGAAGATCCTGTGTTAAGAGATGTCAGTGTTGTGGTGATTTAGGCAGCAGTTTAGTGGAGGCTTGTGGGAGAGCTCTGGACTATAAATCCACTTGCTGAAATCCACCTTACTCAGGTTTGAAAGAAAGGAGGGGAAAATAATACCCAGATTATTAACGTTGACTTTTGCCTTTTTCATTAGGACTTCACCCTGCAGGAGAAAAAAATGAAGGCAGAGCTAATGTCATGGATAAAATTGAAGCCCAAACCTGATTTTCATGCTCTATTTATTACAGCAGATCAGAGGTTTTGTCTGAGATCCTTGGAAATGTAAAGAACAGTGAGATTGTTAGAGCAAAGCAGCAGTTGCATATTTTGTCCTGCCTCAACACAAAACTCAGCTGTTTTCTCAGCCTGAACTGGGTCCTTGTTCAAAAAGTGACCTCAGGAATGAAGGTCCTTGATGCTGGATGGGAATCTGACCCCAAATGCTTTACACAAGCTCAGTCAGCTGCGGCTGGGCTGGAGAACAGCCACTTTCTCCCGTGCTGGAGGGAGGATGCATCACCCTGGGTGCTGCAAGAGGCATTATTTGGTGCTCAGGTGGTGCTGTTGCCAGTGCCAGGCTCTCCAGCAGTGAGGACTATGGGGGACAGCCTGGATTGCCTGGAGAACCCCTGGCTGGGTGAGCATGTCACGAGCATCAGGCACCTGCTAGAGCCAGTGCAGGAGCTGCCAGCTGGCACCTTGCAGGGCTGCTGGCTGCAGACAGGCATTATGGCAGTGCAGGAGGGAGGCACCCAGTCCCAGCACCCTCTGAGCACCTTCCCTCCTCACCCAAATGCACCCAAAAATAGGGGCCCTGCTTCCTCCCTCCAGACAAGTGCTTTTCCCAGTGATGCTGCTGTTTTTTGGCAGCTATTTCAGATATGTGGTAACTTACTGGTGCAGTGGTTAGGAGCAGCATCCGCTCATTTTCTCTTTCTGGGATCCAGCTGGGTGCCTTGGGGGCGTCAGAAATCCGCTAACATGAAATTAAACCAAAAATCCCGGCTCCCAGTGAGAGGGCTGTGTTTCTAGCCCAAGCTTTGTCTTTCAGTGAAAATGGCCTCACTTAGCAAGTTATCTGTGAGAGCGTGCAGGCTGTGTGCCAGGAACACTATCAGCCTGCTATCGGCTGTGTGCTGAATTACTCACTATTCAGTGACCTTTCAGCAGATTATTGGAATTATATTGAATTGCAAGGGAGGATGCTGGAGCCTCTGCTTCTTTCAGGCTTGCCCTCTGCCCTCTGATAAATTTCTGAGCCACCAGCACAAGCTATGGAATCCAAGGCAATAGGAACAGTTCTGGTTGGGAGGCTGACATGATGTCTTTTCATGTGTATGATCCATCAGAAAAGCTGTGCTCTGAATCCAAAAGCAGCAAGACTGTCATGATCAATATCCAACAAAAGTAAGCATTTTGGTTTTTGATAGCAGAGGTGCAGGTTTTACTTGTGGGAGACCTCATGCTGAGCTAGATGTAAATGAGCTGATCTTTTCTTTAGGGGCCTGCATTCATTTGCACAGAAAAAGTAGGGTTTAAATTGATATTTCCTTAAATGAACAGAACAGAAGGTGAGGAGGAGAGAAAATAATTAACAGATTCAATCACAGAATTGCTTTCAAAGCTCTTCACAGGTACTAGAAAATGAAAGCACCTGACTGATGGGAAGAGTTTGAGCGTGCTGATGGTAATGACAAATGGCCTCAGGTTGGCTGAGTTTGAACGGGGGATCTCTAGTTGGAGATGGACCTGTTTTCCCAGCTGAACAGATCCCTTTTAGCAATGCCAAGGAGCCATTTCATTGTTGATGGTTTAGCATGTGGAGGAGGGAACATGGCTTGTGAGCCACAGAAAAGGCTGATGGAAACTTTCTCCTGCACAAGAGTCTTGCAGACTTTCTCATGAATTTCCATCCCATGAAGATTTGTTGGGTGTACTTGAAACAGAGCTGAGCTGGGAAGCCAGGACTTGTTAACAGCAGAGCCTGTTCTCTGATCTACCCTCCCTGTGTAGGGAGCAATAGAAATCAGGACATCAAACACCTCAACTATTCTTCAATTCATTACAAGCCTCAGGACTCGTAACCCTGGAAAACACTTCAGTGCCAGTAACAGCATCATTTTATACCCATTTACTGCTGTGACAATGTTCAAATGGTAAAATACACACTGAAGGTTTCTAAGCCTTTAGTCCGTGTGATGGGTAATACATCTAATAATCCCAAACTCATTCTGAAGTGGGAAAACTGGGTTTGCAAGGTTACAGTAGTGTCCCTGCCTGGGCTGTGCTGGGGTGAGTTTCAGGAAAAGATGTGAATTGCAGCCTTGGTTAGACCTAAATCCAACCACTCTGCCTTTCACTAAAACTGTATTATTTCTAACCCCCTTAAGTAGGACATAGGGTAGTTGTACACTCATGTGTGAGCACAGACACACAATGTAATCTTAGCTATGTTTCTAAGCACTACACTAAATAATTGCACATATGTTACACTAGAACCTCAAAAACCTGACAACACTTTCAGTGAAGAACAGCTATTATAAATAGTGGTACTTGGAAAAAAACCCAAATTAGTATGTATATTAACTGAATTTATTATTGCAAAGCAAGTGAGCATTCCTAGGCTTCCCGTTTAGCAAGTGTAACCATGTTAAACGAGGATACTACAAATGGCCAGCACCCTTTTCATTTGGCAAAGAGCGTAACTCTGTGGCAGGGCAATAGGAAAATATGTAAATATTGAATCCTAAAATACAAGCATTTTAGTTGCGTTTTCCTGCAATTTGCTGAGCTGCCACTTGATGGGGCCGAACGTCTCCTTTTGCGACAGGATCTGCTCGCTGCCCGCGCCGGGCTGGGGATGCGCCGTCGGCTGTGGCAGAGGCTGGAGGCGATGCGGCGGTGATGGTGGTACCCAGTCTCCGTCCTTTGGAACCCATCATTATACTGGGAGTCAGTCATTCCTTTCCAAATCTCACCGTTCTTCCTTTGCCTCATCCTGCACTAATTCATGCCTGCACATATAATTTGTCTCTAAATCCTTCTGCTTTGCCCAAGGAAAAAGTGGTACCCATTCCACAGCTAATGACAAAGAGCTGGAACAGAGCATCTGGCTCTTTTGTACAGGTTTTGGACTCACAAAATGCACATTCATGGACCTGATTTCCCTGAAGAAGCCATGGGAAATTGTTTTCCCAATTTTATGTGCTGAATACGTCTAAAAGCTTTCATGCAAGCCTTGTCAGCAGAACAAGAAAAGTTGCTTTCCCCTTCCCCTTGATGCACCTGAAGAAAAACATCCAGTTTGGGTTCCTCTAGTTGAAAAGGGCTGTGGAAAAAATGGAGAGAGACTTCTGGAGAGCTTATAAGATGGCAAGACTCTGGGGTACATGGTAAGGGGCAATGTACTGAAACACAGTAGGTTGTAGATATCTGTCCTGGGACTGCTGCTGAAAGGAGCTGTAGTGCCCTGCTCCTTTCTTGTTGCATCAAACAGCTATAGAATTGCAGGATATCAGCTGAGCTGACCACCAGCCAGCCATTTGTATGGCCTTGGGTGTTTTAGAATTAATATAAAGAAAGCAATGAGTGTCAAGGGTGAATGAGGAAAACATCCAACACCAGGCCTTGTACAGCTGCACTTGGGTGGCCCAGAAGATCCACACACTCAGGAAATGGGGCTGCAGAAAAGGTACCATGGCACTTGGAATTGCCTCTGTCTGAGCTGGTGGCTGAGTCTAAGGCTCAGACATACTCAATAAAAAGCCAATATTTCGTTACATGTGCTCTGACCTGGAATCTCCTTGGCTGAATTGGCAAATATATGAAAGTTGTACAATATATTCATGAAGAATAAACATCTGAGAACTTGAAGGAAAAAAGAAATTAGACCAGTGTCTGTGCACAGGTGAAGTGTGTAGGCTTTGTACACTATGTCAGCATTTCCATGCTCTGTAGGTACCATTCTGTGCAGCATTCATGGTCTGGCTGAGGGTGAGGACTTCAAATTTCCTAGTCATTACTCGGCATCGCTTTTGGAGCACATCACCCAACTGGGCCAAAGTCTCTGTCTTAATATCGCACTGTCGGTAAAGAATCTCCCTGGTATTGTGCAAACATGCCGTATGCTGGCAGGGAAAGGAGTGGTGCTAAATTGCATCAACTCTAAAGATGTGTTTAAACATAGAGCTCTTTTTATAACACCAGAACCATCTCTGTGTGCTAACACAAAGAAAGTAGCTCATTACCAGCCCATGGGAGGAAGATGGCAGGATGGCAACAGCGCCAAGGGACCATGACTTGCTAGGGATGGGCTAAACACAGGCTTTTCCTCCCCTACATGATCACAACTGCTTGCAGCCAAGTCCTTCTAAATTCTTACACAAAAGTTTATTACCTTGAACTACTCAGCCATGAATTGTGCTAAAGCCTCCAAGGAAGGTTGTCATCTCTCTGCTGTCATTCTACTCCACTCTCATGAGACCCTACCTGGAGCACTGCACCCAGGTCTGGGGCCTCCAAGATAGGAAGGACATGGACCTGCTGGACTGAGCCCAGGGGAGGCTGCAAAGATGCTCACGGGGCTGAAGCACCTCTGCTACAAAGACAGGCTGAGAGAGCTGGAGTTGCTCACTGTGGAGAAGAGAATGTTCTGGGGAGACCTTGTAGTACCTCTAGTACTTAAAGGGAGCTTATAAAAAAGAGGGACAGTGAGTTTTTACATGGGCAGATAGTGACAGGACAAGGGGGAAGAGTTCTAAACTAAACAAGGAGAGATTTAGATTAGGTGTTAGGAAGAAATTCTTTCCTGTGAGGGTGGTGAGGCACTGAAACAGGTTGCCCAGAGAAGCTGTGGATGTCCCATTTCTGGAAGTGTTCAAGGATGGGTTGGATGGGCCTTTGAGCTACCTGGTGTACTGACAGGTGTCCCATTGGCAGGAGGTTGAAACAAGGTCATTCTTAAGGTACCTTCTAATCCAAACCATGATTCTTTATCTTCATCGGTAAAATACAAAGCTGATTTATAAACTGAGAGAAACGAGACAGGTTTAACAGGTTTGTGCATCCATGAATTGCCTGATGATGATGTCCCAAGGAGAGATTATTGATTATGATAGTTAAGAAAGGACTGTGTGAAAACTGGATGATGATTTCTAGAAGGTGGTTAAAGGTGAGAAAGCAGCACCTTTTCAGCACAGCATCAGGCTAGAGATGGTAAAGGGATTGTTTTCCAAAAAGCAGTCCAGGCTTGAGCCTCTTGCATGTAGTCACAGCCTTTGCAAACAGTGCATGCTAATGAAATACAGCAAGGAAAGAAGGCTCAAGGCATTTTCACCAGAGAGAAGATCCGACCACTGGGGAATAAATTGGGGACATAATTTAGTGGAATCAAAGCACCTGGTAATGCACTAAATGAGCACTTCTGCTGTGAGTCAAGGGCTCATTATTTGGAAATGATTGCTCTCCATCTATCTGTTGCTAGCAGGCTGAGGTACGTGAAGTATGAATGAGGGAAATGGCAACCCAGCAGCAGAGCTCTTCTAATGCTAACATGGATCTAACGGGGCACTGGTGAACCCTGATCTTAAACCAAGATGTCCTGAGTAGGAGTATTGGGTTGCTGGATGTATATGAGAAAGGTCTGTAAGACCTCAGCTACTTTCACTAAGCAAAACCAAGGCTGGGTACAGTGTTTGAGAAAAGCTCCTTATCCAGCAGCCCAAGTCATAAGCAGCACAGTGCAATGGGACCTGCTCAGGTCAGGGCACAGCTCTTTGCCTCAGCAGGTGCTGTGGCTGGTGACAGGCAGCGTGGCACAGCAAGACACAGCATGGCATTTTACCTCCCTTTGTCCTACCGAGCACAGCTCTGAGCAATGCTGAGACCTGAAGGTTTTGCTGGTCATGGGGCTGCATGTCCAACAAGAAGGCACCTGGTAGTTTGCAAGCACTGGGGGGAGGTGGGATGAGCTGGAAATTAGGATAACTAGCATAAACAAGCAGTTGTAGATTAAGTACAAAAGAGCAATATTTGGTTGATTAACTTTCTGGGACAGTGAAATTGCTGGAGCTAAATGGGCAGAGTGAGTCCCTCCTTCAGACTCCACAACTCCATCCCTGGGTGATGGGGACACTGTTGAGCCTTCAGATGTCCATTGCATTGGGTGCTGAGACCACACTTTGTTCTGTCAGTCCCTCTGTGCCTCCCTCCCTTCAAATCATGTGGCTGAGAGAGGAAAACCTTCACAGAGGGATAAGCACAGCCACAGCTACAAGAACAGTGCCTGGGGGCTTCCAAAAGCCAAACCCCCTGTGATGATGATGCCGGCTCTGCTCCTTCATCCTCACACTCCTCCTCCTTCTCACTGTGCAGGCACTCCTATTGGCTGGGTGCTGCCTTGGGGAGCAGGAGGGATGCAGGGAACCAGAGAACAAGGATGGATGGTGCTTCCAGCAGAGCGGGAGAGGCTCTTATCAGTGCAATGCAGCACCCAGTCATACATATTCATTTCATCTGCAGTCATTTTGATTTTCTCTGGGTTTAAGAGAGCTAGCAGGGGGTTCCCCTTTGAAAGAAAAACTTATTTTTTTTCCATTTCCTCTTTCAAACTTGCCTCTGAAACAAAGGACTTTTATAGCTATTTTGCATACACAGTGATTTGCTTGGTACCATATCTGGTGCTGACCTGGAAATTAAGACATTTTTGAAAGGGAACTGTTTCTGACCGTGTTATTCCAGTGAAGGGCCACTGGATGCCTGGCCATTGAATGAGTCCCAGGTCTTTGACTGGCTTATAATTCTTTAGTGGCAGCATGCCCAGACTGAGGCATTGTCTCTAGGTAGGAGACTTTAATGACAGCAAATCTCAGACAGCTTCATAGCAACTTCCACCAAGGGGAACATAGAGGTCTTTCAGAGTGTTTAATGAAAAAGGCTGTGTTATCAACCATATCTTAATTAACTATGTATAAATCATTAATTATATAGAAACCTCTAAAAATTTTAGCATGCATACAAGCTTCTATGAGCCCTCCTGCACCTCTGTCACCAGCTGCCAGTGCTGGTGGGCTCTCTTAGTTGCCTGCAACTTTCCCTCTTCAAAATGTTCTTAAAATGCCCATCAGATCCTATGGCTCAGAAAGCTCAAGAAACCTCATACAAAAGCACTCAACAGCAGATTGGACAGCAAAAGAGAAGAGCATTAAGCTTGTGTGTTTCTCCAAGTGCCTTGCTAGGGTACAGATCTTGGGGTAATCCCTCCTCCTTGTCCTCCTCGTCCTCCTCTGCCTCCTCGCCCTCTTCGTCCTTGTCCTCATCCTCCTTCTCCTCCTCCTCCTTCTCCTCCTCATCCTTGTCCTCATCCTTGTCCTCCTCGTCCTCGTCCTCATCCTCCTCGTTCTTGTCCTCCTTGTCCTCCGCGTCCTCCTTCTCCTCCTTGTCCTCATCTGTAGCAATGAATTCTCAATCTATGGCATGGAGAATGTCCTGCCAAAAATGGGCTGATGAAGAAACCCAACCAGTTACTGAGAATGCTTTAACAAATGATGTTTTTAATGTGGTTTGAACGTACTGAATGTAAAAATTGCAGTGTCACTGTCTTCTTCCCAAAATCCCCTGCCAGGCCAGGGGGCTGGGAGAAAGATTGTGACCTCATGTTAACTGAAACCCTTTCCCATTGAATGTAAATCCCCTTACTCCTGTTGGCCCAAAGCCAGATTCCCCTCTTGTCCCTTATTGGTGAATTTGTATCCCTCCAAAGTCCATATAAACCTGTTCCCCTGATTAAACTTCCTCTTTGTTCTTGTCCTTGCCGATGGTCTCTGCTTTTCCTTTCTCAGGGACCAGATGGTCGGGGTAAAAGCAGAGAGCACATTTCTCCTGGGTTAATGGAATAACAAATCCAGGACCAGGAGAAACACTATATCGTTGCAGAATTCCTTCAGCACACAGCATCACGAGGCTACAAGAAACCCACACTCGCACTCGTCCTCGTCCTCTTCCTCGTCTTCCTCCTCCTTCTCTTCCTGCTCTTCCTCGTCCTCCTCTTCATCCTCCTCCTCCTCCTCCTCCTCAAAAGCTAACACACAGCTGGAGCTCTTTGTTGGGTGCCCCGTAAGGGCAGAAAATGGCAGCACAAGGGAGCACATTCCCAAGTGCCTGGTATGATGTGCAAGTGCACTTTGAAAGAGTTGGCACCATGATCAAGCAGATATAAATTATGGCCAGTGCCACTAAAGTCCCCACTTGCCTGTGCCAAGTTGTGAGCAGGTGCAATGCCAACCATGGCAGGTCAGCTCCGTGGCTGATGCCAGTGAGGGGTTTACTGTCACCTAGACACGGGGCTCTTCTTTTGATATGCCTGTGCTAATTGTCTGAGTATCAAAACCTGTATATTGAGACACATTTATCATCATATTGGATGTGCCAGATATTTGTTAGGTACCCTGTCACCTACAGTACTGCATCATTGATTTCAACAGCAGCTGAGCATAAAATAACAGTGAAATATTTTTAGAACCTTCTATCCAAGCACCATTCAAATATCTGTGCATTGTCCAAGTGTTTGCAGCAACACTGTGCTGAGTTTAACAAAATGCAGTGACAGCTTACACAAACTTTCCTTCCCCCAACCTATGATATGCCATACTTTCAGGGCTTTGAAAGTTTCACACAAGAATGGCGTTTTTTTCTGACTATTTTAATGAGATATCACCAAAAAAATCAAGGGAAAATGAACACATACCTGGTTTAAGTACTGCTTGAGTCTATTGGTTAATCAATAGTATGCTTGTAAAAATAGCACCACCATGACCTAATTCTCAACTTCTTTTTGGTTTATGTTTTCTCCTGCTCCCTCATCTGTCAGAAATCACCTCTTGACACTTGTCAGAGCTTTGGAGTAGGTGTCTTGTTGCTCTCTGAGAGTATAGTGCAGTGAGAGGTCTACCTGTGCTCAGAGAGCGGAAAAAAAGTTCTTTTCCATGGAAACCTGTTAAAATTTCCAAGAAAACCCTCTTGTCCAGGATAAGTTCACAGCATTGTTCAGAGAAGGCAGTTTGTTTTCAAGACTTGTGTTTCATATGCCCCATTGGAGTGAGTGCCTGTTCCTGTGCCTGTAGCTGGGGATGTTGCCCGAGACAGGAAAGGGCTCTGCCTCAGAACACTGCAGAGGTGCCCTGCCAGAAAAGCCAGTTCTGCCCTCCTTCTTTTGTTTTTGTTGGAGACTGCTGTCTCCGTGCTACCAAACAGTTTCTCATGCCTACTTCACAAAAAATATGGGCTAAAATCCCTTTCAAAAGGACCTCTCTTTAGCTCTGACAGAGAAAAGACGAGCAAGGGACTTCTGAAGACTTGATATGATTTCCCTCTCTGAAACAAAGCAAAATTTAAAAACAAAGCGAAAAGTCTTTGACCATAAGGAGGCTGCATAGATTTTAAGTTCATTTTAGTGGGAAGTAGAAAGAATCTGAAGATGGAAGGTGAGAGGTTCTCTCTGTCTTACATCTGCAAACTAATTTTTTTTTTAGCTCACCAGAAAACAAATGCAATAGGGAGGATTGGGAAATCTAGATTTGGTTCTATTATGCCCTCTGCTGCTACAGGGCTGAAACAGGGTCCAGCATTATTCAGAGTAACAGCATGAAGCTTCTGATTTGAAAGCTCTTTTTGGCTTAGAGGCTTGAAGTGCTAATTAAAACCCTTTTCACTTACAAGACTTTTCTGGCTCTCTAACATTCTCTTTGCTCTACCTAAAAAGTGATGATCCTTCATTACATCAACATTATGCAAGAGTTGGCTACTTTACTCAGCCTGAGAGCAACTGCTGCTGCCATTCATATTGGCAGACACTAGTCCAAGCCATGATACATTAGTGAGGGCCCATCAGCAAAATTCTTGCATAATTTATTTGAAGAAGTGCAGGAGAGTAGCTGAAGAGGGGAAGGAAAAAGAGTGCCAAGGCTTTCATCTGGCAGAAGGGGTCCTCTGCTCTGACAGTACTTACAAACTTTGAGCCAAAACAACATTTTGTACTTTGTTTACTAGGAAACCCATTTACTCCTCTCAGAGCACAACTTCTTTGTGGAATTTTAGTTTATTTTAATTTTCATGTATTTATTGATGTGTACAGGTGTTCAGCAAGCATCAGTGGAGAGTTTCACAGGGAAATAGCTGTTATGTAAGATCCCATATTCAGCTGTGTTTGGGCTCTTCAATGCTGCAGAGCAACATACAATTTTGCAAAAGCTCACATGTCAAGGGAAGGAGGGACTCCCCTTTTGACCTGTGATTTCTCTGCCTTTTTGGCTTTTCATGCCCCAAGGCTCTCTGAACACTTGGTTCTTCATATGCTGTCATCACTCTCCTCAGTATGTGAAGTTACTTAACTCATTGCTGTCTTTCTCTTGACAGATCTCACCACCAGCAAGTTTTCTTATGAAACATTATAGTACAAAGAGAAGACAACTCAGAAATACCGAAATACCACCCTTAAAACCTTCAGGGATTTAGGAAGACAAGTGGATAGACAGACATGGCGCTACAATGAGCCCCAGCCATATGAGCTGTGACATGTGAAAGACAACTGAAGGGAAAATAGGGAAGAGGCATTAAAAATACTCTGAAAAATTATGGGGATGTCTGAGATACTGAGAGTCTTTTGGAATGGTAATAAAAAGGAAATATATGATAATAAAAGATGGAAGACAGAAGCAGTTTGCCCATTGCTGCTGGCAATGCTGAGCTGTGTGAGACAACCAAGACATTATCCCCAGCCTGTGTGATGCTCAGGCACTCAGTTCTTTCACAAGCTGACAACCAATGGTACAGATCAGGGCAGGAGTTTATGCAACAGAGGAACATACAGCACAGACTTTCAAACCCAAGGAGACTTTGGTGCCTGTCATCAGAGTCTAGGAGAGATATTCCCCCTTAACTGGGTGATTGCACTTGACAGGACATGGATGTGACAGCTTCATATGTGAAACAGCACCAGCTTGGCTGAATCTTGGAATGGCTGATACAATAGGTGCAGATGGGAATGTATCTGAGAAGAAAAGGTGAAAAGATAATTGTGTCATTAAGTCACCTCAGTATTTTACACTTAACAAACATCTTAGAAGGTTCCTGCTCTTACACAATTTCTGGAAACGCCTTTCGGAGAAGGACAGACCAAATATGACAGTTAGTTAAAAGGTCTTTTTCTAGCATTGGTTTAGCAGTGTAAGAAGCCTTTTGGAGCCCAAGATGTGTTAAGAGGTGCAGGGGAGTGATTTAGCTCATGAACATTGTGGGTTTAACCAGAGAGCAGCTGTGGAGAGATGATGATGAAGGCAGGAGCAGTCTGGCATTAGGCAGGATCCAGGCTGTACCCTTCCCTGTCCCTGCACACACAGACACACACACAGAGCTGCTGCCAGCACAGCTCTGTGATGCACTGCCACTCCCCGTCCTTACTCCTGCACAGTGTTCCAGAGCAGACAGCCCAGATCTGCAAAATTAATTGGGAATCAGGGCGGGACTGGGTAGTGTTTCTCATAGAAGTGGCAGAGAAGACAGAAAAAAAAGAACAGCTATAATGAATTGCACCTCTCCCTCCCATGGTTTCATGCAGCTGGTCGAACACAGTCTAGGTGCCAGCAATCTGCTTCCTGCTTCTCATGGCTGGCAGACAGGTCTGGGTGTTAGGAGTTGGGGAGACAGCCACTATGTCTGTTGGTGCTGCTTCTGGCCGGTGTTAGATGCTGCTGACATCTGCAAAACTGAATGTACAGGCAGAAGTGGGAGCAAAGCAAGAAAGAGCAGGAGATGCCCTGAGAGACCAGAGTTCTTGTGAAAGGATATTGGTGACTGTGGGCTTTAATCACCTTTGCATGGTGGGTGCTGGGTGCTGAAGTGAGGAGAAATGGCTGTGGTGGTGAGGAGTGGAGCCCCAGCATCCCCAAAGTGCTGGGAACACGCCTTAAGCAGAGGACAATGAACTCAGGTCATGACTCTCTTGTTTGATTCCAAGTACCTTTTCCCATATAAAGTTGATTACTTCTCACCTTCCCAGGGTGGAGGAAGTTTGTCCCAGGCAACGTCAGGCAGCAAGAGTCATGCGTGGGCTCTCTCTGGGGTCGAAAGTCAGGCCCCATAGGGATGTTTTATGCATCAGCTCAGACACAGCCCAGACTCCAGACTCCCTGACCTGCTTGGGGAGCTGAGTTGTCATCTCTGGCTGCCACTCATCAGGAGGCAGAACTGGGCTGAGGGGATTGTTTCCTTGCATGAGCTGTTTCTAAAGTCTGGGAACCATAGGGAGGACATGATGATGCTGGTGAGGATGGCCACAAGCAGCAAAATGCACAGCAAAGTGCCACGTGGTCATACCTTCTGCATCATCCCAGAGGCTACACAGAGGCCCATGGGCCAAGATGGTGCTATTGACTACTGTCAGCTTGGGGAGCACCCATCATCAGGTGCTCATGGTGAACTGAGCTGCAGTGCATAATAAAAAGGGCCTAATTTATTTTGGTGCTTTTTCTTGTATCTCTCTGCTTTTTCCCCTCAAATTGTATTTTTTACACTTCATACTCCTAGAAATTACAATAGAGAGATAGCTGCTATTTATGAATGGACAGTGCTGTCAAATTAGTTTTTAAAAATCACCATTAGATCCATGACATTTTAACAATTCTGCAGTTATATCAGGTGATTGAAATGTACAGGCCTCTCCTCCAACTTGCTCTATGCTGCCTTTTCCCACAACCTGTGAAAGAGCCAAGAGGGTCTTCAATATCTACAGGAAGATGCAACTTCTTCACAAGTCTGCAGGTGAAAATGAGCCCATTTCACCTGAAAGCCTGAGAGGATGCTCGCCCTAGTCCTGCAAGCAGAGATAGCCAGCATTAACAGCACTTCAGAAACCCAGAACACAGCAGATTCCTCATAAGCTGCAGAAGACAAAATGTCTTCCAGAGGCTGATTTTCACTGCCCAGCTCTGTCTGAGTTTGCATCCTCCTGAGAGAGAGAATTTGAGTCCCTGAAGGGGACAGGCACGAGCCCACAGTTCTGGTGATGCTCTCAGGTTTGCACAGTCTGCACCTCCCTACTGGCAGCTGCCACATCCCCAAAAGCAGCGATTCTGGCTGCTTAACATCTCTGCCTTAATCACCCAGCGACATGAGAGGCATTATTAATATCCATGCACCCAGATGGCTCCCAGCTGCCATCCCTGGCTCCCTGTTGAAGCCGCTTGCTCAGACCAACTGGCTGCACTGGACATTATCTCAGAGACACTAGAGAACTAGGAAGACATCATACAATTTCCAGCACTAAATGCATAGGCTTCAAGCTGCTGAAGTCCAGGCAAGCACTGCCCTTCCCAGCAATAATCTTTGGGTGGGACTTTAAGCATGATAATTACTGAAAACCAGGGATTTTTATTCCAGATGCACATTTCATATGTTATTCAGACTCTCTCTGATCTGATCCACATTTTCTTTTTATTTGAAAGAGAAAACTCAGGGAGGAGGCTGTGGGAGGGTTGGCAGCGTGTCACAAGGGCTCTGGGACACTGCTCCATGTCCTTGCCGTGAGCCCAGCAGGCAGCCTGTCTCTCAGATGAGACGCCCGTCTGATGGACCACATGCCCCTCTGTCTATCCAAGGCAGTACAGTGAGTCTCACAGTGGGCAAAGCCGAGCAGATGGGGAATCTTATATCATCTGAATTTCAGGGGAAATATAAGGTTAGCTGTGCCTTAAAACATGCAAACTTTCTTCTCTTTAATCTTCTAGACAGCACTTGCTTGCAAGGGATGATTTGGCAGCATCCTGGATTCAAGTGGAAATCTCTTTGTTCTCAGAGTTAGCTTGGTGAAATGTTTGGCCCTACTTTCTGTTCAGATGTACAGTTTGCAAACTGCTTTATCAGTGGATGTATTTGTTTTGCCAGAACAACTCTTGTTGCAATTTTCATATCACTTGCAAAAATTCTGGAGCAGAGCTATGCACTCCAAAGATGTGACTCACCTGTTTTGGCTTTTTATTAGGTGCTGCTTCTTCTGAATCATCAAGTCTCCCAGCTTTCAAAAGTCTCTTTGCATTTTAGTTCATGGATTCCAGGACTTCCTTGTTACAGTATCTAATCTCGTATTTTAAGTTCTACTACTCACACAGCTCTTAATGCTACAGTTGACATCTGGAGCACCTTAATGTGGCTCTGGTAGTCTCCTGTCTCTTTCTGGCACACTTTGAAAACAGAAAGACCACAGATAACAGGGTATTTTTCCTAAATGACAGTTGACATCTCCCCTCTCTGTCTCTTTGTTTTGGATCAATTTGTTTGCTGGTTTTATCTGTACTGTTAATTGTCTTTTGAGCTCTTATTATAATCAAGGTCCCCATTCTGATGGTATTTTTTGGCAATGCTGAGGAAAAGGACACAAATGGATGTGCTGCTCTGTGGATGAAGCCCATCCTCTTGTATCTCTGCCTCTGCTGTCCCCACTGCAGCTGTCAGCACTGGCCTCAGCTCAGCAGGAGCTGGAACACACAGGTTGGACAGGGCTTTGAGCACCTCGGTCTCTAAAAAGTGTCCTAGCCTTGGCAGAAGGGTTAGAGCAGATGGGCTTTAAGGTCTCTTCCACCACAAGCCATTCTATGATCTACCCAAAGCAGAATCAAGCGCACCATATCCAGACATGCTTCACATAATTTTCTTGGGATGGAAAATATAAAAGGTCTTCAGGACAGATGGGGTTTAAGGAGAAAGAAAAAGCCACCATTGCAGAAGATGCTAACATGGCTGAAAATTATAACATCCTTCAAAAATTACAGGGTTTTTGAGTGATCTTTAGGTTTAAAATATATCTGAGGAGGAGAGACCATCTATTTTGGAAAGGGTGATGATTTCCTTCCCAAAAAACATACATCAGAAAAACATCCAGAAAGCATGGGATGATATGAATGCTTTAGATAAAGGATCTTTGCACTTTTGCTCCCCACAGATAAAACTGCTCTGATCTGGACCTGCACATTCAGTACAATGAGTCCATCAAGTAGGAGGCTCCTGTTGCAGTAGGGATCAGCAGCTGCTTGGTGGCAGAGCCAGGCAGCTCTGCAGTGGTGCTGGTGGGCTGAGGTATGTGGGCAGCTGAGCTCAGCCCTGCCTGCAGTGCAGTTCACACCTCTCTCCTCTCAGCACATGGTAGACCCAGGACTTTGTGGATATTAGAGTACTTCTGAGAACCATGCAAAATATATCTAAGACTTGCCCAGCCCTTTGGCTAGATCATAAAATTACAAGTACATGTCTCACAAACTTTTAAAAGAAGTTTCTTAAAATCTGCCTGCAGCATCCCATCATTAGATATAATTAATGAGTCTGCTGAGCACAGGGGTAAATGCTCAGATCAAAGCTGCAGTGATTTATTTTTTTCTGTTGAAAACAGCAGACATCTCCAGAGCTCCCTTGAGTCACTCCATCTTTATTAAACAGGCAGAACTTTGGCGGCCAAGATTTGATAAATTGAGGGCCAAGTTGTAGGCCGAGGTGTAAGTGTGTATCTCCAAACATTCAGTCAACCACTAATATAATGAAAGGAGGGTTGATAATTATAGAAACCTAGTACATTAACTGGCAGAACATTAATGGCAAAGAACAACATACAAGCTTATATTCCCTCTGGCTGAGAAGGTAAATTGCATTTTCAAGTTATGACAAACTTGACATTTGTTATTATATATTATTATATTATTTATCTTCTTTAAAGTATCATTCAGAGACCTCAGCTGTGGCCAGAGTCTAACCATACTCTGAAAAGGTTATATTTTAAGTCCCTGACATTCAGGATAATATTTCCTGCTGTCTTGGTTCTGTCAAGACAGAAGGTAAGCTAATTGGGAAAACATCCATCTGAGTGTATGGAGGAGTGTGAAAAGCAAATGTGAAGACTCCAGGTATATATTAGGCAGCATCTGTCCTAATATCCATCTCAAGTGCCAGCAGAAAGCCACTCTGTAAGGTCCCCAGGATGTGCTGGGCAGCACGTTCTCCCCACACCACGGTGAGCAGTGGGGGTACAGCTGGATGTGTTCCTGTGCTGGACTCGTGTGTGCTCTGACCACCTGTGTACAGCCAGAAGGCACATGGAACAGCCTGGCCAAGGACTGGAGAAAAACTGAGTCCCAGCTCTATGTTGTTATGCATCCCTTGTCCCCCAGAGTCAGGCAGGAGGGGACAAAGCAGCCCCCCGACACTGACTGTGAGTAGGGGCTGCACCCCCCTGCTCTGCCTGTGCACCAGCCCCCAGAGGAAAGGCAGCCCTTTCCCTGCCTCTGCTGGGCCCTTCCCTCTGTGTCTCAGCAGCTCTCTGCCTGCAAGTGCCTTTCTGCTTGCTGGACCAGCAGCCTCCAACCCATTACTCCTCATCAGTATGTGCCACCATAATTAACAAATGTGATTAAGAAGTGCAGATGTGCTGGTGTTGCACCTTGTCACTATGGCAGCCTTTTCTTTTCTCACTTGGTATTATGAGCTAATAATTAAAGCTTTATATTTTTAGCAGCTTCATGTAATTTAGATCCAATTTCTCATGGCATTCCCTGATGTTCACTTCATCCTCATGGTACCAAACACAGGCTGCTGCCACACCAATCAGTAGTGATTTTGTTCTTAATTACTGCATCTTAAAATAACAATTAGATTTAAAATTATATTGTATAAAACCAAACATATTGAACATACTTTTCAGGCTAATAAGAATAGATGAACAAGAAATCTATCCTCCTGGTTTCTGGTTTTACAGGGGTTTTGTAAATCCTTTTCATGGAACCTCAAAACAAGCCAGGTTGGAGGGCATCTTCATAGATCATCTCATCCAACTGTTGTATTTCAATATCCGTCATAAAACAAATTCCTCCCAATCTGACAATATTTTGATTTGCAGACAGTACATGGATATAGGAATAAAAATGGTTTAAATAATTATTTACAGAAATAAACAATCTGAAGTCCTGCTTGGCTGGGTAACTGTAAATTAGAACTCAGAAGAGGAATTGATGAGAGTTTTGGGGCTGTCATTTAAGACATGACTTCAGGTACAGTGAATTTAACTTCCAGAATGCTGCTTCACCTGAACTTAAAAACACAGTGATTACTGCACCAGCCAGGAAACACTGGGCTGCAGAAAATGAGTATCCCATTTCCAGAAAAAAAAAAAAAAAGAAAAAAGAAATCAGTTGACTCAGGTGCAGTATAATATTTCAGCCTAATTTATTTACAGGCAGGTACAGTCATGGACAAGCATTAGAGTATTAGAAGGCCAAAGTGAATTAGGTAAGGAAACCTTCCAAGCTCCAGAAATCAACTTCTGTTGCAGCCATAATCATTTTTGAGGAAAAAAGCCAGCAGCCCTGATGGCACAAGGGGCAGCTGTGGATCAGTCACTTAACATGAGCCTGCATTCTGTCTTTTTGTCAGATATGAGTCTCCTCTCCCCTCAGGTTGCACTCCAGACAAAGGGGTTTATTATCTCCTGAAGATTGATTAAAACAGATGACAGAGCAATGCACAGGACCTTGTGGTCCTTAACCTGAACTTAATTATGGATTACCCCAGAGTACAGCTCAGCTTCTCTTGTGGCAAATATTTGCAAACAAACACCACATTTTGCAGCCACATTTTTGTTCTATTCCATCAGCTCAGTCAGCACCATCTCCAGGTGCCCTGATCTAGTACAATTTAGTTACAAGTTTAGCTCAGGTTATTCATGACATATCAGGTACTTTCATGAATGGAGAATTAGGGGAAAAGATCCCTTCTCCTGTGTGTCCTTCTGAAAACCCGGGATAAACTGAAATGCTTTTGCTTTTCCGACTTTTAAATTGTACCATCAACATCTGGCTCATTCTGTGGAAGTGAAATGGCTCGTTGCACCATGTGGATTAGTGAAAGACTCCATTTATTATCATTATGTCAGTAATGTGCCTCATCTGTGCTCTTTGCTAATAGCTCCAGCAATTATCCCAGGATGAGCTGCTTTTTTGGGACAGAAGGAGGTTTGTGAGTGTACAAACCAGGTGGGACCTTGTAACACCTCAGGGACCCACAGACTGTGGGGTGGGTATTGAAGCTTCATCAGCAAAGGAATTGTGGCTCTTTGACATGGAAAATAACTTCTGTATTAGCACAGACCCTGCAATCTCATATAAAATGCAGTATAACCTCATGGATAAGCATAGCTGCAATTCATTGTAAACTTAGCTAGTAAAGTGTATGAGGGTCATTTTGCTTTGGTTGTTTTTTAATCCCACATGCACATTTCTGGCTTATTTTGTCATTAAGGGGAGTTTAGATTACGAGGTACTTTTGTCATTCCTCACAGCCATGATAATTCTGGGCTCATATCAAGGGGTCTGAACCTCACAGCTGCTCTCCCACCACCAATGGATAAGGCTCCCCCATTCAAGAAAGACTCGTAGTCAAAAAATGAACATCCTGTACTGCTTAGCTGTGTACCCAGTGCATTTAATGCACTGGATTTTAGACAAAACCAAGCTGGCTTAACCTTCATCCACATTTGCCAGGATTCCAAATCTATAATATGTAAAAGTAATGATATATGGGTCAGGTGAGGTGCCTGGGCTGTGTCACTCTGAGGCCAGGAGCTGGTGCCTGAAAACCCATGGAATCACTAAGCTTGGGACACCTACATTCCTCTCTCCAGGAACCAGTAATAGAAATTTTTGGGAAGCAGCTGAAGATGCCCCATCCACCTTGCACAGAGAAGGGAGAAAATCCAGGCCCTGTCTGGGTCTGGTGGCACAGCCAAGCCCCCTCTGTGACACTACCATGACTAAGGACTTAATCTTACATAAAGCTTCTAAAATGCCACTAAACCCCTTTCCCCACACCATTTTTTGTGGAGACCGCATAATGCATTAACTTGGGCTTCACAGCTTTCCTCCCCTCCCCAGAAGGGCACAGAGCCAAAAAGTCAGTGAGATCCACCAGGGTCTTTGGGACATGCTCAAATATGGTGAGTTTTTTAGGGTCTGAGATTGGGATTGGGAGTGGAGCTAGGCCAGGTCAGGGCTCTGATGGGTGCAGGACTGGGCTCATCACACAGGCTGGCCCTGACACTGTCACTGGCTGCTCTGAATTGTGGTAGCTGCACAGTATTCATTAAAAGGCACTGCTTAGTTCTTGGTCTCTTTCATTTGAGAATATTAGTCCTTTGTTCTCAGCCAACATTGCTCTAAATACTGTGTTTTGCAGGGGCTTTTTATGAAACTCCTTCTGTAACCTACTTTGAGTTTAAAATAACCTTATCAGTAACACGTTAATGATAGTCAGCCTTCCTACATATGATTTGACTTCAAGGCCTTGCCCCAGCTTTAGGTAATCTTCGCAGTGGTTGTGAGAGGTGGGCGCTCAGTGCAGTATTTGGAGACAATTCTGTTAAAAATGGAGATGATGCAACAAAAATTGCTTGATTCTTAGGCTTGGCATTTGCTCAGTCTTTACTGGCACCAGGGCTACTCTCTTCCCTTCAGTCCATCAGAGGCTCTTTCGAGACATAATGAAGCAAACAAGAACAAGCTAAAAGTCTGGGAGGGCATTTCCAAGATCCCACTGGCTCCAAAATATTTGAGAATGTGACTAATCCCTGAACAGGTGAAAAAATTGTTTCCTTTGGCTGCTTGGTCTTTCAAAGGTCCCTTGCTAAGTCCTAGAGTAAAGCATTCCTTGTTTATGGAATATACTCAGATCCATTGCACATAAATCTTCCTAGGCAACATCCGAGCTGAGCATCAGGTCTTGCCAGAATCTGTGCTCTCTTGGAAATATATTAGAAAACATCCAGAGGAAAGCAACTGCTATATTTTGCTGTTGTGCCATCCCTGAGTAATTTGCTGAGCAGTCAAAAATCCCTTTGCTGTTCACTTTTTGAAAAATGGTAAAGCATTTGATATGTTACCTCAAGCTTTAGCCTAGAGACGAGATTGAATGTCAACCTGAAAAGGATTCTATATATAATTAATTATTGATATAACTAGGCATTGTATTGGTACATTTTACACAACTGTAGGACCTGAGCCTCACAGAGGAGTACTTGAAGGGAAAAGAAGTGAGAGGAAGAGCTCCCTTGAGCTTGGTGTTTGTTGATTGGGCTCTCCAGTTTGAAACATCAGGTTATCTATTAACCAAAAGGGGACTTTTTATATTTCTGTTGCAGAGGAAGAAGCCTTAGTTTTGTGTGTTTTCTGTATACCCTGCTTCAGGGCTTGGGCTGATCTTAGGGAAGATTTAAATGTGGGGGAGCTCATCTTTCCAAATTGATGTTAAGGTATTGACATCCTCCCACAGCAGTGAGCCGGCTTTCCTCCGTGCCCGTATTTCATCTGAATTCCCTGGAGGTGAAACTTAGATAAGAAATAATAAGCTTCATGATTCATTGCTGCTTGTGTGTGGAGGAGAAAATACCAATGCAAAGAGCCCTGCATGGCACCTTGTAGCTTATCTCCAAAACAGCGAGTACCTGAAGCTCCCAGGAGCATCTACCTGAACCAGCTGCAACAGGAAGGACAGAGCAATCTTCCACTTGCTCATCAAAGCCATTGTGATCACTTCTACTAAGAAAAAATCCTTATTGCATCTTTAAATAATTCTCTTGGGGAGGTTGGCACAACACAGGAGCAGCCAGTACTGGCTGCAAATGCAGAAGAATTTTTGATTTTCCTACCTTTTACTTGATCAATTCACATCCATTTTAACTCTTCTAATCTCCTCCTGGAGCTTTGCCATCAGCTACTGTGGGAGGACCTCAATAGGACTCACCCTGTACTTGCAGGGCAGGAAATCAGTGGAGAAAGTGATTCTCATTGTGGAGACCCAGGAAGTTGTTCTCCAACTCCTGACATTTTCCAAGTTTTCATCCAAATGAAAACATTTTTGGCTTGTCAAGCTGAAAGCAGATGCCAGCTCAGGGCAAGTGAGTTAATATATTTTCACTAAAAATAAATCCTTTTGAAAAGATCTTTGCATGGAGAAGACTGAGGTGATAAATTACATGGACTTGAAGGATGAAAGTTGTTTCAAAACAAAAATCAAGGTTGCACCTTGTTCAAACACAGTATTGCAGCACCTACAAACCTATCTTGTCATTACTTTTGTTGGAAAAGATTTTTAGTGCAGGTTTCAGTTTTGCTGAATCAGTTGAAGAAAACTCCAAGATGATGTAGTCAGTCCTTGTCTCATTGAATTTAACAAAAGATCAATTAAGTGGACAAATTGGAACAGGACATATGTGAGGGCGCCTTGCCCAGGCCTCTGGGAACTTGGCCCACACACACTTCCACTTGGTGGCATTTGTCATGAACTGAAGAATTAACTCAGAAGAAGGGAACCTGATGCTTTACAATTTGGCTGCTATAAGACATTAGTCACTACAGGATTCACGCTCATGTCTATGGAGGCTGGCATTGCCCCTCACGTGGACATGGGATGTATCCCAGCCCTTGACATGGCAGTTCCCCCCATGCTGCTCAGTGCCTGGAGGGAGGGAGGCTCTGAAAGCCATAGGTGACCACCCTGCTAATCTGTGGGTTGGGTGCTGCAGGCAGGTCCTGTGATATACCTTCAGAAAGGCTTATGCTGGATGCGTCACTGTGCTTAAAAACAGAATATGGCACCATGACTCATTCCATATAAACCTGCTAGTCCTAAACACAAAGATGTGCTTAAAATTGTTTGCTGGAAAGTTTATTTCCCTCCTCACAGAGCTGAGCAAATGTCATGGCACTGCATAACCCTTCCATTCTTCTGTGCATTCAGCTATTCCTCGCTTTGCTCTGCTGGTAAATTAAATGGAAAATACCTGCAGGAGACCAGCAATTTTAGTTGTGCCATGGAGTGTGGAGTGCATTGGAAGGCTGACCTCTGAGACTTCCAGTGATATCAATGAATTGGCCCTCTTTGAAAGCCCTATTAGCTCTGCCTTCTCATCCTTAAGGAGCTGTTTGAGTGGTTTCTGCATAATGACAATTACAGCCCCCCACAGGGTTTGATGCAAACAGGCAGATACTGTGTGAGACTGCTTTTGTTGCAGCCAAACATCTCAATGGCTATTTACAAAGATGGGTTAACACCAAGGTTTTCCAGAAATGAGGAAAAAGTGTCATTTATTTGTTTTACAAAGGAGAGTAAAAATACAGCCATTCACCTTGAGGTGTTCACCCACAGTTATTACCAAAATGAGTCAGGACCCGCCTGTCCAGTCACTGCTCTGTGTGGCACCTGGGAACCTTTGGGAAACATACCCGGGGGGTGGGGGTCCTTTAGGTCACTGGGGAGGGACTTTTTACAAGAGTATGTAATGACAGGACAAGAGGGAATGGTTTTAAACTGAAAAGAGTAGGTTTAGGTTGGACATTAGGAAAATTTGTTTACTGTGAGGGTGGGGAGGCACCGGAACAGGCTGTCCAGAGAAGCTGTGGCTCTTCCATCCCTAGAAATGTTGAAAGCCAGGTTGGGTGGGCCTTGAAGCAACCTGGTCTAGTGGAAAGTGTTCCTGCCCATATCAGAGGGCTTGGAATGAGATGATGTTTGATGTGCCCTCCAACCCAAACCATTCCATGATTCTGTGATTCTATGACAGTCTTGGTTTCAGGACAAGAAGCCTGCTCCCCTTTGCAGGAAGGGAGCCATAATTTCTGCTGCATGGGAGGGCTGAGGCTGTTCTGCTCCCAAACACAGGGCTCATGGAAACAAAAAGGCCAAGCAGAGTTGCCATCCTCTCAGACCAGGACATGGACATGCTGGGAAGGAATGAGTACCTCTCTGGTGCTCAGAAGATTTAATTGTGTCTGAGATCTATGTCAAAACCTGCCCCTCCTTGCACAGTGAAAGCCAAGTGCCTGATGCTCTCACTTGCCAGGTCCAGCAAGGAGAAGAATGGAGGGACATGCCCAGCACCTTTGCACCCTTCTGCAGCCAGCATTGCCCAGGGACATAATGTCTCACCAAAAGCTGCAGAGCCACCATCAATACCTGCTCGAGGCAGAAAACTCAGGGACACTCTATGGGAGAGAGATTGTTTTGAGACAAGCATAGAGGAAACAACATTAATTTAAACAGAAAATCAAATTAAACAGAAAATTTGAAATGCAGAAGATTGTTGGCTGTCTCACCAGGAAATTACTGTCCCTTAATGCAGTTAAGCAGCCAGACCCCAGGACAGCTGGACAGATCGCCCAGAGCACAGTGAGGGTTGTGAAGAGGGATGCTCTGGATGAGTCCAAACATTGGAAGGGGCAATGGGAGCAGGCACAGCTGGACAGTGAATTGTTGAATGCTTAAAGGTGCAGACACCTCCACAGCATCAGATCTGCCTCCTTCCATTCGTTTGGCAGGAGAGGGCTGATGTTCAGCATGAGCAGGTCCTGCAGAGCTCTGGAAGGTCCTGATACACGTGGTCCCCTCTGTCCTGGGGCAGAGTTGGCATCTCCCTGCAATCATCGTCAAGCCCAGGTGTGGACAGGTTTGTCTCTGAACAGGCTTCAGACACAAAAGCAGGATGGCTGCCCCTCTGCAAACACATCTCAGAAGTGCCCTTCTTCACCTGCTTTGCTATCAGATCCCTGCCCTGTTGCTTGTGCCAACAGTCACTTTCAGGGCCATCACCTGGTGATCATCTTGTGTGCTTTCTCCTGTGCCATCTCTCCAGGGAAGGGGCTGCAAACGAGTTCTTCTCAACCCAAGGAGCTGTCACAAAGCAGCACTTTTCAGTAGTGCTTTGCCAGTTCATTCTCCTCCACCTCCCCAGGGGAAGCAGGCATCATCTAACCCGAACCTCGTACTGACTCCCTGCAGGTCAGTGTCTCTGTCCAACCCTTCGGCTCTGCAGCAGTTTTAGCTTTGAAATCACGCAATGAGGTACAGCTGCTGAAAGAGAAGGGCTTTCCATACTCTTTCCTTGCTCTTTCCTTGTGCGGCTGAAAATGTGGCAGACAATGGAGAGAGGGCGTGAAAAGGCCTCTCAGTTGAAGTAAACATAAAGAGAAATAAATGGATATAAAAAAGAGTTAGCTTTGTTCATTCCAATTTGCAGCACAGTCCAAGCTCAGAAACCTCCACGAACAGAGTAGATTAGTGATAACCCTCAGGAACATGGAATAAAGTGCATAATTGAAAACAGTGTAATCTTTGTAACAGTTAGAGAACAGAACAGAGTTGACTCAGCTGGCAAAAATTTCATCTGAAATGCCTCCTCCTTTTTATCCATAGGTTGTTGTTTAATGCATATTTCCTATTAGAAACAGCAGGTAAGTTGCTAAAGGTCTTCTGGCAGGTTTCAAGCTTTCTGTAATGCCTGAACATATCCACCAGTTTAGAGCTATGCTTATATTTATGCTAATAATCCCTCTTAAATACCAATTTCAACACAAATTCCAGAAACTGAAATTGATCAGATATTTCTGTAGATGAGTGCTGAAGATCTGAGAACTTGCACAGCACATACTGAGAAATAGCAGCAACCAAATAATACAAACTGCTTACTAAACATAATGGAAATGAGAAGAGAGCACTCAATACTTAACACAGCTCCTCTGGAAGTGTTAAAGACTACCTTAACAATGTGGGTAAGGAGGTAGCTTGGCAGCTTCTTTTAAATGAGGTAAAGCAAAAGGTGTTAAATTTTACATTTCAAGGTCCAGAGAAGCCAGATGAAAACATCTTCAAAAGAAAGCTTTAAGTGTCAAGATTTTCTGTTTTCTGTCTTTTGCCTGGTCACAGGCAAAATACATCTTCATCCCAGCCTTATGTTTGGTAGAAATTTGGATTTATCATACCTTTTGCTGAGTTCATGTTGGAAGGCAATTAGTGAAAGAGCTTGAGCAGAGGCCATCAATATTGCACTCCTTGATTAAAAAACCCATCTGGAGCTGGCAATGAACTAGCCTGCTCTTGGCAGGGGTTATTTAGCACATCTCGATTCCTCTGTGAAACTCTCCATTTCCTCCGTTATCACAGGGTGAGATCCCTGTGAGCAGAAACTTGGGAGATGGTTTAAAAAGTGAACATGAAATTACATGAGACCATGACACTTGTCAAATAGATCAGCCCTAGAGGCTGCTGGCTCCCTGAATTTTTGTACAACAGATCCCACTGAGGGTCTTCAGGATCCACTGAGGTTTAGCTCCTCATTAACTTCTGTATCTGGTCATCATGAGAGTTCAAGGGTGAAGTGCCTTGACTCCTGTGTTGTAACCCCAGTAGTAATGACATAAGCAGGACTTGTAAGGAGTGGTAACATTTTGGTCAACATCGTCTCTAAGAGCTGGAAAAAGAGACAACACAAGCTCTTTTTCAGCTCTGAAATCTTACCAATGTAGGACTGTGTGAGCAGAGCTCTGCAAGGAGAATAAAAGTAGAAACAAAACCTACCTTAAGTGAGTCTTTATTCCCACATTGTTCCTCTACTGAGTCCAGTTTGACTTTGGAGCTATATCTTCAGCTCAGATGGGGTTGCAGCTCTGAAAGCATCACTCCTTGTTCCAGCTGGACCAGCTGCTCCAGTTAAGATATTGCTTCTGTTTACTGCCTTCCTCCTCATCACAATTTTGCATGTATGGAGAAATCAGTCCAAAATCTCTTGCCCAAGTCCTCTTGATGGGAATTTTGTACCTGGTGAAAGGGAAGTTAAATCATGCATGAGGCACATGGGAACTCACCACATGAGACTGGAGAATGGAGGCACAGGCTGGCCAGGAGTTCTACCCAGCATTATTCACATGACCAAAGGCAAAGATGAGAATTTAATGTATTTTCCAAAAGTCTACCATTTGGATTTTTGAATGCTATCCTCACATGGATTGTAACTCTCAACTAGTAATTTGGGATGCTGCACACTCATTCCCTCTGGTGCTTCTTGTTCCTGTTGTAGCTTTGGGAGAAAAGCCACAGTGAAACTTCCCTGACTGCAATTTATATCACCAGTTTAATAACATTACACAAGGCTGGGAGCTCACTTGATCTCTATGTGTCTCAGCCAAGGCAAGTAGTGTAGAGGGGTGGTGGTCAGCAATTTAAAAGATCATACAAGAGCAAAAGGTCTATTTCCCCAAGCAGGGTGCTATTAGTGACTGAGCATGTCTATAATTGAGGAGGAAGAGGAGGAAAAGGGAAAATAAGGTGAATAAAAGAAGTTAGACACAGCGGGTACACTCTTACCCATACTGGTTTTAGATGCATTTCCCATTTTCATTCAAAACAATGGATTCCAAAGAAAGCTACTCCCAAGAGTGAAGCTCTTCAAAGCTAAAATGTGCTATCTTGGGTGAATCACTGAGTCATTAACAAAGGAAACCAGCTTGATTGCTTATTTTTAAACCTGCTTTTCTCAGACTGCTCTGGAAGTGGAATTTCACAGCTCCCACAGCCTAGGTTTTGCTTGCTGCTTGTAGCCACCTGCCTAGCAGAGTTTTGGAGCACCACCTGGATCACCTTTGTGTGCTCAGGCACTCAGAAAGGGCCATATTATCATTCAGAGCAGTACATGGGATATTTTGTGCCAGTGATAGGGCATTATTATGTCCTTTTGAGCTCAAGGCTGATACATTTCCTTTCAAGGTTCAGAACAAGAAGATGAAGAACTGAAAAATAACTCCTTCAATCTCTGCTGGGACAAAAACCCTTGGATTTGTTCCAATACTTGGACACAGATTTAAATCTTGCATAACAGCATGGCTACCATTCAAGTCACTCAGTTTGGATGCAGGATGACATTCCTAGAGACTTCAGGCTCAAGTCTGCTTCTTTGGCCTTTGTGGTGGGACTGAAAGGACTGATGTGCCTCCTGTTTGTTATTAGTTACTGTGGTTCTTCCCTGTATTGTATATTAATGACAATTTTAATGGGCAGAATTTTAATATGTTCTGTAAACCTGCCCAAGACTTCAAGAGCTGAGGGAGTGTTTTCTTCCTAGGATGTCTAACAGACCATGAGGTAGTTCCTGCTCACTTTCAATGTGCCTTAGCCATTTTAAGTCCAAATGTCTTCATAAATACTTGGAATTTCAAGGAATTCCAGTGTGGAGCAGAAGTGAGAGTCCTGGCTTGTGACATTGTGTTCCACCATTACAAGAATAGTCTTTTCAAACACAAGGTTTGAGTTGGTTTTGTGTCTCAG
This sequence comes from Pithys albifrons albifrons, assembly GCF_047495875.1. Classification (NCBI taxonomy): domain Eukaryota; kingdom Metazoa; phylum Chordata; class Aves; order Passeriformes; family Thamnophilidae; genus Pithys; species Pithys albifrons. Next base: position 7,916,511 of record NC_092460.1, read on the forward strand.
CCTATAGCACATGGAGCCATAAGGGGTCATGCTGCAACTTGGAGTTTGTGCCCAGAGGAAGAGTGTCACTGTTATCATCCTCTTCTTCATATTTGCTTTTACTAAATGCAGATAAAGAGAAGAGAATCCCAGAGTCACAGAACAATCAACTTTACACAGCACCTCGGTCTCATGAAACAGCTGAGAAGCAGATGCACAGCCTGACACACAGTGACTACACCTCCATGCTCCTGCATTTTGGTGCTGGTTTGGGTTGGACCTCTGGCTGTGTTGGGAGAAGAGTCAGATATTTCCACCTTGTGAACCAGCCATAGATGGGGTGGCTCAGACTAACACACTAGTGTGGAAATCAAATCCTGATCCCATTAGACCATCTCCCAAGGAAAAGGGACTGGAGCACACACACTACAAGGGCTGTTTTTAATAATAGATCTGAGACAACAGCACAGGATGTCATGTGGAGGGATCTTCTGCACTGAAAAATGATGGAAAGAGAACTGGCTAAGCCTATTCCTCACCATCTGTTATTAAAGCATCTCAGTTTTGCCAAGATCCCTCAATTATCTGCAGAAGACTCCTCACAACATTACTTTTCTCTCTTTGAGGGTTCTGAAGATCCTGCAGGGCTTAAAATCTGTCTGGACCCTTCTGCTTTTACTCAAGTAATTCAAAAAATGCTGTAATAGGAGCTCTGTACCAAGCCAGGGGGTTGGTCCTGATGCCCAAGGACATTGAAACTGCATTTTTTGTATAACAGGTAAGGGCACTTGGATGTTGAAGGAATGTAGAATATGATTTAAAATAAGTAGATTTGAGCTAACATTTTAACTGGAAAATAAATATTTGTTTTTCACCTTTAATCAATTTTAAAACAAATAAAATCAGCCTTAGGCCATTAGGTCCAGTACATCCCATTCTGGTTTCTGAACTCAGGTGTCAAAACATTTCTTTGTGTCAGATGTCACTTTGCTTGGCAATACTGTGGTGAAATGAAACAGCTGAACAAAGGACATTATCATTAGACCATATTCACTTAATTTTTAACCCTAGATAGAAACAAGTCAGTTGTTATTCTTTACCTTTGTGGGTCAGGCCAAGTTTATCCCATGTAGGAAGACCATTACAAACAGACCTATTAAAAGCTCTTTTCAGGTGAAGATTAGCACTTTCAGACACAGGTAATCAGTACGTTGCAGCTTGAGAGAATTAGGGAGCATACTGTTCTTTGAAACTGAACTCTTCCTTCAGACTACCAGAAGGGGCGTACCTGGAAATTTTCTCCAAAACTTTCCTATGCTCCCATCAGATTCCACTTACAGTTTTCTTTAGTTTTCATTGTCTGTCCTCATGTTTTTCATTAGTAACAGCTGGCCCTGTTTCCAGCCTTCAAAGATGCCATGAGAGTTTGTTAACAGACATTGGGTACAAACAAGCAGAAATTCAGTACATGGAAGGTGCATCATGAAACTTCTCTGGATCAGTGGTTTGGGTGAGTGATGCCACCTCCCACCAGACAAGAATATGATCCTCTGTAACTTTTTTTCTCAGAAGAAAATACATATAAGTAAATAACACATCAATATGGTGAGGTTGAACAGGAGAATACACAAAAAGGCAGAAATTACTGAAATGCATCTGGACAGGTTGCCAGGGTGGTATTACAGAGCTGGCAATGGAAACAGCTTTGTAGGGTGTACTTATGATGGAAATCAATTGCAAGGTATTGGCCACACTGGATTTTCATTAGTCTAATGGCCATGACTAAAATGAAGTCAGATTTATCAATCAGAAATCCCGTTAGCTGCCGTTATTTTGTGAAGCACTAATGCTAGAAGGCTATTTCAAAAGAAAAAAGACATTACTCATGTAGTGTATGTCATTTAAATATAGAAATTCCTTCAGATCTTTACACAGAAATTAGCAAGTAAATTTCAGAAGTATTACTTGAGCAATTTATTTTAATTACATTTTTTTTTAAAGATCAACAAGCTACTTAGGCCATATTGCATTTGCAAAGTGAGGCCCTAATTTTGAAAACCACTGGGACAGTTCCTATTTGAGAGACTATTGGGAGAGTGGATCTGCCTTTTCCTTTTAGGGGTCATTGACTTTGTCTAATTTTCTTGATTTGCTTATTTTATAAGGCACATTTCCTCCCTCTACCTCTACTGATGTTTATTATTTTAAAATTAATTGGGTATCTATCCATACTGCCCACACTGGTAATAGGATTTTTCTTCCCTATTGCAATAAGGTTTCTCTCTACCAGCCTGCCCTTTTACTTGTGTTGCATGTCAGTCACATAGTCAGGGAGCACCATAAATTAACAAAGAGCCCTGGGTGAAGGCCCCCAAAAGCCACCTTAAGATTAGACTCTGGCTCTGAGTCTTGGCAAGATGCTCAGGGTTTGAAAACTTGATCTCACATCTTCAGCAGCTGAATCAGTGAACATGGCAATCTCTGGGGACACTGATGAGGTTTTCAGCTCTGAAGAAAATCCTGAGGCCTGTTTTCATTATAAATGGAAAAAAAGCCTAACCAAAATTTTCCTGTAAACATGGTTTTTGGTTTTATTTGATTTGGGAACATGGGAGCATTTCTTCCCATTAATAACTGGATCACATAGTTCTGATACAGCACCAACTTCTGTTCCAATAACATGAAAACAGTTGTAGTCTAGTACTTATCCTATTATTACAGCTAATATTGTACTATACCAAAGTTCAGGTGAAACAGCTCCAAGCTATTATGAAATAAAGTATTTTGGCACAAGAGAAAAATGAGTAAATCAGAATGATTCACTGTCTTGGGCTGAGCTGGCAGAATCCCAACTGCCCAACACAGAGAGAAAGAGTCCCCCTCTAACCAAGGGAAAAGGAGAGGAAAAAACCCCAAAACCTGAAGTAGCAAGCTTCTTATACTATACAAAAGAAAGACAATTAAAAACAGAATTATTGCATATATATATATACAAATGTGAGAAAAAGAAAACCAGACTAACAATAATAACTACCAAGTCAACCAACCAATCAATACAGATTCCAACCACGCAAACCCCACAAAACCTCCCAAAAACTCTTCCAGAGAAAACCTCCCAGCAAGACAGGAGAAAATTAACAAGAAACTGTTCACCTCCCTGGATAACACAGCAGGGATGGCGGCAAGGCCTGATCTCAGCAGGGTAGGGCAGGGCGTCTTTACAGGTCTGAGGTAAAACCAAGAGAGAGAAGCTCCTCCTCTCTCTCTTTTTATATTTCTTGTCACTTCTTGATGATGTTACATGATATGAAATACCTCTTTGTTCCTTAAGTCAGGTGATGCTTGTCCCTTCTGATCTATGTCACATCCTCTGGGCCCACTAAATTTAGGCCTAACTGAGGCCTAAAGCCAAAACTATCACATTCACATCAGATTTCAAAATTCATCCAAAGCCACTCTCCTTTAAAAGAGTATTTATGATCAGAAACCAAGTGATTGGGAATCGCATTGGCTTGTTATTTCTTAACATAAAATCACAGCCTTTTTGGCTAGAGAAAGGAAGCCACATGCCTAAACTCTTTATTCTCCTACATCTGCTGTGGACAAACCCAGCCCTGAGCTGGGGAGAAGGATGAGTCGTGGTTGTGGTTCAGCAGCTGCAGCTCCTGGGCTGGGATGGGGTTGGTGGCCCAAGGGACTGAGGCAACGCCGGGTCTGTGTCCACACTGCAGACACCATCCCGCAGAATTCCACTGTGTAATGGAGGTAAGACCGCTTGGAAAATAAAAATGAGGTTCAAACTAATTGAAAAGATTTTCTTTACCTTTGGAATGGTTCTCATCCCAGCTCAGCCGATGACCTTCAAGATCTGTGGTGGAAAGTCCAACGGCCCTGACGATCATTACATAAATTATCCCCCTCGAATGCAGAATAATCACCACAGTTAATACAGTTCCCTAGTTAAATTTACTTTATTGTATTTCACACAGCCCTATTTACACTTTAAGACCCAATTTGTGCCTGTCTATTAGAATACATATTGATTTTTTCGGTTTTAGCACACTGCAGAGCCTGTTGCAGGACTATTTACAACAAAGGGAAAGCCCAGCTCTCCTGGAAGATGCTCTGTGAAGCTGAACCTGAAGGACTGAATTTTATGAGAGTTAATAAAAGCCAGAATAACATTGAAAATGGCATGTAAATAGTCAGCACCCAGTCTATGCACTGATGGTTCATTTTCTAAACATTAAATATTTCAGGAATTCAATAAATATTTCAGAGTCCCAGAGAACAATAAGGGGTAATCCTCTGTCTTTGAGCCCCAAAAGTGAAGGAGCAAAGTGACCAGGGGTGCCTTAAAGGACAGTGACTTTCAGGCTGTAATTTGGGGCAGTTTTCACATGCTGTGCTTGCTCACTGTCATTAATTATTAACTTTGTCTTCAAGTAGGAGATTTGGAACTGAAACATGCTAAAAAATTAAAGATTTTTTTATTCCAAATATCAGCTTATAACAGAATTAATATTTTTAGGAATTAGTAAGTGAACTTAGTCAAAATCTTACCCAAATTCTTAAGGCAAGGACTACATGTTCTCCAACAAATAATGTATAATTTACTTTTATCCTCATTTTGTTCCCAGTCAAACTGATATTTAATTGCTTGGAAATAATAGTGTGATTATTAAGGAGCAGCATCCACCTATTGCCATTCTTCCTTCTGCAGTTTGCTGGTGTTTTAGCCTTTTTTGTGCAGCAAAAATGATCTTTCAGATAATGATCTTACTCAGTGAAAGAACTATTAAAATCTCTGCACATAGTGTATTTCATAGGGGGAAAACATGAAGTTTCCAGCTGAAGAATAAAATAAGGGAAAATATGACATTTTGTCAATTTTGAAAATACAAAGTTTTTGGAAATTTAGAGCATCTTGTCTTAACACTATCAAACCTCTATCAGATGCTTTATTTATAAGAATAGCTTTTTTTTCTTGTAAAGTCTGACCTGAATTTTTAATGAAAAAAAATCATTAAATTGTTTATTGTGAACCAGAACTTTCCATTCCAAGCTAAAAAGTTGCAGGTGTACTGAAAGGGTTTTGGAGAAGGCACATGGCAACTCCACTTGTTCTATGAGGGAAAAGATATGATGTGATGATGAGGGAAAAGATCAGATGTGATGATGACTTAAAATTAGACATTTGCCTGGGAATAACAGAGGCAACAGAGTACATTGCAGCAGACTTTGCTATTCCCTCCACATTTCTCATTAGCTGTTTAATATTGTGATTATTAGAGGCTGTGCAATGACATCTCTTTTTAAATCTTTAATTTCAAGCAACCCGTTCCTCGGGATGCCCATGGGACTGGAACGGTGCTAGACCTGTGCCCCCTTCCCTGAAAATCCTTTAGTCTGGGTCCTGGTGTTCAGCTGGCCATGTGTGCTCACTGAGTCACACTGTGTAGACATTGTCATGCACCATTCAGAGGTAGAAATTGTAGTTAAAATACAGATATTGGGATATATGTAACTGACTGACATTTGTGTATCAGCATATGGCACCAAATTCTTCTTTAGAATATAGTAACAGCCCCACTTGACTATATTAGAAGATATATTTGCATACTTAAGGGCAATATTCAGCACACAATACGGTTTCTATGGAAATACATGTTTTTATTTGCTTGGTATGTGAAATATAATGGCAGACATTGCAAAATCCACATCAAACCCTGGTACTATGTATGGCACAGTGACTGTGTAATCCCATGCCCCATGGGAAGCTTTCTTGTGTGATAAAAGGACTCACTGGTGCTCACCATTTAATTTGACTCCAAGGAAGCACAGAGGTCTAATGAGCCCCTGGACAGCTGAATGCCCAGAGTTGCTATTACACAGCTATTCCTTTCCCTCAAAAGTAAAGATTTGCATTTGTACATAAGGTCTATTCAGAAATGGCTTGCAATATTTCTAATAAAACGTGATGGCCCTTGCCCCAGGTTAACTACAATTTTAACATAATATGCAATATGGAAAATAAACATTAAAATGAAGAAGAAAGATGACCAGAATGAAGAGATGATGATGTTTTGCCTGATAAATGAACTTCACAGTCCAGTAATCCATGGATATCTCACCTCAGAAAAAAACTCATTCTTGTGTGCAATTCAAATCTCTGTGTAAACTGACATTGGTAATGACCAAGGCAAATTTCCTGTTGAAATTCACAACAATAATACAGATTTAAAATAATTCTGTTGCAAAGCACAAAAGATGGCAATTCATGTCCATAATCAGCACAGAAACTCAGCTTTCTAGAGGGTATAAAAATGTCTGAGTGGGGACAACCCACAGAAGCTACTCTGCTAAATGAAAATGGAATTGAGAAAAGAAATATTCTGAAGGATCCTGCCTGTAAAAATAAATCCCATGTAGGAAGCTGCACTGACAGAAAAAACAGGATTGTCACAGATGACTCTTCCGCACTGTCAACACTAAAAAGCACTTGGGAAAAGGAAACCTCAGTTCATCTCCCAACTCTTCTCTGGAAATAGCAGCCACAGTAAATTTTAATCTCTGTGCCAATTGCATGGGAGAAAACAAAAGCAAGAAACTTTCCCAAAGCTGTTGCAAAGCTTGAAAAAGCAACAAGGTTTCATCATCAGTTCTAAACTTCCTTCTTCAATCAGAGTGCAGGTCAGATCCCTCGAGGTGCTGCTTCTGCTGAGGTGTCTGATAAACAGAGAAACAGTGTGAGGATAACACTGTGCTGTGCCCCAATCAGGACTGAGCTCTGCATGCCCCATCTGAGCTGGAACAGTGAACTTAATGCTGCACAATCATCCCGTTTTTATTCTTAGACATCATGACCAAAAGTAATAGCGGACTTTGATCCTCAAAATTGGCACTCCATGTTTTTTGACTTTTTTTTTTTTTTTAGGGGGTGATTGATCATTTTGCACAAATTTCCTGATGCTGCCAGCACACTCATTGGCTTCTTCAAAACACAGTTGGTTTGAGGTGGCAAGCTGTCCCAGGGACTTGCCACGGCCTCCTTCCCAAATAAGGCAGTCTAACAAGTATGATGCCAAATATTTTTAGAATTTCCCTTGCTATCAGATAGATCAGACCACAGTGTATTACACCCCAAGCAGGAGCAGTCCAAGATTCCCCTTCTCTCCCACCCACGTAAAGCAGCGCCCTGCGGCACTGCCTTAAATACAGCAATGAGTTGCAATAACGTTCTAAAGATCAAGTAAGTCTGAGAAAAAACCCTTTTCCAGACCATTGCAGATGAAATGTTAAAGAGGAAAGGTTTGGATAACCTCAGAGGCTGTGGTGCTGGCTTTCTCACACCCATCACTGTGTGGGGACTGTTCCCATACTAGTTTTGATCATGCAAATTTCTACTGGTTCTGCAAACTACTCACATGATTGAGAACCTGAGAAAGATTTAAAAATAAATCCCTGTGTGGATGTTCTGATAACATTTTAAATATGTCCCCAGAGCTTTATCTGAGCGAGCCATCATGTGGAGACAATAATGACCACTCTGGTCTTTGTTTCTGTGTCCTTAGTCTGTGTGACCAGCTGTGTCCAGAATGCAGCAACACACATCAAGCCTCAGCACAACAAAGCTCCTGAGTACATTTCACTCTAAGTAGTCACTTAAATCTTGTATTAGTATCAGTGGAACATAGGCAGCTGCTTAAACACTTTATTGAATGGGAATAGACTTAAGCAGGCACTTACATGCTTTGCTCCATCAAGACATAAACTAGTTGTGAAGCAAATCAATGAATTTTTGCTTTCTATAGGCACATGCATAAAACATGGATCCGAGCTAACGCTAAATCAGAGCGTACTTTCTCCCCTAGTTTAAGTAAATTCTTGTTTGCTGCACCCTTGGTTCCTGCTAGATATTTTTCATTTCTGCTCTACTAACAGGCACATCAGGCTCAGTTTTGGTATTTTTAACCAAGTTATTCTGACAGGCATGATGGAGCACATTCTGCATGTGGTGCATAGAGAAATAGGTACATGGGGCCCATTAACACCCACAATACCAGTTTGCCATAGCAGGTCTAATGAAATAACGCAGATGGAGAAATTAGAATCATTAATCTGGCTCTAGATCCAGACTTTTATCAGTCTGAAACGGAAGGTCTCTAAATTATGAAGCTTTCAGAAGTGTACCCAGCTAATAACAATAAATTAGCTCTCCCTCATCTGTTTCCCAGCCTTCCTGTTTGGTGGGTATACACAGAGGCACCTCCCAGCTTTGCTGTGGCCAAGGCTTTGTCAGCATTACCATTATTAAATCCTGTTTTCAGAGCTTTTATAACTTGCCTGTGAAAATTTACTCTAGGCTCAGAGTTGACATTTAAAGTGTCAGCTAAGAAGAGATTAATTCTTGAAGTGTATTTTTGAATGTGTAGAGCTGGGGGTTTTTAAAGTTCCATGAAAATAAAGGAATTGGAAGTTGACAGGTTGCAATTCTTTTCATAGTAACAAATATTTTCAGCCACCCCAGGGAACCTTTTAGTTTTGTTTTTATTTAAGGAATAGACTTTGATCTTGCTCCTCAAGGGCTTGGCCAAAACCAGCTCATTCACTTAAGATGAGCCATTCCTGGGAGGTAGAAACTGGCCTGATATGACAGATTTCAAGAGGCAGTCACTCCACATGGACTGTAGCAAAATCTTCTCACTCAGCACAGCGCATTCAGAAGATGCTCCATGCAACTAGCAGTGGTTAGATGGCTCCAGTACAGACTGCCCAGCTCTGTCCATGGCAGGAGGGACATGGGAGCCCTGTGGGCAGCAAACTGCAGGTACCTTTGCAAGCTGTGCAGCTCCATAAGACCACTGTGCTCATGCAGCACCTCAGAGACACAGTGTGACACTGCTCCCAGTGCCTCAGGCAGACCCTTGTTCACTGATGACATCCTCTGTCTTTCACTGCCCTTGTGATGTAGCCTGGAATCTCATGATACGTTTGCTGGGTATATATCTGCTTTCCAACATTATCTTCCTGCCCCAAATTCTTCTCTAATGGTTTTCCTTGGTGTGAATTTAAACCTAAGGCCCCATGCCTTTCAGACTAGTGTACTGATTTTGTCTTATGGTTGCTCAGGAATGAACTAATTTAGCCAAGGCCAATCTAAATGACAAATTAAGTTTTTCTCTAGTGGGCATTTAAACTTCAAAAAACCCAGAATGATTGTAAAGACAGTTTAGAGCCAAGTGTCTGGCAGGCATTACATTTGTCACTAGGGAGACAAGGGCCATCAATCTAACTAAATTGCTGTGTCTATATGAAATTCTTGGCAATAATCAGGCAGTGGAAAAAAACAGAAAACAAGCACAAATTGTAGGCTTTGCACCCTCAGCCTTACAGGAGCAAAAATGGGAAATTTCTTGTTGTGCCTTTCCCCCTGCCATTTTGGGCTGTGTGCTGCAGACGCTGGTGGACATTTGCCACCCACCCAGGAAGCACCAAGGCCAGATCATTGCTCCGGGTCAGCTGACTGCAAGAGAGCCAGGAAGGACCATTCCAGAACCCATCAGGGATGGCACCTCTTGGTAGCAGTGCAGCAGTGACAAGGGCCAGGAATGTTTGCAAAACTGGTGCAAATCCCTCAGAAAAAGACAGTCCCGCTCCAGAGAGCTTCCTGCCCTAACAGAGGAGGAAGCCAAGGCAGGAGGCAGGACTGAGGAGCTGATCCAGGTTCCTGAGCTGCAGCCACAAATAACTCACCAACTACGTGTCTTACAAGTCTTAGGAAATGCACAGCTCTCTGCCTTCCTCTTCCAAGTGATCTCTCTTGGTAAGACATTCTGGTTCAATCTGCCAGCTGTTTCCAGCCAAAACAACTGCAGCGATGCTTCCCTGCTGTCTCCCCTGGCAGAAGCTCAGGAAAGCTTATCCATGTCAGTGAGTGGAGTGTGCTCACCTCAGTGCACCAGAATCAGTGTGTACAAGTTGTGCAATGATTATGAGGGTTAGGTGTTTAAATCCCTCTGCCTGATAACAAAAACATCCCTCTTCCCCAAACACTGCTACTAGGACCCTGACTAAATCCCACTGTTTTACATTTGCTCAATACCTCCCTCAGCTGAGATGGACTTTGTGAGTGGACCAGCTCATGGCAGAGGGATTTTTGCAAAATACCCCTGTGACAGGGAACATGCAACCAGGGCACCCAGGCACCCTTCAGACAAAATGTCTGAAGACAGTCAGCTAGAGACAGTCAGGTACTTTGGCAAAGCCTGCTTGTAACATGCTTTTCATCTGTACCTTTCAGTAATCCAGTGCTGGATTACTTTGCAATAGCAACATACCTACTCTGTTCATATTTACTGGCCAGGCTGCTCCCAGCAGGGTCAGAGCAGTCCTGTCGCTGATGGAGAGTGGCAGCAGAATCCTGTGGGAATCTGCTATGCTGAGTTGCTCTCCAAATTAGATTTTATGGATGGCTCATGGTGTATGGCTCCTCACTGCTTTTGCCTCCTATTCCCTTACCTTGCTGAATATTGGAATGCAATTTCATTTCAGTCAGGCTTGCTCAGCTTCTATGCATTTTCTTTCTCTTTTCTCCTTGTCCCAGGTACTCAGGGAGATCAGATTAGGGTTAGTTTGAACATTATTTGGAGAAATCCAGCCTTTGTCCACCCTTTTGCTTCTGCTTTATGTCCCAGTCCGATCCTCTCCCTCAAGCTGCCAATCTGATTTGTAAGTGGTATCAATAGTTTCCTTATACTTACTTTGTAAATCATACTCCCTTTGTGGCAAACTGTCAAACGCTTCCCTGAAATCATGATAGATGATGTCCTCTATTACATACTTATCTAGTAATGCCCCAATGTACTCAGAGAATTCAAACACATTTGTCAGGCAGAAGCCTTCCTGCATGAATGCAGCAGTCACTCAGAAAGTCCTGGTGATATCTGCTCCAAGCTTGGAGGGCATCAATCCTGCTGCAGATTTGCTCTGATTCTGGTGTCTGTTATGCATATTTTCATGGGGCTTCATTTTTCAGATGGTGAGAAAACAAACAGGGAGATGCACTTGAAAGGACAGAATTCTTTAAAAAGAAATCAAGGACAAACGCCCAGGTGCCAAATGCTGCTTTTCCTATTCCCAGCAGAGACAAATTACCACTCCTGTCACCCAAAATGTCCTTTTTAATCTAGAAGATCTGTACATGAACATCTTACCAGCACTACTGACAGTGTGTTTTCCAGAAAGTAAGCAACACCTGCACACAGGAAAGGTCAGCAATTCAGTGTGGAAAGGCACATTTTTGGGTGGACAAAGTCCCTGCAGTGCTCTGGGCTGGCCCCCAGGAGATTCTGGTGCCAAGGAATCTCATAAGCCACCAGCAAGCAAGTGGTTAAGAAAAGCGTCTCCAAGATGACAAACAGCAGAGCTGGAAAACCTCAAAAGCCCTGCAATATGTAGGCTGGCATATGCTGGCTCCTTGTATGGTTGGTTGGGTTACACTGTGAGTGATGATGCATTCACATGTAGAAGTCACTGTAGACATTAGAACTGCCATCTGTAACTTCATGTGACAACTGTCCCTTGTCAGAGTCTATCCTACATGTACTTCCTGAAACTACCCATGTCACTTACATAGTCTTTGCTCCCTGGAAATGCTTGCCCTAGCTGTTCTGGAAATTTGAGCAGAAATTTAGTCTTGCCATGTTTTTGTTCTTCTTTTCCCTCATAGACAAAGCAGATTTGGCCCACTTGCAGATAAATAATTTGGAACCAATATATTGCAAGTCCTGAAGTATATTAAAAAATAACTTTCAGTGTACCATTTCTCATCTGCCAGGCCCATTTTCAGTTCATCATCAGGTTAGTTTAGCTGATTAGGTAGAAAGAGGTCAAAGACAATCAAAGCAGTTTACTCAGTGTAGCTTCCTTGGAGCCCTCTGCTGATGCTGAGCAGGGGGAAGGATTGCATCTATTCTTCCAGAGAGGTGAACTGCAGCCACCTCCCTCCCAGCTGTGAAAGGAGGACACAGAAGAGATGTCTCAACTCAGAGACGTGTCCTCTGGGATAGCATTTGGTGGTACATGTACATGTACCTGTGCCTGCAGACAGATTGAGCTCCTGGATATGCCAGAAGATGGAGAGATTTGTGCTTCACTTGTCTGGTGGGTCCTGCTGCCTACTGCAAGAACAAGGCAGAAGAGACATATGGTCATACAGACCTTGCCAACTGCCTGTCATACCTTGTATTATTTTTATTTAAAGCAAATAGACACATACCAGGGCTCTCCATCCTGCTGGGAAAGGTATGCTGCCCACATTCATGGTGCTTACAGAAACTTTCTAAAGAAGCTCTTAGCATGCAGCTCAGCATAAGTATCAGACAGATGGACCAGGTACATGTGGGACATGCCCAGCCTGCAAGCTATCCATTATTGTTTATGTGTGTTTAGCCTGGGAGTGATTGTTAAAAAAAAAAAAAGACAACAAAAGATAAGACATGACCTGTATTGGCTACACTAAACCTAAAGGGACTTTTTGACCCAACCTGCATTTGGCCTTGGTATAGATAACTGCTCCAAGGGTGGGCCAGGAGGGTTTGGTGGCATCCTCCTAAGGCTGGCACCTGTCTTCTAAGCCAGCTTTTGTACATTGATCTGAGGTGGATTATCCTTAGTGAGAACTGTAAGGTGCAAAAAAGGAAAACACTCTTGGAATGCTCCTCTGTGAACCCCTAAGGCTCCTGTGGAGTCCAGCCCAAGTACAGCACCCCATTGGTGGGATGTGGATGGATGCTCTGCCTCTGCTCCCCACCAGCTCTCCCAGGAAGGCAGCTGAACTCCCACAACTCAGACACTGCTGGTTGCTGCCTGCCCCCGATGTTCTGCCTTCTCCATATGCTTCACAGTCACCCAAGGTGGGAGCAAATTAATGTATGGAACGGATATTTTCTCATAGCTTCTGGGACCAGCTGGTTCAGGAACAAAAGAGTATTTTAATGACAGATTACAAATTGAATTTTAATGGCAGACAAATGGTGAGCATTGTCCCTGCATCAGCAGTCTCACAAGCAGGCTTTTGACCCTGTAAATAAATGGTGGTTGATTCTCTGCATTAAACCAGCTAACCAACAGTGAGCAATTCTGTATTTTATACCCCCTCCCCATATATGCACCATTTTGGTGCTCCATCTCCATGGTCTGGATGGATGTCACACTCCTCTGATGGACAGGATATCCTGCACATATTGCATTAGCTCTCATCAAGTGACAGAAACAATAAGAGCAATTAAACAAAGAGGTCTAATGGGAATTTTCATTTTCCCTCTCCTAAGTGATGATGGATGTCAGTGAAGGATATGTGGAAGAGAATATTTGAGCGAGCTCCTTATGCTGTGTCTGTTGTTATGAACAGTTTTGAGTACACAGAAATTTTTCCTGTTATAAAGCACAGAACTTAGTGGGACCAAACACATCTTCAAGTCTTCACCAGTTGCAGTGAGACCATTCCATCTTCTCGTCTTTCCATGTCCAATTGATTTCCTGTCCTCTGGTATTTGTCTCTATTATTTACAACCCAGGGGAAGACAGTATCAGGAAACAGTTTCATTTTCTGTGTCCAGGGCAATACTGAGCCTGGATTTTCAAAAGAAGGGCTTTTGGCTCAGGGTTGTTGTGGGGGTGTTTACTAAAAACATTTGGGTGTGGAGTTTTAAAACTGAGCATTTAACTTTCCATGTAAAGAGTTATTTATTCCCTCCTTACCAAAAGTCACTTCTACAAATTTGTTAAAGCTTTCAACATATCTTTTTATTTTAAGTCAGTGATTTTTAGCATACAAGGGATTATCATCCCACCTCTGGATCAAGGGCCTGAATAGATATCTTGGTGACATCACAGTTACTGTCATCTCTTTCTAGTGACCCTGTGAAAATCAGATGCAACACTCCATTTCCTCATAGAAAACTCCCAGCTGGAGATTCTCTGATGGCTGAGTAATAACTGAGGAAGGCCATGACAAGGAGGGCACTGAAGATATTGTGGCAGAAAGACTGAGCTACACAAGGCATTGGAATAAAGACAATGGTCAGACATAAAATTGATGGCAAAGCTGATAAGCTACAGAGGAGATCTGTGCAGAAACTTATAAGCAATGAAAATTAATTCAGAATGTGAAATGTAGACAGTCTATTTCCAAACTGGCATGAAAAGATTACCTTCACTGTGAGTAAAGGCAACACATTCCTACACCCAGGCAGAAATCTCAATGGCAGAAATGGCTCAAGTTCAAAGAAAAGCAAAGATGAGAACAAAAAACATGGACCCTAAAAGAAGACAACAATGTGAAGTGCCAGATGAAGTGTTCAACAGAACCACAATACACACCAGAAAGCTTGTTACATCAGGGATTAGCCCACTTAAAGTCAGGCAGATTGAAGCATTCCAAATTGCTAGGGCTGGGTGTTGGGGTAGGGGAGCTAAACAAACCTGTGACATTGCATATCACCTTAACAACTGTATTTGTTCAACAGAAATCTCAGAGACTTGGTGAGGAGAGCTAAGATGTGCATAACTTAGCAATGCCCTGATCTTATAGACAGAAAATCTTCACTTCAATGATTCATCAAAAACCCTCTAGACAGCAACAAAATATGAAACTTTAACCAAATTTCACTGTCACTGCTGCCATTAGCATAGAAAATTTAAAGCAAAGGTTAGTCATTCATTCAGACGTGGGCAAGAGCCTGCCTGATACGTGATGCAGTGCAGAGACCACCATATGCTGAGATTCTCTGAGATAAAGTATTTCCACTGTGACCTTTCGTTTTTTGAAGAATCCAACAAAACCTGACATGTACAGGACTTGGGATAGCGAGGATAAGTCTATAATCCCACCTTAGATGCTTAAAATACCTCTCACTTGGCAGGTTGTGTCCTGGGTAGCTGGAGTGGGATTCAGTATGCATGAAGGAGCAATCTATTCCAAGCGAGGAATAATGAGGCAATAATGCTAAAAATCCCATAAATCCTAGATGAAGTAAACATTTTGGAAATAGCAGATTTTACTGAGCAGTGGCAATCTCCTTTTTCACTCTTCTTCTGCTTGGAAAAATTGCCATTCAACACTGAGCAAAGCCAGCATCTTTATGTCCCAGGTCAAGGCTTCCAGATGTTAATCTCAGCACACTGCCCTGTCCCTCTTTCCATGTGGCTCCAAGCCATCAACAAGCTCTCAAACAGTAGTTTTCCACCACTTTTTTTCAATGCTTGCTTAACTGCAAAGCCTTCCTTCCCTACTCCCTTCTAAGTTTTTGTTCTGGGAAGCAATTGCTTCTGGTATGACTCATTGCAAATAACTTACCTGCTTTCTGCTGTCCTGACTCAGCCACGCCACTGCAGCATGGCAGCCACCAGCCCTGGCTGGCAGTGATGGAGGGGCTCATGTCGCCATCCCTGGCTCTTCACCTGCAACACGCAGGGTCCTGCAGAGAGACCAGTGACCTCATCCCTCTTGCACATCACCAGAGTCTATTCTTCCTCTCCTTGTGACATATTATGACAATTCTGTGCTCAACAGTAAGTGCACCAAGTTTAATAACCATTGAGCAGCTCATAAAAATTTAAACAAAATCATGAGCTGGCAGTGGGGCGGCAGTGGCTGGATTTAATACCTCAACCCAAGAAAGCTGATTTGCAATTATCTGTCTAAAACACCTGTATGGCTGGGTTTGCTGCAGTCTCTAAATGTGCTGCCTCTTCTGATGACTGTTGAGAGCATGTTTTGGCCTGACAACCCCTTTTTATTCAAGCTGCTCCCAGTCCAGCCTGCTGATGTCAAGAAAACCTCCTTGAGCCAATTTAAATCACTGACTGAGACTAATGGGAAGCCAGTGCTGCCAGCACAGAGCTGCAGAGAGGTGCTGCCTGGTGGCAATGCCATTTCTGTGCCTCCCTGTACTCAGGAGCAGGAAGTTGGGACACGTCTGGGGTGGCAGAGCCAACAGCAGTCATGGGGGCAGCTGAGGTTGTATAGGGTGCAGAGACTGCCCTCAAGCCATGGCCCTTCTGCAGCTGCCTGAGGCCAATGCATGTCTTGTCCCTTATCTGCTCTCCTGCAGAGACCAGTTCCAGTCCCTAACGAAAGGGGACTCACACTCTGTCACAAGGCTCTGGCTGCCTTAGAGAAGTGACACCAGGACTCAGAGGCTGCAGGGCAAAAAATATTCTCTAAATACATTCAGCAAGTAATACTGTTTGCATAAAAGGGTATATCTTAAAACTTCCTTGGATTTTCATGCTGTAGGTGTGTGCTTGATGTGCCATAGGTATTTGCACTGTCTGCTTGTTCATCTTCTTTCAGACTATCCCCTCATGACCCCTGGTAATTCTTGGTGACAAGAGAAACCTGCTCTCAGGAAAGGCTCTTCCCAAGCTCCAAGCTTTTTCAGAGCAGGGACAGCATGTGGGAGAACTTTCCTTGAGGCGCAGACCTGTAGAACAGACAGTGTTGATTTTGCTGGCTCTGCAACTGTTTGTGTTAATTAGGCACTGTGCCCAGGGAATGGGAAAGGTAGAGAGGCACACAGATCAGCTGAAAACATCTCTCATCTGACAAGTCTGAGATGTACTATTAATGTGATATAGCAGGAGGAGGAAGGTGATGAGGGCTGAAGGGGAAGGCAAGCTGGCCAGAGAAAATGTCATCTGCTTCACTTCCTCCTTGAGCTTAAGCAACTTCTTTGCTGTTTTGGTCTCCTCATCTATACTGTGAGGATGACAATTATTCATTACTGTTACTGTTAGCATGAGGGGGAAGGTGAATGGAAGTTGACCTAAAAGTCCTACCTGGATTCTAGCAACTGGGAGGAGACGGTGGGGGTGTAGATCTCCTGTTCTTGCAGAGATTTCAGAAGGAAAAAGTTGAGAGTCTGAAAAGAAACTCAGCTCAGCTTCCAGGGCTTCATCTGCAAGCTATGAGGAGGCAAGCCTTGGACGACTGTAAAACAGTGGTTGCTCTTTCTTTTTCATCTCTCAGTTGCCCATGGGAAACACTTCAAGGTCATACCTAAAATCTCAAAGGACACAGCAGAAAAATTGGTTTTTTGACAGAGTTATGGGCTGGTCTTTAAGGTCTTAGTGACATTAATTGTGTTAACAGTAATATTTACAAAAGCCTTTAATTCCCCCCTTTATCTTGTGGCATAAATCATAAGCACCTTTATGGTAGGTCCTATTTCCTTTGTGTTTGGAAAGCACTTAAGAAATTTTAATAGGGACATGACTAATCATTTGCTAATCACTTATCTCTTGACAAATTCCTAGTGACACAGCAAGAGTTATAAACATCTGTGCCCCATGAATACTCTTACTAAATAAGTTTTGTAAAGGATTATATTTAATTTTTCTCAACATATTATGTAAGATTTCCATAGGGGAATCCATATTCCTAACAGTCCGTGAAGCAAGGCAGCTCACTTGCAAATGTGCCACATGAAAGAGGATGCAGGAGGATGAGGAAAAGAAGAAAAGAATTGCTTGAAGAGTGTGTTTTGCCTACTTACATCTTCACAAACCTCAGAATAGTCTAATATCCTGACCCAGAACTGAGTCTAGTTTGACAGCAAGATATCTAAATGAATTTGCGTGCTTAAACAGCATGGATTCCAAGAGGATTTGAGGAGCTAAAGGCACAGAAGTCCATACCCCAGAGTGCACAAAGACCCCCTTACACATCTGCATTCCCATGTGGTCACCCAGCCCTGTTCTGGGTGTGCTCATTGCTTGGCCCAGGGTCTGGCAGTGCCCCCCAAGCCCCAGGCAGATGTGTCTCATTACTTGTGGTGCTCATGGGCTGCACAGCCACAAAAGCCCTGTGTGACTGCCACAGGGAGATGCACAAGGAACCATCACAGACCGTCTACTTCTTCACATGCAAAAGTTGCAATCACAAAAGGTCATTTGTCTCATTTACCCTACAAGTTCATAGAAAATCATCTTTGCCTGAGGAGGCCAAGGATGGATAACAATCATTCCCTTGGTTTTGATGTTGGGGGCCATTGACACCCTTTGGGTAACTCACAGCAGGAATCTAGACCAAAAAGGAGAGAGGTCCAGTTGTTGATTTTTTTTTCTATGTTAAACAGAATGTTTTCTTTGGAAGCTCTACTCTTTTTATACTGAATAACAGCTTAGCAGCACTGCACTCTTCCAAGAAAGAGGTATTGACAGCTCTATTTTAAGTCTCAGACCAGCAGGCTGGTAGGAGCCTATAAGCAAGGTAAACCTTTGTGGGGAAGTCAAACCACTGAAATGTACATCACAGTACTTGAACATGTCATCTGTGATTCAGAGAAGCCCAACATTTTAGGACAATATTAATTAGATAGTAAAAAAATTCTTTATCTTTCATGAAAAGTACTATTTCAATCTAACTTTGGAAGTGAAATGTCCTATGCATGATGCTATGATAGTAAAGAAATAGAAGAGGGCAAACAAATTATTTTTCATTTCTGGTTCCTCAAAGCTAGAGGAGTGGGTAACTGAGAATCCTGTATGCAGCTGGCCCAAGCCCCACTGTTCACAAGCTGACAGAACACACTTGGGATCTTCAGACAAAAGGGGGTTGCCCGTGAGAGAGGGACCATTACAGACCATTTCTGGACAATTCCACATGTATTTACTAAGGTTCTGTAAATGCTCAGTTTTATTTGTAGAGGTAGCATTTGCACCTTGCATTCCAAGCTCCTTCAAAACTGGCTGCAGAAATGAACACTTGCTGTGCATAATGACTTTGTTTCCCCTATCAAGCAAGGGTACCAGGAGCACTATTAAACAAAATTGTTTCCAGAATTGCTTGTTTAAATTTGTGATAAACTACCAGAGCTGAAAAGATCATTTAGAAGAAAAGCACACACCTGGATTTTGCCAACTCAGGTAATGAAATGAAAAGTTTAGGAAAAGCTGTATTCCCAAGGAGGGGTAGAAAGGAGTTCAGGCCTTAGGAAAGGAAGAAGGATGGAGGTGATGTTCTCTACAATTACATGGGAAAATCCACTGCTGGGGTATAAAAGCTCTTTTAATGGAGCACTAAAAACATGGTCTGTAAAGCTTCACAAACAGCTGGGTGAATGCAGCAGCAGTGGCTGGAGGCAGTGTTGGAGGGAACTCAGAGGTCCCATGAGCCCAGGATTTACAAACGGCCTCCCTCCAGACTGCTGGGATTTAATCTCCTACAGTCCCATCCATCACTGCTCCTCCCACTGGCCAAACAGCCCATTGTGGCCATCAACCATCTTGCCTAACAGTGTTTATGCCTTTTCCTGATGAAACTGCAGTGGGAATTTTGTCCCTGGGAATGTTGTGTCAGCTGAGTCATTCCCCAAGTTCATGCAGGAGAGGTCAGCCATGCACCAGCTCTCCCCTGGCATGGTCACAGGAGCTTTTGATCAAGTACAGTGTACTGCACATCTCACACAGTGGCCAGTCACTTTGGGGCTGTTTGCTGCCAAATGACCGTGGTCTTGCAACTCAATTTAAAAAAAGTTAAAAATTAATGTGTCCACAGATGCTAAATGAGACAAATGATACAGATTTGACATGCCTGCATGTTCCTGGCAGGGACCTTGCACTGTCAGATAGGGCCTGTTGTGTCTCTGGGCAAAAACCTTTTCACGCTTGCAAAAATCTGGGCAACAGACTCCCTGCCTCCAATTAGCTAAACTCCAAAGGCTTGATGTTTAAACATCAAGGATAAATAGGAGGTAAGCACATTTTGTTAATTTTTACCATATCCAAATTTTTCTTTATCTTGCTTTTAGTGTTATCTTTCGTTAGGCAGCATGTCACAAGTGAAGAGATGGCACAGGCCAAATCAGCTTTAACAGGACCTGTGTGCTGCTGGCTGAAATACTGCTGCTCATGTCATCAGTCTGGACTTGTACTGCTCTTAAAACCAGCCATGCCTGAAGACCCATGAAACTGGGGAGACGACAGGCAGAGATGGGGCTTGCTCTGATTTCTCCAAAGTTTAGGTTTGGTTCTATTCAAGTTCTCTGATGTTCAGGTTCAATTTTTTTCCAACAAGCATTTAATTCCCCTATCAATTTCTCCAATGCCTTTTCCTCCCATTTTGCCAGAAATTCAACACTCCCGTATTAGTCTGGAAGTGGATATTCTGTGCATTGGTGCAATATATATATTTACATGCAGCACTTGGACCTCACAGGTCCCATCCATGCCACACCCAAGGATTAGGCCAGTGCAAGTCCAGGGCCTTTCCCCTGCAGAGACCTTTCCTGCAGCTTGGCTTGAGGTCCAGAACATCCAGTTGGTTTGGCAAAGCAATTCTCTCCATTTCCAACCTAACTCTGACTGATTTTGAGTTTCTTCTACCTCTGGTGGATTACATGACTCCAAAAGTTCCTGGTCATGGAAAGTAGTAAGATGAGTTTGTAATGCCTAGAGAAATGAGCCTCTGTTTAAGTAACTACAGATTTCTCCTAAAACTAACTCTCATATAAATGTTGTTGGAAGTTCCCTAGAGCCATTCCTGGCAGTGCCAACTCCCACTGCTGTTGGGGAAGGTCTTTCTGTTGACTTGAACAGACGCTGGATGAGCACCAGACATTCACGTTGCCAATGTTTCCGTACTCAAATAAAGTAATACAAGTATTGTCCAAACGCACTCTGAGCAATACAGCAAAGGTGAGCAGGGTTTCCACTTGTCCCTTCTCTGTTCTGGGGCAGGCAGTGTCATGGCCAGGCTGATGAGTTGCTTAGAGCAATTTGCCAAAGCCCCCCCGTTTCAAGCAAGTCCTCTGGAACATTGCACCCCAAGTTTGTCAGAAAGGACACTGTCAAACCAGTCACTTGCTTTCCTTCTGATTATGAAGAAATAGGGACAGAGAACTTGATCTTGGGAATGGTAAGTATTGCCAAGCCATATTTTGAGGATTGTTCTGTGTAGAGCCGGTAGCTGGACTAGGTGCTTCTTGTGGGTCCCTGCAACATTCTATGATTCTGCTGTTTCTTGATCTCTCCATCCCTTGCACTCAGTACTTTACTGAGGGGGAATCACAGAGCAAATCTATGGGATAATTCAAATTATTATTGACGGGCACATCAAGATCAGTTGATGGCCAAAGTGAAACAAGTGCTGTCATACAAAGGAGCATCTAAAGGCATTATGATAAGGGCAGTTATCCCCGACCTATTTAAATGTTTCTGGCCTCGGGCAGCAAAGCTTCAGAAGAAATGAAATGCATAACTATACCCAAATGAGATTCACCTCTGCAATGCTAAATGTGCATCAGAGCTGGAATTATATGTAATTCTAGTATAATCACATTATCTCAAACATAGGGTATATTGAAAAGAAAAGAAATCCAACAACTTTATTATACACACTAGCAATGTATGTTAGGATAAAAATCTGTGTATATGTAGATACAAGTTATTGCATTACTGATATTTCTCTGAATTTTATCTTTTCCTCCTTACTCTTGAGACATGGCAGCTTGTGAATAAGTTGTATTTTCTGGATAACCCTGATGATCTGAAATTCAACCCAAGAGTGTGAGTGCTCTGGGTCTGAAAGACTACAAGGGGGGCTTTTGCCTCTCCAAGCAGCTGTGGCATCCTCAGACCTGGCAATGCAATGAGCAGCACAGTGACCTTTCCATGCAAAGATTTGGAGGGATATTTTTGAAAACTTATACCTAAATTTTAGATCCTAAACTGATGCCTAGGCATCTGAATATTAAATTATAATAAGGGATGAAAACAGCATTAAGCAGAGCAAATTTCCCCCATCTGAACTGATCACTTCTTCAAAGACCTGTGCATGTAAATACTACATATTCATCCCTGTAGGTATTTCAGCATGTTGCTATGTGATTATTGGTGATCTGTGGCTCCAAACTAAATGTCAAACAGTTCTGGGGCATTTCCATGTCATCCACAATGCATGAGTCCAGGTCTTTAACATGAAGGTGCTTAAAATATACATACAATATGAATTAAAGGGTGAGTTTGTGTGCAGGTTAGGTTGTGTTATTCCCCCTGACACCTCACCCCTTGCCCCTCACCTTCTGAGGTGCAGTAACTGCCAGTGTGCTCTTAGCTCAAACAAAATGTGAGATTAAAAGACATTATTGTGACCTCTGTGAAAGAGGTCTAACACTGACTCACCAAAATTGTATTTTAAACTGCACAGTTTTGGAAGTCTTGTCATGCTTCAGTCAAGTGCCCCAACACAGAACAGGCATTTAACCAAAACTGGATAAACGGCAATATTGAATAATGGCTGAGATTTAGGGAAAACATCTCCCCAGGGGGATACTGTACTCATCCCATGGATGAAGAAGAGCTTACAGCTACAGAATGACTCCTCTCCCAGCACTGGGTTCCCAGTCTGTCCATGTGTCTCTGCAGGGCAGGGATGAGTCACTCCTTGTACCACTAAAGAAACAGTCATTTCTGTAGGCACAGATGATGTTCAGACAGCTGCGTGTGTTTACTCATTTCTTCATTCCTGGCTTAGGATGAGGCTTGAGAAACCCTGTAAGAAAAGCATTACTTTTATAGATGTCCTTCTGCCAAGTGCAGGAGGAATCTTATTTGAAGTTTTGTATCTGATTTTTCAAATTTTAGATTAAAGTTAGAGCTGAGTAAGAATTATGTGTTTTGATTATGCATATAGATAATTATATATATACTCCCTGGAATAAATATACATAAATTCCCTGGAAATAAGTCTTCACAAATTCAGCTGTTCATGGGAAAGGGCCAGTTTTGCTGGATTCCTTAGCTCAAAATAGAGGAAAAAGTCTCTGAATCTGGCCAAATATTTGCTGCTGATGTTTATCATGTAGTACAAAATCCTGTACTTCACCCTTTCAAGCTTCAGCTGTGAACCTGGTTATACAAATAAAAATTGGAATAAAAGGTTGGTAGTGGAATGGAGTACTTTCAATAATCTAAATTAATAACTAAATCCATTTGCCTAGTTTCAACAATAATTATGTCCAGATTATGACATTTAGTCAAAATCATGTTTATATTATGCAATATAAAATTATAAATAAATACATATGTTTGTGTAAATATACATATACATACACATGTACACATCCTAGTGCTCTTTGAGCACATGCAGGCTCCTGAAGAAACACCTGATGCAAATCTGGATCCTGATGCTATGCTCACATCTCAGCTGTGAAGACAAGGTGACTATTGCCACTGCTGGTCCCTATGGAGATGCTCCTGTTCTGAGCAGAGGGAACATGAGCTCCAGGCAGGGAGTGATGTACATGAGCTCGCAGACATTTAACTCTGAGCCCACGGTCACTGGAGTATGTTCAGGAAATAAAATGGTACAGAAACAATGCATCTGGGTTAAATAAAAATGCTTGCATTTAATGAGCCTCATCTTTTTTCTGTGAGATAGGAGAGGAGGAACATGAGCAGTGTGTTTATCATGCTGAAGGCTTTGCAGGCTTTGACAGGAATGGAAATGAGAGGAAGGGAGGAAAAAGGATGGAGGTAGGGGACCAATACCCAGAATAGGGAACAGCTTGCCAGCTTCCTCTGGGGGTAACAGGGGAAGAGAGAGATTTTCATTAATGGATAACTGGCATTCCTTTACTTTTCAATTTTAACAAACCTTCTAATGATAATTGCAGACTTTCTGTATTTATAGAGACCCAGTGTCTGCAGACAATAGCGTCATCTACCAAGTCCTTTCTTCTGCTGCTACACAAATTCAGCCATTATCTTTCATGCCCTTCATTAAAATATGAAAGGACATAAGCAATATATAGTGATGTCGTTTCCCAGTAGTAGGAGGAGGGGATCAGAATTAGCTCAGGCTAAGGAGAGCCAAAAGATAGTCTGAAGAAAGCATTAGAAAGAAAGGTAGGCAGAGCTGTGCTCACACAAATTCCTGCTGTCAGCACTGGCTAATGCTTACAGGAATGATCAAAAGTGGGGGAAAAAAAAGAGAAAGGACTATAACCCACAATGTTAATGCTCCAGGAAAGGAGACACACAGCCCTCAGGGATCCCATCTGCATTGGTCATGCTCAGCCAGGCAGGATTCCCATATAATCCTTTTCCTTGGTCTCTACAAACACCCTGGTAAGATAAAAAGCTGAGAATTCTAAACCTCCTGTGCTCAGTAGAATTAGTTGAGTGCCTCCTGCTTGGATTTAGGGAGTAAGAATGGGTGCAAATTTCAGATTTCAGCCCAAAGGACTAAAGCAGAAGCCCATCACAGCACATGTAGCTGATGCCTGAGCCAAATTAACCTTTGGAGAAGTGCACATTCCTGGTTGTATTAAATTTTTTTCTGAACTTTCATTAAAAGCGATTTTTAAAAAGCACATTTTCCCCCTATTCTTATGTAATTTTCTTTTGTAACTTGGCATTGGTGTGTTCAAAAGAAGCTTAAAAATTTTGATTTTAAGGAATTTCTCCCAACAAGTGGTATGCCCATGTGCTTTCAGATGCCACAGTCTCACAAATTTAGTAGGATTCATAGAGTAAAGAGTCTTATACTGAAATTATCTGTCAGTCTTGTATCTCCACTGGCACACTAGAAAATGTTCTGTGGATCCTGGATATATTCTCCAAAGCCCAAGCTCCTAACTGTCTCAAGGTTGTAAACCAGAGCAGCCACCATTAAAAGGCACTTTAATCTTGGCTGTAATTTTTACACTGCAAAAAGCATTTTGATGGTCAATT
This sequence comes from Pithys albifrons albifrons, assembly GCF_047495875.1. Taxonomy (NCBI): domain Eukaryota; kingdom Metazoa; phylum Chordata; class Aves; order Passeriformes; family Thamnophilidae; genus Pithys; species Pithys albifrons. The sequence goes on from NC_092460.1 coordinate 7,941,231, forward strand.
TGCATTAAAATAAGTCATCCAAAATATGGCACTTACAGCCTTGGAGCTCTGTGGGAAATTCACTGCAGCTGATGAGCAATGGGAGAAACGTACCTGGGGAGGTCATCTCCATATCCAGCTACCTTAAGGGCCTACCGTGTTGGGTTTTGGTTTTCTTTTTCGCTTATGATTTTAATTTTTAACTGTCCTGTGGCAAATCCAAACCCATTTCCTGGCTCCAGACAGCCAGAGCACATCTCCAAATCTTCCCCTTTCTGTTTACCTAAAACAGCTTCATGACCATCCAAAGCATAAATCATGTTTTTGGGGAGAAGGCACCCAAAGCCATCACCATAGCATTTGAAATTTCAAATACTTTGTTTACTTCATAAAATCTATGAAAATAAAGAGAAAGAGCTTACCACTGTCTTTCTGTGTGCTTATAGAATATCTATAGTATTTTTCAGTGGCAGAGAAGGCTCAGAGGCAGTTTCTCTCTCTGTAACATAGTAGTAAAGTAATTTTATACAAAAGATGTCCTATAGAATTGAAACTGCTTTTCTAGCTCAGATGTGTAAATATTTTCATGTTCCCTGAGTGATCCTACACATATATGGCTGTTCTTTTGGAGTGCTGAATATTTACTGCTGATACCTTGGGAAGAATGCACAGGGAATGATGAGAAGAGGCCCTTTGGTGGAGGGAAAAAGGGAGGCAGAGAGAAAACTGCCCTTTTTTGGTGAAGAGCCTCTAAATTCTGACAGAATCACATCCACTGCAGCAGAGATGAGGCAGAGCCTCACAGCCTCCAGAAGAGCTGTAGAGTTTGCTTTGCAGTCAGTCATTGTGTGCCATGCTCCAGTGACGTCATTCATCATCTGCCCTTCAACAAGGTTATCTAATGATAGTGCTTTTATTGATATCCCTAATGGTCACAGGAGAGGATGTTTGGTGGCAATTCTTCAAGAATTGGTTAAAAATAGCAACAGAGCTACAAGCTAGGCAGGAAGGCTGTAAGGGATCTTATAGAGAATTGCTAATCCACATCTGCAGTTTCATTTCTCAGCCTTTGATGTCTGAAGTGTTGTTCCTTTCTCATGAGTTTATAAACAAACTGCTTAGTGAAAGATTTGATGTTCAAGTTAAGGAAGTCAAGGGATGAAGGGAAAACTAAACTGCAGAAATTACTGTGTATTTTCTACTTTCTGCAAATCATAAGAACATCCAAAATTAATTTTTCTGTTTAATTTTACGTTCCTCAGAAGTTGTGAGTGCTTCCAAGCTAGCTGGCATTTCCATTTTTATTTAGCATTTGTCCACTGTGCCATTCTTCATGTCTCCTTCGCATTTTAATAACGCTACCAGAGGAGACTCTATAAAATGGAAAGTAACTAACATCCTTTCTTCATTAAGACAAAAGCATTAAAGGAATCTGAGCACAGAGAGTGAATGTGTTATTAAGGGATGACATTTCTGAGCAGAGAATAATGATCCTTGTGGCTGTGGCTTACTCTCAACAGACGAAAGCCATAGTTTGCAATCACTACAGCCATAATCCAAAATTTTGTGACCTCATGGATCACTGAACAAATGCATATTGCTGTTCATTGTCTTGTCCCTAAGGGGAAGGAATTGCTTTGTTTGCTCCTTGGCTTCCTCCACCCCTCCAGCAGCACCTGTGGTGGGTACAGAGCAGAGTACTGGGGAAAGGTGGACACCAGATGCAAAGGCAGGTACACCTGTTCAAATGCATGTTACAGATGTTGGTTGGCGACTTTGTTTTATATGAATTTAAACATGTGAAAAACTGGTTTTCCTGTAGTAGTTTCGTATAGGGATGTGCTGGGGTACCCTGGACTGAGAGCAAAGGCTCAGATAACACAGTGAATGTAAATGCTCATGTCATCTGAAAAGAACAGTGTTTTTCAAGAGCATGAGTGTGCCACAGTGCAGCACTGCTCCTGAGCCTGCCAGGGGTGAGGTGGAGGCAAACAGCAGTTATTTCCCTCCCTGTACTGCTGTCTGAATCCATAAAACCTCAGGTGGAAGATTTCAGCCTTTGCTTTCTGCTTCCTCCATGCCACCCACAAGTGCCCGTGGGCACCAGGCTGGATGCTGTGGCTCTGAGCAAGCCCTGCCAGCTTGCCAGCAGAACCCTGTGTCTCATCCTGTGGGGCTGAGAGGCTCAAGCCCAGAACTTCCCCACATCATCCCCTGCTTGGCTGCCTCAGCCCTGCCAAAAATAACATTTCAGCTGAAAAAAGCAGTGACGAGCCACATTTCCTCTACCCACTGCAGGATGAAAAACATCCTTCCATCCTTCTTATCCCCTGCATCATTATTTTTTAATTGCTAAGTGATTTCTTTGTCTTTGTATATATTTTCCTTCCGCTGCTCCTTTGTGCCAGGCGCCGGGCTGTTGGATTGCAATGTTACACAACCGCCGCCACCGTCTGCCTCGGGGCGCTCACCGCAACCCAGATGTGTCACATGAAAGCAGAAGTTGGGCTTACGACACTCGGAAATGCTTTTGCCTACTTCTTAAAAAAAGCCTTTCCGGCTTCATCCTAATAGTAGGGTTCAGAGCAATCCCAGTGCAGGGCTCTGAGCTGCTGAATTAAAAGGATTCTTGTTGCTGTTTTATGTTGCTTTTCCAATAAATGTAAGTAATTAGGAAGTAAGTTGGAAACTACAGCACTTGTAAGGCTGAAACATCACTGCACCCCACCCCAAAACCCAGTACCAGTCACCAGGACCTGATCAGTTACAAATTGCTCAGTCATCGATCTAAAAAGATTTCAGTCCAAATCCCCATCAAAATATTTGCAGGGCTTGATCCCTGTTTTCTCATACGAGAAAGTGCTCTAATTATGCCACTGAGTAGAGCAACCCATTCCTGTGTAAGAACCAAACTAGAATTAATAGTGAGAGAAAACCAGTAGTCCGAAGGCACTTGGCAATTCAGGCACTAGATATATAGTACAGTGAATAATTCAGGAAGAAATAATCCCTGAAGTTAATGCAAGAGCAAAAGAAATGTCAGAATACATTGCTACATGAGCAATAAGTCAGGCCCAAACATTTGAAATCAGTGGAAAGATACAGTGAATAGACTGAATCAGACTATAAGCAAATTTCTGTGTCAATTCTGATGGATGTCAGAAATAGGTTTGTTAATGAGAACATTAGAGGAAAATAAATCCAGCTTCAAAATACCTTCCCATGATTAGCTCTTCATGCCACTCTACAATGCAAAAAACTAGTGTTTCTGTTCAGTAAGTATTTGGCATAGCTAAAGTTACATACTACATTTAAGGTAATCATGTAATCACAGGCTCCAGCTCTGCATCTACTGTAGGTTGTTTCTCATCCTAAATAATGACTTCTGATCCTGTTAATCTGTGAGTATAACAGTTAGATCATACCCTTAGGGCAGATCTCCTTAAAAAGTAAGTAAAACCCAAAGAAGGTCCATCTTTATGATGTTGTAGGGGAATCTCTGCATGCACAATAAAAATTCCTGGTTTAAATGACCATACATGGTACTACAATTTGGGTCATATTCAAATCTGTTCACTGGTGACATATGCAGTGTGGATAAGAATGACTGGCAATTATTTCTTTCATGTAATTGGATTATCAGTAAATATATTCTTTCAGCTTCTTATTTCCTGATATCTTAATCAGTGGTGTCACTGCAAATTTGCATGCACAGAAACACTTTCTATTCTGCTCAGTTTCTTGAAGAGAAAAAATTCCTTGAGCCTCTCAAGCTGCCAGTAAACAGGAGATCTCTAATCGTGGCCTCCAATTCATTTCCCTGCAAAATTTAATTCCCAGTCTTATTCCTCCATCCGTTTCCTAAAAATCAAGGCAAGGAGACCACAGCTGACAGGCAGAGAGAAAAGCTCTGAAGCCACCAGGCACAAAGGCGATGCACAGATTGTGCCTGTGGTCTGACATCCATCTTTCAGTCCATTATGAATTTCTTCTGCTTCACTTTGCTACCAGGACCAGGGGACACAGAGCACATGACAAAAACAGATGAGAATTTCATTTCCACCAGGGTATGGGATACCAGGGCAACCCTACAGGCTTGTGATTTTAAAAAATGCTTTGGACAGAAGATATTATCCTCCTTCAAGCATTTCAGCTCTGACTTGGTGTTTGGCTACTCCAACAAGAGAAAGAAAAATAAACAGTGTATGAACTGAGCCTATCAGTAGCATTTATGTTCCTGGAAAAATTCTCAAGTAAATTGGCTGGAATCATCTTAAATTCTGTAGTCCAGGCACACATTGTGACATGTCATGGCTGATCTGGCCCACAGGTATGCAAGCTTCTTCAGAGCTTTGCCATTAATTTCAGGATGAGAATGATAAAAAGCAAAGTAGGGCGAGTCCCACTCCCTCCCCACAGCCCTGACTCATGCACTTGGCTCCCACAGCCAGGATGAAGAGGTGCTGCACAAAGACCATGGCTCTTTATATGGAGCTTAGGCCTTTATTTAGCTACAGGCAAGAGATGCTCTGACCTGCCTGGGTCTTTCAGTGAGGTGTGGTGGTGGGTGATCCATGTGAGACTTCGACGTGTGGCCAGGTCAGCCAGGCTCCACACAGTACAGCACATCAGCCTTCCCTACACACAGTTTATTGGAGGTAATTTACTTCCCATTTTCAGAGTGCTGAGTGGGGCTGTGTGAACACCCATGGGGACCCAGCCAATCTGTCCCTGGCAGCAGCAGGCTGGTGCTGGCAGTCCCACTGGGACCAAAACTGGGAGAGATAACACAGGGCATGGTAGGATGCCTGTTAGTACTGCCATGGCAAGGGGGTCTCCAGCCACTGCACCATGTCTAGGACTCAGTCCAAGAACTCCAGGAACTAGAAAATCAGCCAGACATGATTGTGAAACATTATCTGACACTCCCTGGCAATAATTCAGTGGTGTTCTCTTCACTCTGTGCCATCAGCTCTCAAGGGCTCTCTTTTTACTCCTCAGAAAGCTAGAGAAATGTGTTTCATCATGTCACTGGGGAGTTCAGGGAAAAGTGGAGTATTAATTAGACTTCCCTGCAGTTTAGCCAATCACTGCTCCAGGCTTGGGATGGAAATACAGCAATTAATCTTTTCTCACTTGCTTTTTTTTTTTTCTTCCCATCCAATGATAACCTTTTGTGCATCCCTTTTTAGCAGGAGAATAATCTTGCACTCAGTTACCACCTTACCATTATCTGCAGGTTTACTGTGTACCCATCAGTGACTGCAGAGTCCATGTGACAAAACCAGCCATGTGATTAGGCAGCTAAGGAAGTGTTGGGATTAAATATCGACTTTAATTCTTGTCTTATAAACAAAACTGTGTGAATGAAGGAAGAGGACACTTCCATTCAACTTTAAACCTGAGACAATTAATGAGTTAGTCAAGTCTCATTGGCTTTACTTATTGGTGTTTAAATCAGAATAGTGTTAACAAAAACCTTTGTCCCAAGATTTGTCGGAAATGAGTGAAGAGTCCAAATCATACATTGAGACATTGGCTAACACATCTACTTAATCACCATTTCTGCAAATTTAGTACTGCAGGAGGCTCTTTATGTCCATGTGGATTTTATGGGGGGTTTTGCATTCTTCATTCCCATTTTCTCTGGGGACCTGCCGTTAGATGATCTTCTCCACATCATCCATAAGGACTGATGGCACTGACGTGCTCTGGGAAGAACTCATGGCTGTGCCAGAGGTTTGCATGTTTATGGAGGAGAGAGGGGCTCAGCCGGCCCCATGCCAGTGCTGCTGTATGCTGGGGCTGTGATGAAGCTGCAGCCACATCCAAAGTTCAGTTACCAGTTTATTTGTGCTGCCATGCTAATGTGTTGTCTTGACACCATCACAATATGCTTGTAATTACTTCTGTGGAAAAAGCAGTGGCTGATAATTCAAAGGAAGAATTATTTTATGTTTGGCACCTTCTGTCCATGCAATTTCCAGCTGCTCAGCAAATTAATATGTTGCATTTTAACCTTTACATCCATCTACAGATACCATTGTATCCAAAGGAAAATGCTTTGAAAGAACTTGCAGACCTAAGCTGCTTGAAAGACTTTAAATAATGTAAAGGTCTTAAAGAACAAAGAGTTCATTATGTAGTTTCAAAACTGTTCATTTATTTGTAACCAGGCCCCTAAAGAAAAATCTGTCAAAGTACACTCAAATATATCAATGCCTGAGTAGCCCTTATGGGGGAGGGATTTTGTTTCCCTTTCAATACTGTATCAGGAAAACAATATTGAGCAATACATAAATGCAACAAGATTCCTAAGCACTCCAACAGCTTGAAATTCGGAAATAGAAACTGATACTGAAAAAATGAGAAATATAATTATTGTAATGCATAATCCACATTTGATTTTACTTTTTGAGGCATTGTTTGTGTCTGGGATAAACAGCATATTTCAGCTATTTATTGACCATTCACACACTGGAAGCATATGAATCAGGATGTTTTTATTGCCTTAACATCTGATTACTTCAAGGGGTGTTTTGTTCTAGGTATGAAGCAAAGCTGAGGTTAATACTAGCCTGCCTGTTCGTCTGCCTAGTCCCAGCTTTCACTGTAACACACATTCCTTTAACAGGAAAAAGCCCAACTCACCCTACAGACCTGAAGAATTGTTGCGATGTATTTCCCTGGGTCCCTCATGCCTTTTTCCACATCAGCTTAGTGAGTTTGGGACCACACTTAGAGGTGTGTTGGGATTACTTCCCAAATATTTATTTGGTTTAGTACAATTTTGTGTTAAACACACAAAAGAACGGATCAGAACCTGCTTACTGCCATGAATTTCTGAAAGCATCTGGTATGGCAAAATGTCAGAACTTGGACCCAGGTAACAGATGCTGAGTTGAGAATGGTTAATAAACATGGAGATGCTGCTACAGCATTCAGGATTTGGGACAGACCTGCAGCTGAGGTAGCTCAGGCAGTTGCCTTGGTGGTCCCAAGCTCCCCAAGGAGCACAATTCCAAAAGTTCCCAGCTCTAGAGACAGCACAGATTGGGCTCTAATTGTTTATAATTTATTTTTAATTTTGTTACTGCAAGAAGACATTAGTTGCTTATTAGGTAACCCAATCTCTTTGCAATTCTGTCACATCTCTGGATTAATATTTATTGTTATTGCTGTGTTTATTATCATTCTAATGGTTACTGATACTGCTGTGCTTATTTTGTATATGATGAACTTCAGTATATTAGCTTCTGGGGTAGGACTAGGCAAGGTCTAGAAAGAAATTACTGTGAGCTGCAGGTTTTTCAAATGCTGTACATTCTTTGCTGTGCCTTTGTGGGGCTGAGAAAGTCCTGTCCTAAGATCAGCTTGTGGCAGCCAGGATAGGGCCATGAGGATGCACCAGAAGGGATGATGCAACCTCTGCCCAAGGTGTAGAGCACAAAGTATCCCACTTTGCATAGATGCTGAGCACCAGGGTGACTGAAGAGCATCCTCAGACCATCCCTGAGATCAGGCTCCTTTGAGAGATTTCACCAGCATTTAGGCAGTTCAGCAGCTGATTTGCAGCATGGAGATGTCCATCCACACCTGCCGTTTGACAGCTATTCCCACCTGCTCCTGGACAACTGAACTACAGCACATCACACTCAGATTGCTGATCAATTAGCTCTCCATAATTGATTCTTGGTTCTTCCCCTTAGTGCTGTTTCAGCCAAACCTGCCAGAGAGCCCAAGATGCTGAACTAAATGAAGTCTGGCTGCTGACACTGTGCCATGTAGCAGCTTGGCCACCACAGCTGGGAACTGACCCTGCTAAATGGACTTCTACATTCTTCGTACTTTTACTTACTCAGCAAGAGGAATGGTTATCAGTCTCAGCTCATCTGCATTCCTATGTGTCTGCAGCCACAGCTCAGAGCAATTTCTGAGCATCCCAGATGATGGTGTCTTCCAGCTCAAGCAGGTTCTGTGCCTGAGACAGAACCAGGGACCAGGGATCACCTTACAATGGGGGTGAGCAGTCATGGGTGCCTCACCCTGGACACACTCTGTGTCTGGAGATGACTCACAGGGTGCCCAGGAAGGGTGTTGGAGACCAGGTTTAGCAAACAGTGTTTAACATGTTTGTTTATGTCTTAGGCTACAAGGTCACTCACTTGCATGTGGGTTTTTTCTGTATCTAGAGTTAGTTTCAGTTATGGGATCTTGTTCTGAGCTTGACATTTGCCAGATTTTCCCTATAAAAAGAAACATCCTCTTAGAATCCTCCACTGTGGATCCCAAATTTCTTGCAATGGCTGTTGATATTACCTAACTCACAGCATACTAAGCTGTGAGCCCATCAGGCCACTATCTCATTTAAGCACCACTTCTGTTAGTCCTGTCTAAGGCTTACCTTGACTGGTTTGGACCTTTTTTTGGAATACAAAAAGTATCAACAATAGGGAAACCACAGGGAAAACTATTGAAGAAAAAGAAATTGAAAAAAGAGAGAGGAAGTCAATTCATCAAGGAGATAGTAAGTTCATAACAGCAACTTTCTGCCTTAACGGTTCCCTATTGTGGAAGACTTGCGTCTTTTGATATATCCTGATGTCTAGCATCAAGGCAACACCCTAAAGACTATTCTTTATTACCTCATATATCTGTAACTTATAAAAATTTAGAAATATCTGTATTTTTAATTGTCCTACAGGAAAATGTGACATCACAACACATCGATACTAAGGAAAGACCTGCTTGCAAGAGGAAAGGATGAAATCACATTTGATCTTAAATTGAAAAACCTGCCTTTGATTTTCTGGTCTTCACTGCCATAAATCATCTTGACAATGTCACTCAAACTCATTGAAAGATAGGTCAAGCAAAACATATTAACCAGCAAATTAGATTTCCTTATGGGGCGACTGACAGCACTGAGCTCTGCCATTTGTCTTCCTTTTACCCTCTTTCTTACCAGATAGCCACAGCTTGGTTTTGTGCTCTTTGATGGATTATTTAGATGGTCTATGTCCATCACACAGGTGAGCTTTTATTTTTACTTTTTCCTACCATTAGGTATTAGGAGAAAAAATGCTTAAAAAATCTTCAGGTCAGAACATGAGCTGTGAGTCCTTAACTTTATAGCACAGTCAAAATGTTCTGTTTTCCTTGGCTTTATGACTAAACCAAGAAAATTCTCCAGCATTCAGATACTGGTCTGTCTCATTCCCAGTATGAACAACCTTTTTAGGCGGTTTGTGGATTTCCCTGAGCTGTGAGTTTCCCAGGAGGTTTCACATTTTTCTATACCTTTTACAAAAGCTGCAACAGGAAAATTTTGAAGAACAAATGCTCAGACCATGTAATCATGAGACCAAGTGACCTGGATGTCCCTAACCCTGGCTGCATGCCCTGAGAGTGACACTGGAGAAGGTGACACAGGTCTCCACAAGAGGGTATTTCTTGAACACCTTTCTGGCAGCAAAATAAGGACAGGGCGGATGAGCACATGGCTGGGCTTTGGCAGCATCCTTGTCCCTTCCAAAGAGGCCAATGCCTTATCCACACTCCTGCTCCAGACTGCAGCTTTTGGCCCATTGCAGACTCAGGCACATGCTGGCCAGGCTGGTTTTCCATGGCTTATGCCCAGACACGTGTGTGCCTTTTGTACTATATTTGTATCTTCTCCATCATCAATACATGGAACTAAAAACAGATCTGTCAGTTAATTTCAGAGTAGAAAACATTTTGTTCTAGCACCTCTCCTTCCTTAAAACAATCAGAATAGGTATATTATTTTTATTCAGTGCTTGAGGTTACAAGACAAATTAAAACAACAGCATGTTCCAAATGAGATTGCAACATATGAATTGGGTTTATTTAACTTTATTTCTGTGACTGGGATATTAAACTGAATTGACTAGTCATATATTTCACACGGCAGTGAATTATTTACAGGAAAGTTTAAACTGCAATTAATTTAGCCTTCTGCAACCCCCCAAACTGTTGTTTTGATGGACCATAACTCAGGGTCTGGAGAGTTGTCCAGAGACCCAGCTTTGGGTTTTCTGGGCTGGATGTCTGCACCGTTCAGCACTCAAAGGCCCAGGGCCTGTGCAGGTACCAGCAGTTGATGCAAAGCTGATGTGAGATATTCCCAAAGGCAAAGAAGTTAGTTTGACTGAATAAAAACTCCCAAATAGTATCTTGTGTATCAACATGTTCTCAGTGCTTTCAGAAGTAACGAGAACTGGGGTTAAAGTAGCAGATGTTCAGCTCTGCTGAAAATTAAAGAGATTTTATCCTCCACCCAGACAGTCCAGTATAAAACAATTCCTTGCTGCAGCAGAGACAGATTTCAGTCTTTTTAGAGAAGGCCAAACCCCTTCTGCTCCACGCCTGATACATCCCACTCCAGCTTTCCCCTGCACCGTCAGCATTGCTAGACCCTCTGGTTCTGTTGTGTACATAGGAAAGTGAAAAATAAAGCAGTCAATTTTTGCAGCTCCAATTTTAGCAGTATTTTCACAGTTACTATTGTGCCAGAGCTCCACATGACACAAAGAAATCTAGTAGGTCAGCAGCTTGAAAATAAAGTCTAATTTTATATTTAGGCAAGTTATATAAGCATTTGCTAATTAAGAAAAGTGTTTGCCTATCTTTCTCCCAAAAGAGAAAAACACACACAGTACTTGAAAGGTTCCTCAAAGTTAATACCAGAATTGCTGAGAATTGCCCTTTCTATAGAAGATTTCTAAGAAATTTTCACAGGCCACATCAATATTTAAAAATAAAATCAAGTGTTATGTTTGAAAACATAGTGAGAAATGTGTTGGGTTTTAAGTAGCACAAGATGATAATGTTAGCACCTCTGCTAACAAAATCTCTGAAGCACTTGAAAGGATCCAATTAAATTAACAAGGACTTTTTGTTTTCTGCATTTCATGCTGTAAAAGCAATTTGACTGTCCTTGGCTGGTGATTTCAATGGAGCTGAACCAGTAACCAATTTGCCAGCTAGAAAAGGGTAGTAAACATTTTAAAAAGCCTTTGGTTTTAACTCTACATGAATAATTAGTGGAATTGCCTTTGGAAAATGTGCTAAATTCTGTGATGCATCTTCAGTCAATGGGGGAAAATACTGCTCACAACAGCGAGATATCTGCTTCTGGCTTGAGGGTGGAGCGCCAGACTTCACATTACTCAGCATGGAAGGATTGGAAAAGTGCAATTCAGAAATCTCCTTTTTCTTTGTGAGAGATCAACCCAAGCAGAGAGGGGAATGATCATGAGGTGGCCGAGCAGAGTAAGCAGGGGGCTGCATTTTTGTACACAGGGGTTGTATGGATGCTGTGGCAAACAGCAGACATCATTACATTTAGTAATAAAGGTGAATTTATCGATTATAAAGAACCAGCTGTTAGTTTATGAATGATTCATCAATCAATTTTACATCAGAGTTTAACAACTCAAAAACTCTTTAAAATCACAGCTTTACCTATATTGCAGCCTATTGATGGGCTTTAATAACCATCGATATCACAGAGTCACTGCCTGGCTGTGCTTTCAGCTATAGGATTTAGCTTTGAGGTACAGGGTGAATAACATGCCCAGTGAGCCAGCTTTCATCTGATATTAGTATCTTCCTTAACTGGAGGACTTCATTAGCTGTCTGCTCATCGCAAAATATTGGCAGAGGTTGCTGAAAGTTTCCTTCTGCAATGGTACTGTGAAGCAGGACAGGTTGTCTTTCTAGTTCAGTAATTTTGTTGCTTGCAGGCTTGGCTGAGTGTAAACATCACTCTCCTCCTTCCTTTGTACCACTGCTACCATCAGGGACTTTCAAACACTTGCACCAGTCCTGATAAATCTGGCCGCCTTCACTTTCTGTCTTTCCTTGAGGTTTCTGGGTTCATTTAATTAATCATCTTCGTTCCAGTTTGTTCTGCTTGATAATTAAGTCCATTTATTCTAACCAGCTTTCTTCAAACACAGAGAATTCATATGCATGAAGGAGAGCCCTCAGTATTGAGGAAAGGAAGCTGCTGAATGTTTTGACCTTGTTGCCAGCAATCAAAAATGTAGTTTTTGATTGACTTGCAGGTACCGTTTAGGAATCATTAATAGAGGACAAACTGTTAAAACAGTGAAAAAATTTTTTTCCAGACTTTCATTTCAACTAATTCAAATCTTTTGTTTATGTTACTTTACTAGAAGTAACTGACATTATTATTATACCTTCACCTCCTTCAGAGAAAAACTGCCTTTGCCAGAACATTCTGAGTTTTCTCATCCCTCCAGTCTGCTTGGCCTTTCCTCCTCCAAGAGATCCTCAGTCTGTGCCACCTCATGTCTGTGGGGTTGATTTCCCCTCCCAGAGTTCAGTGGTCATAAACTTATCTCCCTTCATCTGAAGATGAAATTTTCACAACAAACTACTCATAATAAACCTCAGTATCTGAAAGGATATTACTGATAACTCTCTCCTGTTGCTCTGTTGTTGCTATCAGAGTATAACAACAATTTTATGGGGATCCATCATTAATGCAAACCTTTCTGTATTTTGATGGCTGAAATGAGTTTTAAAATGAGTCTGAGCTATAGCTAATCTTCTCCTGAGGTCTCCAGACCTACTGCAGCATTCCTCATTGGAATGCAACCTGCATCCATCACTCAATTTCCTAACCAGATGAAGCACGATGGTTTCTGGCCTGCCAGGCTCTGGAGCTCTCATTGCAATAGCAACCTGGGTATTAAAAAAAGACAAATATGTCTGAGATCCTTGTCAGTCTAATACATTCTTACTAGAACTAATAAACATACACAGTTTAATAGACGAAGACTTACTCATTCTCTGAAAAATATCTTGGTGGGAGTGATGATAAAACCATTCACATTCTGCCATTTTTTCTTAGCATTATTTGTGTAACTGTGAATCACCTCCAACACCAAACAGGGGACAGGGAAAAGCCAGTATGGCTCCAGCAGGCAAAGGCTTTATTTGAATTTGTAAAGATTCTCTGTGGCTTACGATCTTCTGGAAAGTATTTGTACCTCTGTCTTTTACCAATGCTGAGTACACAGAAAATATGAGCAATAACAGGCATCACATTGAGTCTCTTACAATGAACTTCAGTCTGTGATTCCCCTAGATGACAATTTATGAAAACAACCTCTGATTTACAATGAGCAGTTCCATCTTTGAAAAAGTGGAGAATTAATAATATTCAGATAAATTGCACAGATTTAAACTCATGGTGATATAAATCAATGGACAGGGCTGCAGATACTCAAGATGCTCTGTCTGTTCTGCAGTTAGGAGAGCGAGACCTGGAGGGAGGAAGCAGGTGAGACAGCTTCAAGCTCACAGCCACAGCTAAATCTATCAGGGTTTGTGAATCAGCAGGTTCATGACGTAAACCCTACAGGAGTACCACCAACAGCAGGGATATGGCAAGTGAGTCTGCATTCCTTTTCCCTTGCCATGGGCAACCTGGCAGATCAGTACAGTTAGAACTGAAGATGTGATACCAACCTGTGATGGGGAGATGAAGCAGGCTAGGAAGTAACTTGAATATGCTCTTGTGCAAATCATCACTCTTTTAAAAGTTTTTTATTTAATTATTTACATTTTATCTCCTTTCTCCCTCCCCTTTTACTTTTTCTATTCTTAAAATTGTTCCGCATTAAATAGATATAAAGTCCTGCTCTTCATAAAAGCCTTAACATCTGTTCATACAAATTGCAATGTTTTTTTCAACTCTGGAGATGGAAAGTTCGCATTGCACACTTTGTAGTGCTTTATAACGCCAAGCTGGCTTGATGAATCTCTGTGCCAAGGAGTAAAACTGAAATCAAACCAGACTGCACTCAGGAAATTGCACCTTGTGGAAAGATCGTTGTATGGCAAGAGTTAAGTAAATTACTACCACAGTTTGTGTTTTTTCTATGTAGCAGATCAGTGCCAGGCTCCCCATGTACACACACAACAGCAGTGCAGTGCCAGCCTAATGACACAGCAGGGATGTGTTTGTACTGGGTGTTAATTAGGGAGAAGGGACCAGTCCTGCCATGCTGAGTCCCAGCAGGGCTGTGGGCGCAGGACACACTGCGCTCGGTGCCGCTTGCTGGGCACCCACTACAGACATGGTGTGGGTAGAGGAACAAGTGCTTTGCTCCCACCCAGCTGTGCACAGAGAGGTTTGGCTTCATGAGGAAGTGGGAGAAGATGGTCTGTACTCCCAGCTGGGCTCGCTCCATGAACTTCCTGGGTGGTCCATCACCCACTCAGGCCTGACCCTTCAGACTTTCAGAGCGTGGTCTTCTGGTCACTGCTGAACACAAGATGTGGAGTGTGTCCAGACACAGTGAGGATGGGTGTCTGTTGTTGGGCACTGGTAACCGGTCCAGTGGAATCATGTGGGAGGGAACGAACAGAGAAAATGACAACTGCAGCACTTTTATTCTTCCTGGTGACTTCTGGGATCCATCTCTGCCATCCTCATTCCAGTAGAGCTTCTCCACCCAAGCAAGGCTAGGAAAACCCCAAGGAGCTACATTCACTGGAGATTGGAAAATACCCTTTTAAGAAAAAAAGAAGGTTCATTGCCATATTTCAGTTTGTGATGGAAGATGGTGGCAGCATTTCTCGTTCATTAACATGGCATCTTGCACATTCCTGATGAGCAGAAACACCAAGTCTATCATGTAAGAACTACTTTAAATTCACAAAATCAAATTGTTTGATGTTTGTGTTTGGAGAGGCAGAGTGCTAAGTACTTTATTTCAATAGGGAAGCGAAGGTTACATTCAGGTATTTAAATGATAAAAATATTTTATTATACTATATGATGAAATTTTGATTTATGGAGCTCTTGCTTCACCATCTCATCACTTCTTTTACCTCTTTTGTAATTCAAGCTCATGTCTCATATTCTTCTGGGAAATGTTGGAGTTTTTTTAAAAAAATACAAATCAAGAAAACTCTTCAATAAGCATTCTGCCTCTACTTTGACTCTTACCTGTAACTGATATAAACAGAGATATAATTAGACATTAAAAAGTCAACACATTGGGCTTCTTAATTAATTATGATTTGCCTATTGAGTTAATGTCCTCATAAATTATTCTGCAGGAGATGTGATTGCCTTTTCCAGACATAATTGCATTGTCTATCCTATAGAGGCTTTCCACTGATTTCTGTAAAGCTGAAGGTACTGGTTAATTGTAATAACAACCCATGCACAAAGTAGGCACTTGCATTGTCTTTTCTTGCTCACAGCTTTCCTATCTGCAGGCAATTTACAAAATCTCACAAACTGCCCATTTACATCTCAGGCATATTTTTTTCCTAAAAACCCACTTAGCTGTAAATGTTTTAAAATCAGGTATGTAGACTTATGTGTCATAGTCTTTAACCAATACCCTCTCTATCTCACCTTTTTAGGTGCAGTGTCTTGGCTTCGATGTTTTCATAACTCTTGATACAGGTTAGATAAGTCACATCACAGCTACCTGTAGCTGTCTAAAAGCAGCACTACTGAAATTTAAGCTATTTCCCAATGCCACAGGAAATAAACAGGCCTGATTATCCTCTTTCAGAGAACAGCAATATTCCCTGGGAGCATACACACAACATCCATCAATGAAGACTACTAATTAACAGGGCACATATTGCTGCTACCTGATATTGCACAGAGTTTTGCAATGAGTGATTAACTTTAAATAGCTTGATAATCAAGAGCAAATTATCAGGGAGTGGGCCTGTGCTGTTGGATCAGGTAACCTTCCTTTCCAGGTGTCCCAATGGTCTTCTCTTGACCATGCTTGTGCTTACAGAAGGCTGGGTGAAGGAGCAGGGTAAGAGACAGCATTCACATAGGTGTGGGGAAACCATCCCTTATGGCTCCTCATTTGATGTTCTCCATCTCTCTGCTGGGCTGCAGGAGCTGCACCTCTGTCATGCCTCATACAAAAAGGGGCTCTTTTGCCAAGCATCCAAGATACTCATCATTTCAGCTCTCGAGAGATGGATTTAGTTTGCTCCTGAAGACCAGCAGTTGTCAGCTATGTGCCCCACCAGGGTCTGGGGCCATGCTGAGTCTGATGGTGGGACTTCTGGCACTGCTCAGTGGGAGGCTCTGCTCCAACCCAGTTGCTATTTCTACACAGGAATTCACATACAGTCAGATTATTCCTGCTACTTATAGAGAGTTCACTGGCTTTAATCCAGCTTTTTTGATGTCTTTGGTGGGTCTTTGAATGCCTCATAGGGAAGGAAATTCCCACCTGTGCCTTGCTGAATTGGATGGTGCAAGCAAATTCAGGTGAGTGCTTTCCCATGATTAAGGCTCCATCTCACAGACACAGCATGACGATAGCCTATGGCATTGATCTAGGGGAGTGGAAGGACTGTGGTAATAGCTGTTACCATTTGAGGTTCCCTCTGTATTCTCTACTATGCATTTTGTTTCTTCTTTCTTCTCTTCAGAATACATAGTTCAGAAATGAGAAACTTTAGAAAATGTCTCATTTAAATTATCTTTATTTCACCTTTCCCCCTCCTCATTTCCAAGATTGTGTAGGTTTGCTGAATCCTTCGCTCCTTCCAGCTGATCCCTTCTGCCTCCACAGTGCTATCTTAGCAGGAAAATCCTCCTCCTCACATCCTCCTCCTCTTTTCTTGTAATATTCAGAAACCACTGTTGTGGGCAGGACTCATTGTGCTGAGGTTCGTGGGCATTTTCTCTGGTGT
This sequence comes from Pithys albifrons albifrons, assembly GCF_047495875.1. Classification (NCBI taxonomy): domain Eukaryota; kingdom Metazoa; phylum Chordata; class Aves; order Passeriformes; family Thamnophilidae; genus Pithys; species Pithys albifrons. The sequence goes on from NC_092460.1 coordinate 7,957,953, forward strand.
GAGTTATTTCTGAAACTAATTAAGTTATCAGCTCTTCTTGACAGGATTTGTTAGGTGCCTGCTTAAAGAAAACAAACAAAAAAGCTTTGAACCTTTAGAGAGAAGTCACATCGGGGCTCAAACCCAGGTAACTCCCCTACTGCAGTTCAGAACCTCCTTACCTTCCCCCCTCCCGGTGGCTCAGCTCTTCTTTGGCACCTGCCTTCTCTCAAATTGCTGTGCAAGATGTGCAAATGTTATTTTCCTTTCTGCTGTCAGCTCTTTTCTCCACATCATTTACTACTTCAAATAACGCTTTGAAAAAGGAACTCTGATGTCTGCTTTCAGATGAAAAATGACAATCCCTGGGTAACCTGTTCAAGCACATTGACGGAGAAGCTGTAATTTCAGGATGGCATCTTTCCCTCTGCAGTCATGAGATTTATTGCAGATGAATGGAACAACTGAGAAGTAATTTCTTAGTCACAAGTTTCAACAGATACACAAGGAAATGCCCTGATAGTCCATTGAGGAGCTACATTAGGTGTAATTTGTGCGAGTGCTCCCATAGCAGTGTATCTCCCTTCATCCTGGCATGAAAAGATATCTTTGCAAGTGTGTTTTTCCAGGAAATCTCAAAGGGCTGTTTTATTTGGTTTAAGTTTTGTAAGATCTCATATTTCATTTCTTTAAGTTAAATTACTGTGTTCAAACCCCCTTTTTTCAGGCTGTGTGTATCTACATGCCCTTAGATGTGACTATAGACACTCCCGTGCAAAGGAAGAAATGCCATTCCTGCTGTCTTCCTGCAGCAGGGCATTCAGGGAAAACCAGAGAACTGGAAATAAAGCCTAAAGGTGGAATGATGCCAGAAGAGGTGGAAAGGTGTTGTGAGCATGTGGGCATTCACAAGGGCTGTTGTGCAGCATCTCCAGCCAGTGCTGCCAGCTTTCAATTCAACCTTTCCCTAAATTTTCACCTGGGCCTAAGTTCTTTCAAATACACCAAAAGAAGCTTTTGACAAAGAATTGTGCCAAAAGAGCATGAAGGTTATTTTGCTGTTTAAAAATATAGATTGTCTCTTAAGAGGCCATGATCAGACAGTTGATTTTGCTGAAGAGCTGATTGTCATAGAGATAAAGCTCTGTGGCACACAGGACGCAATGGAAGTGCTGGCAGCCTGTGAACACGGTGCCATTGGTGCCAGAGTTACGATAAACACTGAAAAACACTTCCAGTTATTTTAATTTACTTTTTCTCTGCATCCCTGAACTCTGATCACTTGCAAATTGAAGTGCTCTTAAAAACTTAAAGTACTCCATTAATTTTAAATTGCTCTAAACTCTGCAAGCCCAGAAACCCAAAGAGCACTCTTGAAAATCTGAAGTGCTACAATTACTTTGAATCACTGCAAAAATGTGGGTTCAAATTCCATTTTATGTGTTTATTTTTTTCACGTTCATATTTTCCTTTGCTGTGCAACAAACAGAGCAGAGACATAACGTCTTCGGCCCATGAGTTAAAAACACATCACTCTAAGAACAAACCTTCATCCAAATTGTTAAAATAAAGAAGGAGCAATTTTGAGAATATTTAATAATGGCCAAGGATTGTCAGATCAGTGGAGGAGCTGAGCTCAAAGATTCAAGTGACACATTAAGTGTCCAGCTCATGCTGTCCTCACCACCTGCTCAGCAGCAGAAAGCAGCAGCACTGCCCTCCCCATGGGACATGGCACTGCAGGAAAACCCAGATCCTGCTCTCCTCTCAGTCCAGGAGCTGAGACTCCTCATCTCAGTTGGTTTCCAGATTATGGAAGCTGAAGTGACTCTTGTTCATGTGCAAGCATTAGAAAGCTTTCCACAAGAAAGAAGAGAAGCATTAAAAGCAGAAGTTAGTTTGAGGTAAGTACCTCAAGAGATTGGTCAGTGCACTGGGCTGGCTGCTGGGCTGGCCTGGATGTATATTCCTTATTACTTATGGATCAGACCACTCTTTCTGTGAGAGCTGGGACTTTATCCAAAACTCTTTGTGTACCCATCAGGCCCCTGGGCTGGGCTGGTGCAGCACTGCCCAGTGCTCTCCCCCATCTCTGGAGAGCTATGTGCCTCACCACAAACTCCTGCTCCCTTAGCGTGGCAAGAGCGGCATTTGGGAGGATCCTGCAGACAAGCTGCTTTCAGCTAATATCTAATCAAAAGGAAATACCCTTTTGGCAAGGCGTGGGAAGAGCAGCACGGCACTGCCTTCACTGGGGACAAGTCACACTGTGATCTTCAGCTGCTGGAGGAGACTTTGGGATGACTAATATGTAATAAAGCAGCACAACAGGTTTGGCCCCCTGGTAAAGCCTTTGATTTCACTGGCAGACGCTGACAGACGGAACTAAGAAATGCTTCCCATGCTCAGATAAAGCTGTCTGAATACCATCACAAATAGAAACTTTAAACAGACCTTTGCTTGGAAATAGGATGTGAAATAATAGCTATGCTAGAAAGCTCTTGGAGATCTCTGTTAAATCATTTGTTTCACATTTGTTTTCTCAGAATTTTTTAAAGTAATATTTATCACAAAATAAATAATTCAGCATATTTAAAAATGTAAATAAAATATCTGATCATTGCTTCCAAGAAAAAGTGTTAAATATTCAGCTTTTACTCCTTTCTAAAGTAACTGTTTCTATCACAGGATTGTGGCCTCCCATATGACTGAACAATGCAGTGCTTTCATCTTCAGTGAAAATAATCATCATAGGTTTGCAACCCTCTGTGTCATTGGTAAATCTTCTATTTAAAAGTCCTCTACTTTTAGGTTCTAATCTCTCTGTTATGTTCAGTTGGGAGGAAAAAAAATAATTAAAAAATTGTAAGAATTTTTCATCTCTCTTGAAAGATTTTCACGTTGGGAGTTCAGCATCCTTGGTTGCCTTTGGCATAGTCCTAATTCCTTAAATACATGACTTTGAGCCTGTGTGCCCTGCAGTGTCCCCTTGACTGTGACCAGGGAAGGATGTGGCATCAGAGGACTCTCTGGGGAACCCTTTATGGAATGGCAGGAACCTACTAAAATACCTTGTAGCCAGGGGGGTTGTTTGGAGTGACTAGTGGCAGTTCCAGCTGGTTCTGGGCCGCGGAGGTGCATTCCATGGGGACACAGTGCCTTGCTGTGCAGGGGACAGAGCACAACCCCAGCAAGGTAAGAGCATCGGCAGCTGGGTCGTTGTGATGTCTTTTATCACGACTCCCTCCTTATTAATACCATATGATCAGTCAGCCCACAAGTGATTAAAAATGGCTCCTCCTGGCAGATGTACCTGCTCAGATCTGCTTTTGGTGATAACCATGCTTTGTTCCAAGACAGGGAGCATGTCACCTCTGCACAGATCTCATCCCCTCACTGTCCAGCTCCTTGCTGAGAGCTGCTTGGAAGAACATATGTCCTAAAGCACTTTAGCCATTGTCACCTACAAGAAAGAAAAGTAACTAAATATTCAACATTACTATATGGAAGTCAAAAGACTAAAAATTCATTACATGTGGCAACTATTAAGTAATGTGCGCTGAAGAGCTTGAGTAATTGCTCATGGAAGAGATGAAACTGCTCTATGAAGCAGAGGGGAAGGGGAAAGACAGAAGAATCTGCATACACCAAGAGCCCTCACCAAGAAAAGACACACTGGTTTTGTTGCACTGAAGTAATGGCTAAAAAAGAAAACCATTGGGCTTGATTTTGGAATAAAATAGAGGTCTTGGTTCAATAGATAGAACATTGATAGTACCAGCTGTCCCATTGCTCTAATAAAAGATCCCGTTTTCCAGTGGAAAGCCTGATGAAAACATTTCCCCTGTGAGCAAATCCACCTCAGCACTCAGGAGCGTGCTGCTGTGGCCAGCAGCCTCCCACTGCACAGTGTTTCAGAAATAATTGTCTCAGCCCCCCCTGTATTAGTCCTTTAGCCATTTCATACCTAGTTACCCATCCTCGGGCTCAGGTCTCTCTCTCAGAAGCTGAACTCCTGGGCATAGCTCCACCATGTCCTCATTCTTGCCAAGCACAACAGCCACAATCTCTTTCAGCACTGACCTTACCTATAACTGAAAGAAAATGTACACAGTTTCATCATGTCCAGCTAAGCAGGACATCTCCTCTTTCCACTGCTCACTGCCTCAGAACAGGTCAGTGGTCAGCCAGATCTAATGGGATTTTGTGTAGTTTTTTCCAGGTAACCAATAGAACATTGCCTGCCTCGAGACCAAGGGCTGATTTCTGTGAAGATTCCACTTGAAACATATCCTCATCTGCTGGTCTTAGAGAGGTAATTCTTTAGCTCATATTTAATTCACTTTGTGTGCTGTGTTGATTTTGTACTGAACTGGCTTCTTGAACGTTACATTGTGGAATACCAAGTCAAATATTTTATAGAAGCTTAAATCAACACTCTTTCCTTTAGTAAGCAAAATTTAAATCTCATTATGAAAAAATTACAGATAGTTTCAGAAGATCTATTCCTGTGGATGGGCATTAATGATATCATCCCTTCTTATTTTTTAATTTCAGCATTTTTCTTATTGTCTGGGATCCATTAGCTCTCCAGGATCAAAACTCAGCAGGCCTATCAATATCCAAACCATTCAATATCCCCTTAAACAGTAACTTTTTTCCTCCTATCATAATTTTGCCAGTACTCCATGATCTCTGAAAAAAACAGCATTAGCAAGAAAAAACAGTCAGTTCTCTTCAAAAAACTTCTGTGCAAAGTATTTACACTGCTGATTTGAAGATGCTGAACTGTTTTAACTATTGCTTACTACCCCCTGAACTTTTGCTATTATGCAAATTGTTGTATTATCATCATCTGGTGGGAATGCATCATTTGTGGTTGTTTTTCTCCCTGGGTTCAGAACAGGAATATTTGTTCATTAAAAACATTTGCCTTTCTGCATAATTATTGTCATTTCTATAATTTCAATTTGGTAATAGTCCAAAGGCATTGTTTGGTTTCTCTTCATCCCTAATATATTTTAAATACTTTTCCTTACCACTTTTTTCTCTGTAGCTGCAGCCTGCCTCTTGTATTCTTTCCCTTCCCTCATCTAATTTATCCAGTTTCTAATTTCCAAATTACACTAATTGCAACTTTCCCTTTTTCTGTTTGTTTTCCATTTGGATACAAACATTGCTCCTTTCGTTCTATTAGGGCAAAGCTTTGCCAACATCATCCTCATCTTGTAGAACAGTCCATGCATTTCCCAACCACTGAGCTTCTCAGAAATGCTGCCTTTCTCTATTTACTCCAAAACCTCTCATATAGCTGACCACGGCTTGCCCTCAGCCAGCAGTGTGCTCTCTGCAGTGACCCAGTGCCAGGGGACAGGATACTCACGGTACCGTAGGGCAGGGAAGAAGCCACATTTCCAAAGCACATGGCACTCTGTGCATCTGCAGGGTCAAGGTCCTTCCCAGCAGGATTTATGGGAAGGCATTTGCTGGACATTTGGATTCTCAAGATGATATCAGGATCTAAATTTTTCTTCTCTACAGAGAAGAAACTCAACAGCTTCTCCAGGAGCCCACTCACAATGATGACCTCTACATACACAGCAAAATTGACTAAATGCACACTGACTTCCCTGCAGCTTCAGCAAGGCCAGCAGGTCAATCACATTAATATCAGATACTCTGTTTTACTGGAGATTTCTTGCAGAAATAAATGTCAGCATGGCTGCAGTCCAGAAATGTAAAGATTCACTGGAGAAATCAAACATAAATGGATCTTACCTTGTGGTTTGACAAAGTTTCTTCCATTGATATTTCTCCCTAGGCACATCAAGATATAGATGCAGTATAGGACATACTCTATGTAGGGAAAAGGTTAGGATAAAGTGTCTAAGCATGACACAGAAGCAAGAGAAATTTAGTTCTTTTTGGGTGTAATACATCTCTCCTGACATTGAGGATGTTATTATAAACATCTTCATCTCCATTAGTGACATAGGCTCCTTTCAGAGCTAAAGAGGCAAATCAAGACTGCTAAGGCAGGAACTATCAGACACATTGAAGGTACCAATCATAAAAGGTGATTGACCATAACCTGAAAATGCCTGTTGTGCTGCCATCTCTGCAAAAGATGGTCCTTGTTTTTAAGGAACTTCTGGTTTGCTGATAGATGGCTTGAAGGATGCTTGCAGCAAAGCTCATGGGAAGGTCATGGCCCTTCAGTCCTTCCTCTCCTCCTTTTGCAGACTCCTGTCAGCAGTTCAGTCTCCTGCTTCCTCCATCACTTCCTGCCCTGAAATAGCCCCTGTGCCATGATCAGTGTCACTACAGCTTTACCTTCATGGCCACATGGGCCGGAGCCCTGGAAGCAGCAGAGCTTGGAGATTTCTTCTGCTCTGATTTAGCGCCCCAAAACAGCCTTGCTTTCCCTACTTGCCTGCAAATGTTAAAATCTCCAGATTTTAAAGTTTGCAGTGCAGTATATTAATAACATAGCACATATTCAAATGCATAACTTCAAATATCAGAGTGTTATAGAATAAGGTCGAAATTAAAAGGAAAAGAAAAGCTGAGTGCTTGAGTAGTTCCACCTTCTTCTACCACATCATGGCACAGGCAGTGGGACGTGGAGTACATGCAACCCATTAAAAAGCTCAAGCACCTGCTAGTGAAATGACCAAGACACAAATCTATGAGCACAGGGGTGTTTGTATGACTGGCAACTGCTTGCTAAATTTCATGTTTTGTTTACTCATATTCATCCTTGTTAGATTAAATTAGGTTTCAAAATATTTTGAAAATGTTGGACAAATGCCATGTGTCATTAAGGGAAGATTCATTATCTGTGCACAATTATTAAACTTGTATCATACCCTTTTGAGTACCATTTTTTCCAAAGTTAATTACCCAAAGCTTTTCTGCACCAAGAGTACTAATAAAACCTCTAACAGACTGCAACCAACAATTTTTTGTTAAAATAGAAAAGGGCTTGCATTTATGTTTAAAGGCAAAAAAATGAAGACTAGTGCCGGATCTTTGAAGAGTATACATTGTATTTGCATTTTCAGAGGCTGGCTCATTCCCTGATTACTGTGTCCCTGGCTTACTCTTAGAGATGGGGTGAATGTGTCTGTCCAAAGACAGATACTTGCCCAAGTCCCTGTGGTATAGGCAACAGCAATTGTTTTTTTTTCCTTTCTATGGGTCTCAGAAAGGTTTGTGTTCTCAGCTGTTTCCAGGACTGGTCAAGTGCCAAGCTGCCATTTCAAATATCATCCTGTGTCCAGTTCTGGACAGCTGAGCTGGCTGGCAAGCCATGGCCAGGCAAGGCACGATGAGGCATGGCCAGCTGCATGTGGGGGATTTTCAGGCAAGAAGAAGACATATATGAAACACACTCCCTCAGAAAACACCCTCCACATGGCAGTAATGTTGGGAAGGGTTTCCCAGGAAGTCTGCTACTCCTTACCTTCCCTGTGCAAGGGCAATTCTCTGTTGATGGGACCAGAAGCAGCAGCTCCTGGGCCTTGAATTACCACAGGAAATTAGGTAGCAAGAGGCAATCCAGTTATGGATGCTGTGACATATGCTGTCTGTGGGCTTGATCAACTGCAACAATATTTACCTAGTCATCCACTTTCTACTTCGGAGTTAAAAAGGGCAGCAAACATTAAGGGAAGTGGCCTTGTGAGGGCTTTCTGTTCCTCTCTCATCTACAATTGTAAGACTTTTAATAGATGAAGGACCATAAGAGGGCTAGAAATAAACATGACACCTTTATTGGTTTGGATATTTTTAGAGAAACATGCTATCTCATAGGTAGGAAATACTGTATAAAAGAAAGGTGTCTTGGCACTGTAGAGCTTTCCAAATAACAGTGTAAGGAAGCCAGGCAGGCATTTGATGAACAACCCTGAGCTTAACATCTTTGGTTCTTTGGTATAATTTATTGCCTCTTAAGAAGTAGCTTGACCAGACTCTGTACTAGTCAATGTAGGGGAAGTGTATGATGCTGTCATCTAGCAGAAAATGCCACAATGAAATGGAAGCCAAACCCAGACAAAAGGCTAAAAAGACAGCACAAAATGTTTAATAAAACAATATTCAGTCAGCTGTGTAGATACACCAGCTTCCCCACACTTCAGCTTTGGAAAGGGACTGGGGATCCTGAACTAAGGCACTGCTGAAGTACAGGCATGTTCAGTCAGGAATTACTGTGTGGGATTCGGGTTTGGAGGCTGCAGTCAGCTTCAAAAATCTATTCTCATCACTTCTGGTGAAACAACATGTCCTTTGATCTCAGCTTCTGTTCAAGCTTCTCCATAATGGTGGAGTAGTCTCTGGGGTTTGTCCTTACTGTCTGTGGCAGCAGGCACCTTCATGCACTCACAGGACTGCACAGAACAGCACTGGGATCCTGTAGGGAAAAGGCACAGCACAAAAGCTTGCTCAGGGACAGCTTGCCTGGGTGATACAAGTGCTGTTTCCTGAGATGACTGGGGAGTAGGCAGGCAGATTTTGTAGTTATAGTTATTCCCACTGAAGAGTTCCTTACCTCCTACTGTGCTCCAACCTACAGGGTTTAACTGCTATTAGCCTTTTTCCAGCTGTTTGAAATCTATTGAGAGATGTTGCTTTGCTTCTCCCCTCTGCCAGTGCTTGCCTCCCTGAGGGGAATATTTTGGCTGTTTTCCATCTGAAGATGTGTCTGGAGATTTGGATTAGTCCAGGGAGAAAATTGTCTCTTTCATTCTCATTGCAACACCACTAGAGTTGTTTGGCTTCACAGTTATTTCCATTTCCACACACTCATTTTAAAACATCACTCTGCCTTTCTCAGTGGTTCTAACCCTCCCGTGACTGGTCCTCCTCAGCGTGAGCTGTTGCTCGTGGTTTTCACATTGGTTTTTTTGCCAGCTATGCTTCCACAAGTACTCACAGATGCTAGCTGGCCCTCTGTGTGCTGGCTGGGCACCGAACAGAGGCTGGAGCTGTTTTATTTTATCCAAAAACCTGCCAGAGAAAGCACACAGCCTTGGTCCCTCTGCTCTGCACACAGTAAAACGGCTGCAATAAATCAGCTTGCCAGAGATTATGCCAGTGAGGCCAATAAAGCAACTAGTGTTCAAACACAGATTCAGCTCTGCACTTCAAAACCTGCTGTTTAGAAGAAATAGGCTCTGTCTTGATCAGCACAATCCTGTCAGAGAAATAAAGCCTGGCTCTGCAAAACTGCTGAAGTTTAGATCTTGTCCTAAAGGTGTGTGGTTGATTGATTGATACACAGAATGCAAAAGAGGGTCCAGGCAGAGGAGCTGCCACCAAGGCTGATGGGGAGCTGGTGGGTGTCCTGGAAATCCAGCAACTGCGTGGCTGCAAGCTGGGATGCCCTTTTACCCACAGCACATGTAGCCCTTGAAGCAATGCCAGATGGGGGGAGATGCATTAGCCCTATCCTATACCAGGGCTTTGCTGATATCACAGACCAGCTGCTGCAAACTACCTGCTGAGACAGAATTTTTCTGTAGGATGAGCCATGCCTTGGCTGAGCGTGGTGGTGGAAGCAGCTCAGCAAGTCCTCAATCTGAGAAATTACATCCTATGACACTGAATACCTGATTTGTTGTTAAACAGGATCTTTTCTATTCTGTGTAATAACTCTGCAAATGGTGTTCAGTTCAGAGCACCATTCAAGACCAAGGTAGTAAGATGTTCCTGTGAATCACAGAAACCATGATACAGAAGAAATATACTTGTTAAGTGATCTGACCATTTTTATAATTTATTTAAAAGTAATAATGTCCTAGGACCATTACAAAGAACATAATCTTTTTAGTAATAGGTGCTAAGGCAGTTCTATAGCAATTATACTGTTATTATTATCATCCTAACCACCATATAAATATAGAAATATTCATATGTGTGTGTGTGTATATATGTGTGTGTGTGTATATATATATATTTATATACACAGTGCTTTATATCACTCCAGAATCAAGTTTCTTAGTGAAGGAGAACCTTTTGTATATAACATGAAAGATACTGATAACCACAAAAATACTTGGGGAATAATGGGAAATGCAAATGCTGCACAAATGCTTGGAAGAGATCCAAACTGATGCTTTTAAAACCTACATCAAACCTTCCTGTTCTGTTGCCGCTGCTGTGTGATATCATGTACAGAGATGTTAAATTACTTAGAAGACTGAAATCTGTGCAACTCAGCACCTTGCCCATCAGTAAATTAGAGAATCAAAGTGGAATCAAACTATTAGAGGAGGTTCTCATGGTGTTAAGAGGCATATTTCCCTGCATTAAAATGCTTTTAAAGGACAAATTCACCCAGCAGCTGCTTTACCAGCCTGTAAAATGTGCAGCATGAGCACAGCCCCAGACCTCTCACTGCTGAGGAAAATCACTTTCTCTGTGCAAGCTTCAAGAGTTTTATCAGCCTATAAATTTAGCAGGGCTCTATTTGGCCTGTATTTCTCCATGAGTCTGGGTCAGCTGTGTCTCATTTGAGTGAGAATATCCCCAGTCAGGGCAGGTGGTTGCAAACAGGTATTTTATGACAGAGCTTCCCAGTTTGCCTTCCCTGAAAAGGCAGAGCCCATGGTAGGAAGGGTGAGGGGGCATTAGAACTGGGCCTGGGCCATCAGTCAGACACCTGTGTCAGTCCCTCATCTAAGTCACCTGCCTACAGCAGATGAAGAGGAAAAAGGCAAGTATTGCCCTTCACTGACTTGCCAAAGTCACCTCAGGTCTCCTAAATGCAGCAGCCCCCCTGGTGAAGCCACAGCTAAGAGCTTCTCCAGGTTTATGTTGTAGTGCTTTGGTGCTGTGCCTCTGGCTCGTCCATTACCATTTGCATGTAACTGAGAAACTGAAATACTGAGGATTCCAAGCAAAAGGCATGAAGGTGAGTTTCTTTTTTATTGTTATTATTTGTTTTGTCTAGATGAAGACTTTTTTTCCTTTTCACCAAACTTGGCAAGGGATTGGTTAAAAGTAACTTTCAGCCATTCTGAATTTAAGGGAGTCTAAAACATTTACAGGTGATCTCTTCAGGAATTTCACAGGGAACCTGACAGTGCCATTGTCTGTGTGAGTAATTAAAACACGACCCTTTGGAGTGAAGAGAGAAAAATCAACCAAAAATAAAAGTCAAAGTCAGTCAAATCCATGAAATCCTGACCAGCTCTGGAGGGAACCCAAGAGATCTTTTCCCTATAAGTCTAGGAGGGTCAAGATGATGACCATCATTTCCAAAATAACCATAGGAGAAAAAGCCTTTTTCTAGATATATGGGTTTTCATTTTGAGTAAATCCCCCAATCCTTACCTCTGTGAATTCCTTTGCTCCTTGGACAGCCCTGGCCAAGCTTGTGTAAGAGACACCCATGGGGCTGAATGTTATTTCATCCTATCTGATGGCAACAGCAAAGTCCTTATTAGCAGCATCAAGTCAGCTTCCCAAGTCTGAGACTGTCCTTGGTTGAATTAATGGCAGAGGAATTTCAAAGTGTGAGCCACAGCCATGCCACAGGTGAGGATGCTCCGCTACCCCTGAACAGGATCACTGGGAAGCACACAAACAGCCGGCTGGTATTTGTTTCAAATTGTTGATATGTAAGCAGGGAGCATGCTGTGCATTTAAATCATTTTCACACTAAATTTGGAACAGTAATCATTAAATATTTATTGTGTGCCTAAAATACTGCTCAAGCGTCCTACTTACTGATATTACATATTAATTCACACAGATTTTGCAGTACTGATAATGCATTTATTTTAAAATAGTGACTCTGAGGCATTCATCATGATTGGGTTGTTTAATAAAAAGAGAGATTCGTGGCCCCAGAGGAAACCCATCTAGTCACTTCTGTAAACCTGGGGAAGTGGCTCATGTAAAGGGAAATTCAAATGTTTATAATTACCAGGAAAAAAACACTAGCTGGAAGTTTTTAGTGATGTAATGAAGACCAGTAAAATCAGCTCTTCCACAATAAAGACACTTCAAAGCCTAGTAGAAATAGGGAGTTATTCCCTTAGCAATGGGAGTACTGGACATTCAGAGAAGCAATCACACAGCCAGTGCATAATTGCTGTAAATTGATTGCTCCCTTCTCCAGGTGCTTCCCTGAAATATGAGGACGAATTGAAATCCTACCACAAGAAACTTAAAAATAGGTAAATAGATGCACCTTGGCTTGCAGTGACCCCAGGGATGCCAACTGGGTACTGAATGGCAGCAGCAATCCAGCCCAGGTTTTGTAGGAGTCCCGTGTGTGCTGGAATAGATCAGGTTCAATTATTTCCAGGCTCTGGGTGAGGAAAGTAGGGTGTATTTGATAAATTGCCCATGGTTCTCCTATCTGCAATAAGACTCAGTCATTTTTAATTATAGACACCTCAAAAGCTGGAAGGCAGTGCTGATTGGATAGCAAAATATTGCTACAATCCTCTCAACAGCGTTTGGAAAAGGATTTTGGTGCTGAACCTGACATGGATGTGATGCTGCTGGTCTGTCCAGAAAGTGGAGATAAACAGCTTCCTTATGGATTTTGCTGAGTAGCTGCAGACATCGAGTCTGGTCCTTTCAGGGCCTGCTGGGTCAGGATTATTTAGTGCTATTTATTTTCACACCTGGTGTAATAAACCCAAGCAAGAGGCTGGAAAGATCGGAACCAGTGTCAGGACCAAGTGCATCCTCAATGGTAAGCAGGCTCTGCCTAAACTGTGGGAGGGGGCAGAGGACACAGGGCATTTAGTATGTTTTAAATTACCCTATCTCCTGCCTTGTGTTATCAAAAAAGGCGATTCAATCACTCCCCCTCTGCCTCTGCCCTGGTGTGTCTCACAGTGTATCCTGCCTTCTCTCCCTGCAGCATTTGCTCTCCCAGTGCCTCAGAGCAGTAGCAGGTGCCTGGAAGAAACACATCAGGTGGATAATCATGAGCATCAGCCTTGAGGCACAGGAGACACCAAAGGCTGGCTGTCTTCTTCCCAAAGAAGGACTGCAGGAGGCAGAGAGTTGGGAAGCAGCAGCATTGCCTGCAGAGGCCAGGGCTGCTTCAAACGCAGCCACCAGCACCCCACACACAGCCACAGCTGCAGCATGTCTAAATGCAGTTACAGGGTGGAATAAGCACTCCTACCTCGGCACACAGAGCTATTTCTGACTTCAGAACCTGGATGCTGTGGGAGCTCTCATTTCCCTGCAGATGCTAATCAGGTCTGGAGAGCAGCACCCAGCACCTGCAAAAGGAGGGAGAGGAAAGGGACTGAAAAGCCTTCCCAAAGCACCTTCAAACATACTATCCAGAAATAGATTAGGAGGTGACCTCATTGCAAGCTCCAGTTTCCCAGTGGTGCAGGTAGAGTGGGGAACTCCAACTTTGCTGGCAGGAAAGCTCTGCCAGCCCCCAGTGGGCTGCTGCCACTGAACAGGACACAGATAAGCAGTCCCACTCTGGAGGAGAGGCAGACCCTCAGCTGGCTGGAAGCTGCCCTTTGAGGTGGCAGTTTGGTGAAGGAAGGAAATTTGCTTGCCCAGGTGGCATTTCAGGGAGCCCTGTGCTGTGTAAATACTCTGTGTGCAGGGCAGGGAGGAGGCTGAGCACTGGTAAGAGAAATGCTGAGCTGCAGCAGTGGCACCTTGGTCCTGCACTGTCTGCAGCTGCAGCAGCTGGGTGTCCTGAAGTGCCTCCCTTCCCTTTCCATGCTTTCCTGACGTCGAGGAGTTAAGCAAGGCCAGCAGCCGTGGCTGGCCCCTGCTTTGCTCCTGGCAGCCCTGATGTAGCCGGGATCTCAGTGTAAATATTAGCTGAGCATGTGTGTGAATGGGTGAAAAGAGCACCAGTTTAAGCCACTCTGCTTGGAAGACAGCAATCTATATAACGCTGTTACCAAGAAACAAGGATTGTTTTCCGTGCTATTTTAGGAAATGAGGAAACAAATGGAGCAGAGGACACACCAGGATTTCTGTTTCCACTCTGTAAATGAGTGTTATTACCAAGTTGTAGTGTTTTCCAGTGTCACTCTGCAGCCGGACTCTATTCATGCTTGAATCAAAGGATGTGTTGCTCAAATCTGCCCACTTACACACTCCTGTTATCCAGTTCTTTAATCTGCTCTGCTGCAAGATGCAAACTGTCCGGCCCCTCACAGCATGTGCCCAAGGACATGTCAGTAAGTCCTCAGGAAAAGGTATCATTTACTTGGCACTACCTCTTGCACAGACTAAGCCAGACTAGCCCTCAGCAACTTCTCTGCTTCCTCTTTCAGTTGCTGCTGAAATTTCTCATCTTTATGAACTGTAAGACATTTTAAGGAGATTATTTGCCTCTTATTTTCCTCTTTTTTTCACTTCCACTGTCACCTGATACTGTACAAAATAAGAGACTTGTAATGCAAAACTGCTTTTCCAAAATGAGAGATACAGCTGAGGAAACACTTATTTCCCATTTTCACAGCATACTGCCAAAGGGCCAGGTTTGTGGTAGGTAACACCCAGCAGAACAAATGATCACAGATGTTGGACTCCTGTACACACCAAGATCAGCAGACAGCAGTGTGATTTCTGGGTGACTGGCACCAGGTAACACCATGCTCACCTCTACATCACCTGAAATCAGGAGCTGATCTGCAGTTGGTCTCAAAGCGAGCATCAATCCTAGCTGAGATCTTTCCACACCTCTCCAGTGTTTTCAGATCTGCCCCCAGCATACTGCAGGTACAAAGCAAATCATCTCAGGGTCATTGAAACAGCACCATCTGAGGTAGGAATAGGGGCTAGTGTGTGCAGTAGAATTGGGAAAAGCAGCGAGTGCTCCAGCACCAGCAGCCTCTGCACTCACTTTGCTTCCAGATCTCAAGCTCAATGTAAGATATTTGCAAATGGTCTCAGGTTCCGCCAGAGAAGTCTGGAGGGGATAATAGGGAGAATTTCTTCACTGAAAGGGTGGTCAGGCGTTGGACCAGGCTGCCCAGGGAAGCAGTGGAGTCACTGTCCCTGGAAGTGTTCAAAAGGTATGTGGATGTGGCCCTTGTGGACATGATTAGTGGTGAACATGATGGTTTGGGTTAATGGCTGGTATTTTCAGCCTTAACGATTCTATAAATCTGTCATTTCCCACAGCCACAGGGGATCTCAGGGGAAGCTAAACAGCGCAAGAGATGTGCCTTACTCTCCTGCCTCTTCTAGCCCGACCCCTGTGACTGCCATCGATACACACAGATTTTACAAAGGCGCTAATTGCTTCCAGCTTTCATAAATATTCTGTTTTAGGTCTTTAACCAGGGTTCATAAAAAAGAGGGAGAGTTTGTTTGTTTTTCATGCAAATATGAGCCTCCCTGAGGGAGATATTCAGTTAAGTTCTCCCAAATGGTTGCTTTAAGCGGAGTTTACTCTTTCTGAGGATTTTTTTCCAAGCCTTGGGTGCTGCCCGCCTGCCTGCACAGGCAGTGCACAGCACCCCGTGCCGCATACACAGGCACTCCCCAAAACCAGAGCCTCTGCTTCAGCTCTGCTTTTCTTTACAGTCATTTCCACAAATCATTATCTACACTGATTTTCCCTCTCTAATGGGAATAAATGGAGAGGGACACAAATGCAACAGCAGTAATTTTTTCTAATATCGGGAAGTTCTTCCCTCTGACACTGCGCAAAATGGAAACAAATTTGAAACATTTCGCAAAACACTTTTACTATTCTTCAGCCGACTCTGCTTCCAATACCAGAGACCACCTGGGATCTCCTTTACGCAGCTGCAGTGACTCCAGCCAGTCGAGGTGAGAAGTGTTTCGCCCTCTGCAGGGAGGTGTGTGTGTGTTTGCCGCCCCTTGTTTGTTGTGTAAACAGGAGCAGGCACGGAGGTGGAGTATTTCCACAATTTCCACACGGTGTGTATTGACTCTTACTAGAATCCGCAAGAGAGGTGGCAACGCAGGTACTTTGGATCTCATTTAGTAATTATTCTGGAAAGTGTTTCAGGGGATGCAATTAGTTCACGATGATGGGAACAAATATGTAGGGGCAGATTTTTAAAACCTCCTGGAGCCTGTTCCAAACTGATAAACTAGAAATGACCATGGATTTTGCAGCTATGTTGCATCCTGATAACTAACTACCCAACATTAGGCATCCTTTAAACTCAAAGAGCCTTTGTTTTAATATCCTGAGCAAACAGGAATATACACCAATATAACATCAAAAATTACTTAGCTAATGTTCTTATTTGTCTGCATTTACCCACTCTGGAAGGGTAATTACACAATTACCCACCATGAAATATTATCACTGGAAGTTAGGCACACATAATTTTCATGATCCCTCACTAGTGCTGCTTCCCTTCCTGCATGATCCTGTTCAGGCTGCTTTCCAATAAGATGCAAACAGCTGTAAGTGAGAGATGTCTGAGAGGGATCTGGATACATCTCTCTGGACAGATATGGCATTTGGAAACAGAAATCAAGAAGCCTAAGACTTTTCTACCTTATTCTTTCATTTACTTGGCCAAAAGCATGAATGTTTTAACTAGATATTCAGATGTAACCACTGTGAAAACATGGCTGTGTGAATTAAGAAAAGAAAGTGCTGATCACACTGACAACAATGTGTCCCTGCTTCTCCGGACCAGCAGCGCTTCCACATGAACCTTGACTAACCCATACCTGGATATCCAGTCCAGACCCTTTCAAATATAACCTAGTTCAAAGCTCTCCAGTGAGCCAAACCTCACCCACTAAAGGACAAATAGAATTCTGAAAGTTCCCAAAGAAGATCATGTGGTTTTTTTGGTGGTTGTATGTATTTATTTTGCATCAATTAATTTAAGGAATCTTTTCTGACAATCTGTCAGAAAAGTCAGTCTGTCTCTATCAATAGGTACACGCTGTCTGTGGAGAAGCAAAGTTACTTCTATCATCCCCAATTGATTTTTCTCCAGCAAATCCACTTCTGCAGTTACCTAAACAGCTCAGAGCAATCACCACAGAAAGAAAACCTCTCATAAAAAATGGTCCAATTTTCCACTGTTCATCTTAGAAAGTTTTGTTACTGTGTTGTCTGGGAGAGGGAAGACAGAGAGCTGCAGCATTTGAACATCTGCCTTCTCAACTGTGAGGGAGAGCATCTGCAGCCTCATGTCACAGAAAGAATTTTTTCCATTCTCCAAAATAATAAATGGCAATTTTTTCTTGAATCTCCCAAAGACCTTTGTCTCGTCTGTTGTGTGATCACCTATAGATAATATCATTATACCTATAGATAACATCATTATAGCCACTGATGAAATTGACTCAGTTTTTTTCTGCCCTTCACAGTTGGCACAACTAGACTCAGGACAATGAGTTTTCCTATGTATAAAATAAAAATAGCATTAATTAAAAATAAAAAAATACAACTAAAAAGGTGAGAGTGCTTTGCTAAGGAAGAGAACTTTGAGATGTTCCATCACACTTGTGGTAGTTATCTTTGTATTAACCATCTTAGGAGACAAGTGCCAGGCAAAATGGAACAAGCAGGTGCTGTATGATCTGTCCCCATGGCAAGGGACTGGAGCTACAACTACACACCTTGGGTGAGGAGGGTTATTTGCCCCACAGAAATGATATCATGGCACTTCTATTTCTTGGTCTGGGGAGACAATACAGCCTTGTCAAACAGGATTGCCAACGCGAAGCACATGGAAAACTTTGTTTGCAGGAACTTGAAAATTTTGCTCTTCCACACAGAAAGTTCAGCATCCCCAGGACTGCCCATGTTGCTGGCAGGACACACACCGTGGTGTGTGCAGGATGGCACAGCTCCAGCAGATATGGCTAATGGAAACAGAGAAGGCCATTTTCCCCTCTCTACACCAGTTTTTCAGCCCCTTCTTATGGCTTTCAGAAATGCAGGGCCCTGAAGTTTTTCGAGACTCATTTGCTACACTGAGCTTTTAATTAAAGTAGGCAAAGAGCTGAGAAAGCCCCGCTGATGTGAAAATGCTGGAACAAGTTGTCTGAAGAAGTGACTGTCTCCTCTCCCCCGAGCTATTCTCACAGTCCCATAACCAGGAGTCAATGTTTACTTATTCTCCCCAAACATTTATTAACATGAATTAACAGGTGACAGGTATTTTGACATTTCCAAAGGAAGCACCACTAATTGAGTAGAAAAAAACAAACCTTGAAAACATCCACCCACCACAAACACACAAGTATGCACAAATGAAGCCTCATTCAGATGTGAAAATCACCAAAAATTAAACCACTGAGCACACGCGATGCCTTCACTGATTCATCCCTAAGAGCAGCTGCTGAACTCCTCATCTCGCTCCAGGTAATCTGCAAAGCAGAACGCCACGATATCATTACATGTGTAATGATTAGTGGCTTGGTGAAATATTTATCAGCAGTATTGCTTTTGGATTAGGAGTTTCAGCTGTGTTAAAGTGCAAGAAGAGCTGCTTGGTGGAAAGCAAGTGCTGAGAGGCTCAGGTGTGCAGGACGTGTGTGGCTCAGGTGACTGTGGGGACACCGAGGACATAGTGCTGTATGTGGCTGTGGGGAATACCGAGGACACAGTGATGTGCGTGTGGGACTGTGGGGACACTGAGGGACAACAATGTCTGTGGGGACATTGAGGAACAGCAGAGTCTGTGGGGACACTGAGGGACAACAATGACTGTGGGGACATTGAGGGACAGCAATGTCTGTGGGGACACTGAGGGACAACAATGACTGTGGGGACACTGAGGGACAGCAGAGTCTGTGGGGACACCGAGGACACAGTGATGTCTGTGTGTGGCTGTGGGGACACTGAGGACAGAGGGATGTCTGTATGTGGCTGTGGGAACATTAAAGAACGGTGCTGTCTGTGGCGACACTGAGCCTCAGTGGTGTCTCTGGGGACACTAAGGACAGAGGAGTGTCTCCGTGGGGACACTGAGGACACAGCGGTGTCTGTGGGGACACTGAGGATACAGTGCTGTCTGTGAGGACACTGAGGGTCAGAGCTGTCTGTGGGGCCATCGAGGACACAGTGCTGTCTGTGGAGATACTGAGGACACAGCGGTGTCTGTGCGAACAGTGACCACAGCGCGGTTCCCGTGCGGGGCTGTACGGACGCTCCGCTCTCGCCATGTCGGCGGCGCGGCCGCACTGGGCATGCGCGGGGGCCGCCCGGCGCTCGCTCCCCTCGGCCCGCGCGTGCAGCACCGCGGTCAGCGCCCGCGCGCACGGGGCGGGGCGGCGCGGGGGCGCGCGCGGAGCCGGAGCCGGAGCCGGAGCCGGGAACGGGCACGGGCAGAGCCGAGCGGAGCCAGCGCATCCCAGAGCCCGCCCGGCCCCGGCCGAGCGCAGCCGCCGCCGCGATGTTGGACCCGTCGTCCAGCGAGGAGGAGTCGGAGGAGCTGGTGGAGGAAGAGAGCGGCAAGGAGCCGCTGGCGCCCGCCGCGGCGCGGCTCTCGCCCAGCCGCCCCGGAGAGGGCCCGGGCGGCGGCGGCGGCGGCGGCGGCGGCGGTGCCGGAGGCGGTGGGAGCGCCGGGGGGCTGCAGCCCGGAGGGCGCGGCAGCGGCGCGGCGCGGCCCGCCAGCCCCAGCCCCTCGGTGGCCAGCGAGAAGGAGAAGGATGAGCTGGAGCGGCTGCAGCGGGAGGAGGAGGAGAGGAAAAAGAAGCTGCAGCTCTACGTCTTCGTCATGCGCTGCATCGCCTACCCCTTCAACGCCAAGCAGCCCACCGACATGGCCCGCCGGCAGCAGAAGGTAACGGCCTTGCCCTGCCCTGCCCTGCCCTGCCCTGCCCTCCGGGCCAGGCTGGGTGCCCCGTCCCCATCACCCACCCCTGGCTGTGCCCTGCCTGCCCCTGCGCTCCTACACCTGCCACCCACCCACCCCCTGCCTGGTCCCTGCTTGCCTGCCCGCAGCTTACTCACTGCCCTGCCCGCTCCCCTAGATACCCCTGCCTGCATCCCTGCCCGCTCCCTGCCTCTCCCGCTGCTCCCCAGGCCTGCAGCGGCCCGGGCACCCCAAGGGCACTCCCGGCAGGGGCACCTTGGCCCTTGTGGTGGGGTTGGTGGCAGCAGCGCTGTCCCGGGGCTCCGGGCAGCACCCTGACCCTCTGCCACCCTCAGTGCTGCTCCCCGACGTGGTCCCCCGCACGGAGCCAGCACAGTGTGACATGTCATTGGTCCCAGTTACGCAACATTTGGATTCGGGAAGTTTGGGATGTTGGCCATCTAAAGGTTGTCGAAAGGAGAGAAATGGGTTATGTTGCTGGAAAACGCCAGGCATGTGCCGTTGCCTCCTGCAAAGGGACTCCACAACTCCGTGCTTACTGCAAAGTTTGCTTAACTGGGAGTGCCGGCACCGGCTTGGGGAGTTGCCGAGTCTCATTTCAACTTCGTGCAAGTGTTCATGTGCAATGAGCTCCCTGACACCAGCTTCTTGGCAAAATGGGGCAGCAGAGGTTTGTGATGAAGTCTCTGCCACAATCCTGACTCTTCCTCCCCAAGTGCGTCACCGTGGCAGGGTTGTGTGTGCTGCTCCAGGCAGAGACTGGGCAGCAACACTTCACCTGGGCTCCCTATCCTAGGAAGCAGTCTTGGAGCTTGTTTCTCCTCTAAGGCACCAGCTCATGGGCCAGGGCAGAAGTTTAAGTTTATCTGGGATGTGAACACGGACGTCTTTCAGTCAAATGCAGCCAACTTTTTTCCCAGTGGCAGCCAGAGATGTAGAAATGTAGCTCTCTGGAACAACTGGATTAGGTTTTTTTTCACCATTTTCAGCTGAGTTTCTTAGACTGCAGTTTTAGCCTTGATACTGTTCTGTGTTCACAAATGACCTTTACAATTCAGGCAGACTCCTGGATGTATTGATGCAAACGACATTCAGTTCTGCTACACCACAGGACTATTATTAGTCATTGCAACATACGGAGGTAGGAAAGTGTATCTGTACTGTATCATGTAGTTTAAAGGCAATATAGGACAATCTGGTGTTGCTGGAAGGCTTCTTTTGTTTGCTGAGCAAAGGGCATTGCTGAAATTATAGCTGGGTTTGGAGATGCTTTTATTTATTTTTTTTTCCTACAACCCTTTCCAATAGACTGTGAATTTCCAAAGTTGTCTTGGCTTTTGTTTCCTGTGCAACTTCTTTGTGTTAGAAAAAAACTGTGAAATATAAGTAATTGTTAGTTTTGCAGAAATATAAACAAACAAACAAACCCTGCAACTGTTTCTCACATGAAAGCGAACCGAAATTGACAAGTAGTGTATCTAAAGGAGCAGGCAGCATCTTGTGGTCCAGAGAAGAGTGGCTGGGAAGAAGAACAGTTCATAGTCCCTGAAATCAAAATAGTGCATTATGAAGGGACAGAAAGAGAGGAGGGAAAGAGAAAAGGGGGTGAATAAAGTGCAAGTGAAACAAAAAAAAATGAGGAGTAATGACAAAAATGATAAAACTGGCAGCAATACTCAAGGGCATAGGGAAGTTACACAGGATCTTGGGAGGAAATAATCCATCCTCTGTAAAATGAAGAATGTAGGGAAACGTGTCTGGCTTATTTCTACAGATAACTAATATAGGTGTGTCTTGAGGGCTGACCGTCTCCCCTCAAACTTAGCAATGAGATGGAATTGGGAAAAATTTATCATGACAACATGTGACAAATTGAATTCACCCTTTTAAAGGTGAATTCATTCTGGTTTTTTGTCTTCTGTAGATCTTTATATCCAGTTGTCATGCTGGGAATAAATCCTTGCCCTTTTTCCTTAGGTAAGACTTCTGTTGAAGTCATTTAAAGGATTACAAAAACCTGGAGTTTGTTGCTAGACTTTGTGTGCTCCTCTGCTTTCCTTACACATCCCTCTGGGAAAGACGATCCTTACTTCTCTGGCTGGAGAGCGGCCAGAGGTTGAATGTGTGGGACTCCTTCTCTCTTGAGCACCGAGCTTTGGTAGTAGTGTATTGGTTAGGCTTTTAGTAACAATGGAAATATGAGATGCTCAAGACTCATCAGAGTGATGCAAATGCATGTTGCTCCTTAGGGAAAAGGTGGGAGAAAACTGGGTCTTGGTCCCACTCTAATGGGAGCTGCTGTCTCAGTTTGCTCATCAGCAGAGGAGGGATAAACTACTTCCTTTTCCGTGTGCCATTTATCTCTCCACCCTCACAGCCTGCTGTTTGCCAGGATGTGTTTCATCCTGGGAGAAATGGGGAGGAAAACACTCCCAGTCCCCAGACTGTTGTACAGGACTGTACTCCCTTTCTCCCGATGGTGCTGGACAAAGAGGCTGTGGAGGGAGCCACTTGATCCACTGCTCAAGTGGGCACCCTGGAGATGCAAGGCCTGACCCTGCAGATATGCTTGCTGGAGTCGCTGCCCACGGGCAGGATGTCTGGGAGCCCTACTGGGGCTCTGACAAGGCAAGGAGACCAGCCAGGCTTCACACCAGGCTGCTCAGACCCCACACCCACATCAGGAAGGTGCCAAGCAGCCACCACAGAGGTGTTTGGGCAGATCTATGTAGTGGTGAGGGCTGGTGACCCATCCCCAGCAATGCTCAGTAGGTCCTTCCCAGTGCTGGAAGGAAGAGGATGAGGTCTGGCTTCACCTGACTCTCCCCTGTAGCACAGGAGGTGCTGCCACTCTGGAGCACAGCTCAGACAGGTGACTGTGGTTTTGGAGGCGAGGCAGCGAGGCTGTTGCCCTGCAGAGCAGTTTGCTGCCTGGGTTACCTGGTAAGAGCCAGCCCATACCCATGGGAGGACCACAGCTGAGACTGTTGTGTTGGAGGCAGCCCCTGCCAGGCTCCCAGAGCTCCCTGTTTCTGTAGCTTCAGCTTCTTCTTTGCAATTTTCTCAGATAAGAAAGCTATTGATTTTGTTGCGGTCGCAGCACTGAAGTTCTTGCCTGGCTGAAGATCCTGTGGTGCCTCTCCTGAGGTGTATAATCCTCCCTTCTTGATCCTGCAGTGCTGCTGTCTCAGAGATGGCTGGTACCCAGAGCCCCAGGGGGCACATGTTATCGTGGTGTACAACACACCAGCACCGCGGGTACTGCTTATGTGGCCGCACGCCTGTGTGCAGTGCTCGGGAGCGGGAAAATGCAGCCTGGTGTTCTGCAGCACTCATGAACACCTTGGAATAAGGGGAAGTGTGTAGTTAAGGTAGCATTGCAACAGGAAGGTAATTACATGCCATTTGATAAATTATAATGTATATGAGAGTGAAGAGAACAGTGGAAAACTGTGAATGGATGGCGTATGTACTGCACGTGGGCATGACAGCATTGCTTGTTTATGCCAGCAACAAACTTTGTTTTGGATTTCCAGATAAATTGAAGCAGATGCCACTCAGAGCTGGTATTTTTCTAATTCTGACACCTCAGAAATTTCAGCAACAGAGTAAAAGTTGTTTTCTAGATCAGCGTGTTCAATTCTACACCTCTGCTTTAGTTATTTCTTAATGTTTATGTGGTAAGGCTTCAGTTGAGTGACTACACATCTGTGATGTCTACCTGTAAGTTCTTTTATTTACATTTCACTAGCACTGTTTCCCAAGGAAAAAGAAAAAAGGCTTATTAGATACCTTTCTGTGCTGTCTTACTTAGGTTCCTTTTTTAAGCCACTGCTGAATTCCAGATACATTTGACAGGCAGATAGTGGTCTGCAAGACACTTGTCCCTGAAAAGCTTGGTGAGAATAAGGAGATCCTTTTTTATCTCCTAGCCCAGGTGGGAGGAAGGTAGCAGTGTGTGGGCAGTGGGGAATCTGAGCAAGAGACCTACTGAATGCGGAGGAAAAGCTTCTGTCAGAGCTTTACAATATTGCTGGACACGGAAGGCTCCAGCCTGGTAATGCAGCTCAGGAGGAAAGTGGCTTTGCCAGCTCTGTTGCTCTCAGAACAACTTGTTTTATTACCGCAGATGGCACTTAGCTTGGTAATTGCTTGCCCAGGATGTATTTAGTCTTTTCTCTAGCTCATGCTGACTTGTTGGAAGTAGAGTTGAGACAACCAGCCGTGCTTGGTGTCTCTTCCCACTTGATCCCAAATGTCTGAAGCCTTTGGGAGGAGAGCTCAGCCGGCAGCTTGGGGATGTTGGACAAGATGTGTGTCTGTAGTGATGCAGACCAAGCATCCTTGGATAGAGATTGTACCTCTTGCTAAATACTTCCAAAGCACAGCACAACCCAGGAACAGATGTTTGCTCATTCAAAATAGCATAAATGGAAAGAGTGTCCAGAATATCACCAGCCCCATAAAAACACTTGTTGGGAAAGGGGCAGCAGGAAGAACTTGTTAGGAGATAAAATGTGGAAAGCACATTAGAGGTCAGACATCACTGCAGTCATGGTTGCCATTGCCTGTTTTCCTCCCTCCTTGCAGAACAAGGGAGCAGACAGGGAAGAGAGAGAATCAATTCCCAGTGGGATAAACGTGGGATGAAAAAAGTTCCAGCTTAGTTGCAGATTACCAGAGCTACTCCTGGGAGAAGTGGCTTGTGATTTGGGTCCCTGTGTAAGCCTGTGAGATGACGTCAGGTGCTTTAGCAAAATTCTCAGTCAAATTCAGCAAAGCGCTTAAGCTTGTGCTTTGCTGAATGGTGATCGATTTAAGCACAGTGCTTAATGCAGAACAGGTGTGAGTGGTCAGAAACTGTTAAATTGGTTACACCTTAAAGTATCAAATTTCTGACTCAGATGGTGATGGAATGTGTTTTAGCAGCTTTCTGTTGGAGGAACTTGATTTTATGATCAGATTCTGCTCTGTTGGCCACTAAGAAATGCTTTGAGGTGTGTTTTTCGCAGCTCTGCAGGGGAGGAGAGGTAAAGATCACGCTCTGCTTGTTTTCTGTTTGTTCCTTAGTTGCTCTCTAGTGCTGTTTAAGAAGGAGGTGCAAGGTCCAGGCAGCTCTCAAGTGTGAGCTGGGCCTTATGCACAGCTCTGTTGCAGCAAAACTTGCAAGATAATTATTAGTACTATTCTTATAAAAACCTGGAAGAGTAGTTAGGGGATGACTTTGCCACTTAGGTGACTCAGTGTGGACACAGGCCACTGTCACTATCAAATGAAAGCTCTGTGTGTGGCTGAGCTCTCAGCTGGGGCTGTCCCTAGGTCAGCTCTGTGCCAAGCCCAAAGTGCAGACAGAGCTTCACTGTGGGAAGGAAGGTCTGACACATCTGAGATGCTGTGCTCCATAGGGGTGTGGAGTGCAGAATGTGATTATTGTGCTCAATCATCTGTATTCTGCAGAAAATGGTTATTTTCAGTTTAAACACTTACCATTTCTTTTTCCAGTGCCTTATCTTAATTTAATTCTATGAGATATTAAATATTTGTCATACTTTGGCTATTTATATACTTGCAGCTTATTGGATTGTGAATCAGGTAATTAAATAGGCTGTGAGCTTGGTCTTTGGCTGTTGTGAAACTTTGCAGTTCGTGATCCATAGCCTGACATTTCAATTATTGTGGGTGGCACCTCTTGGGCCAGGGATGTTGTGAACTAAGAGTGGGGAAGACTTATCAGATCGTGCAGCTCTAACTCCTGCTAAAGCCTATCATTTCCAAAAGGTATTATTTATGGCCTTGTTCTATGTAGTCTAGACACTCTCCCTGAAGCACTTTGCCTTTTGCACAACTTGTAATTCCTTCTGCTAAGTGGTGAGTCACTTGTTCTCTGCCCACCTAAGTGGGAATTGGTCAGCAAGTGATTTCCCTATGCAATTCTTTGTCAGCTGGAGAAGTATTTACTTTTAGTGTGATTTGGCAGTAGGAACCCAGCCATCACAACTCTTCTAGGAGCAATGTGTGTATACAAACCCTTTAGAGCTACTGCCACTGCTTTAGTCCAGGGTGGTACAAGGTAAAGATCCTATTTCTACTTAATTAGGTAAATCTGATCAGTATGTTAAGACTAATCAATATGGTATGATCAATAAAGCTGTTGCTTGGATGGTGTCGATGTGAATCCAAGTAGAGGCTTCAGCAGCACAAGGGTTTCACCCACAGAGTAATCTCTAGGAATCACATATATTTTAGTGTGTCTTTGAAAAATAGGACTAATTAAAACAATACAGTTCCTTTAAAACAGCAGACAAGGGGACATTCCCTGGTGGTGAGCAGCTCTTCTCCATTTGTCACCCAGGAGAATGAGTGACTCCCCAGAGGTGGGATTTGGTGGGTTGACCCATCAAAGGTTTTCTCTTCCTGGAAATAGAGCAAGGCAAGGTCCAAGGGAAGGTGCTGCCTTGGTCTCCAGCTGTTTTAGAGTGTGGTGCAGGCATGGCAGGACAAGCAGAGTTGTCTTCTCACCCTGACTTCTCCTCATGCGGGTGGAAGCACCAGCTCCTAGTGGATGAGAACTGGATCATCCTGGTCATCGGGTGGTCCCTGAGGCCCAGCAGCAGGGTCCAGCTGTGTCCTCATGAGGGTGGGAGAAGGAAGATGCAAGAGATGGCAGGTTCCTGGGGAGTTCCCCCGTGTCATTACCTTGTAGGAACTGACAAAAGTGCAGACAGAGCATCCTAACCTGGCACTTGCTTAGGAAGAAGTTATTTGTGGTTACAGCATATTTGGGATGCTTCAGCTGGGCTTTCCTCTCAGCTGAGTGGGCTTCATTCTTAAAACCAGACATAAGAACAGTTGCTGAGTGTTTGATGTTAACCTTTTGAAACTGTTGTTTGAAAAGGTGCTTTTAAGTGATAATATTTGGTATTGTTTGTCTGTGATTCAGGATGTTAAAGTCAGACATTTTCTAGAATTTAAACGCCTGAGTCAAAATGTCATGCAAATATTTATTCAGCTTGAGAGAAGCAATGCTGTGTTTGTAGTTGTCATAGTTCAAAACCTGTCTGTCTACTTCACAGTAAGGTTGGAAGCTTGGACTTTTATTAGTGTCAGGTATAGAGTGACTGACCCTTTTGGGTGTCTGCCTGTACCCAAATGTTAATATTTGATGAAGAAACTTCATGAAATCTGTATTCAATCATGCTTTTCTAGCCAAGAGGGTGGGTTTTTTAATGATAGTGCTGCACTGTTTTATCTTTGAAGATTAGAGATGCAATGTGCATATATCAAAGGAACCCCACTGACTTTGGCAGAACTTTGGTCTGATGCCACAGGGCTTTTGTACAAATACTCAGGCCAACAGGGCTGCCCACTGATGGTCCAGCAATGGCCTTTTGTGATCTCATGTGCTAAATTAGGGTGACATTCACCCAAAAACATAGTGCTCTTGGACTTCCTAAAATGATGGTCTTCAAGTCTAACTTTGTCTGTAGACCCCCTTGCACCACCTCCTGCTCCCTTTTGGGGTGGGATTTAGATCTACACTTGATTTAGGATGAGCACTCCATATGAACTGGATCTGATCCTGTATGAGCATTGAGCAGAGTGATGCTGTCCCTGCAAATCCATCACTCACTGTTTGTCTTCAGCCAGAGGAAGAATCTTGGGGGGAAAGAAATTCAATTAAGTTTTTGGCAGTGGAAAAGAAGTACTTGGTTTGGATGTTATTTGTTGCCTCATGCACTTCTGCAACAGAAAGTAGCCCGGTATCCAGAGCAGCTGTAGCATTGTGGTGTGCATAGATGTGGTTCTGAACGGGGAGGTTTGGCTCTCAGTTGCCTGTCTTGGTACAGGGGAGGAAAGCAGTAGAGATGAAAGGCTTTTTTCCAGGTTCACACCATGAGGAAGTACTGATAAAAGCAGCTATTTGTTAAGCAATGTCTTGTTGAAACCGTCTCACACGTTGACTTGTGAAGAGCATCAGCAGTGTCTGCTCTAGGATTTCAATTTGATCTCGAGAACCCACCGAGCTGGAGAGCATGGCATTGGGAGTTTGCAGATTCTGTAAGTTTGTAGCAACCATTGATGTATCCTAGTTGTGTGTGTTTGCAGTCCATGAGGTGTGCAGGGTATGCCGACTATTGTAGGAAGTGCTTCTCCCTTTCTTAGGGAATTTGTTACCAGGCCAGATAATGCTCAGTTGACATTGCCCTGAGGTACAGAAGGCTGTGTGTTGGGTTCAGGATTTTACCGTCTCAAGCACCCCAATGTGTGGCCACAGCCCACAGTTCTTCCTCACCTCCATGTCACAGAGAAACAGCCCCTTGCTTTTCTTGGAGCCCCACAGAGAAGGGCAGCACTTTCCCTTTGTTGGCAGGGATGCAAGTGTGTGTGCACACGAGTGTTGTTTTGGAGCCCAGGTGTCACAGCTGACATACAGACTCCAGCTGGGACAGGAGGGGACAAGCTGCCTGGCTGGTGGCACCCTGGTGAGATAAAGGGACTGGGATTTGATATTTGTCTGTCAGAGGGAAAATAAACTGATGCTTCTAAATACAGCACTGTGCTCACTAGAGTGAGATGCAATGTTAGCTCAACAACAAGGCACCTCCCACCTCATTTCCAGCTGGTGCTTTGCTTGGAAACAAACTCTTATCCCAAGGAGAGAACTGGGGGAACCCTGTCTAGCCAGCTGGCCAAATAAACCTAAATACTACAAAGACACTTTGGAAAGGTGTGTCTGGGTTTGCTCTGGCCAGTCTTGGCATGTGGCTGGTGCAAGTGGCTGTCA
This sequence comes from Pithys albifrons albifrons, assembly GCF_047495875.1. Classification (NCBI taxonomy): domain Eukaryota; kingdom Metazoa; phylum Chordata; class Aves; order Passeriformes; family Thamnophilidae; genus Pithys; species Pithys albifrons. Next base: position 7,986,495 of record NC_092460.1, read on the forward strand.
AAGGGAGTTCTTCCATAAGTAGCCAACCAGATGGAACCTGTGTGCCACTTGAAGCTCCTTTTGTGTGTCTCTGTCTGATGACAGGGAGTTGGGAAGGAAGGGGCATTCAGGAGTTATGTCTTGGACACAGAAAATACTGGATTATTTGGGAGCAATTAGGAGGAACAATTCAGAAGTTTCTCTTGGACTGCTGCTGGTGCTGCCAGGGGCTGTAGCTTTTGCAAGGAAGGGGTTTCACTTTGCCTGGTGTGCTGATGGGGTCTGCTGGTCCCACACCTCAGCTGGAAGGCAATGTGGGTATCACATAGGCAGAACATCAAGCAAAGGCAATTTTTCTCCAAGGTGCCAAATTCCCTTTCCTAATTCAGCAAGAGGACACAAATGCTTTGCATATTTGCACATGCCCAGGTTTGCTTTTATTGCCTCTACCCATAGATTTCCCTCCCTCCCAGCAGACTGCTCCCATTCTTCTTGCAACCAGAGACAACAGTCTCATCGCTGCCTCGGAAAGAAGCTAATGGGGTGACGCAGCAGGAGCCAGCTGCTTTGCTACCTGCATGGTGACAGTGCAAGGATGAAGGAAGGACACAGCCAGCCCTTCCTCAGCCACGGGCGAGGCTGCGTGACCTGACAGCGGTGCCTGCTGTGAAACCCAGCGCTGTGCCTCCCGCCCGTGTCTCTGCAGACCACCCTCTGCCAGCGAGACCTCTAGGCAGAAACCATCTGCTGCTGTTATCTGGGGACGTGCAGCTGTCTGAGCTGCACGGGATTGGGTTTTGGTGCATAGCCAAGAGCTAGATGGAGTTAGGACTGCAGAGACTTTGTGTGTGCTCAGTCATTTGCGAGGGCAGAGCAGCTCCCAAGCATGAACCGATGCCAGTGCTCTGCAGTGGGAAGGAACAGGGAGCTAGGAAGGGCTCCAGGCCTGGCCAAGGGAGTTTGGAGTTCAGAAGCAGCAGCTTTGCTCCCTCTCTTTATCAAGTGTTTGGTGCTTCAGTCAGCAAACTTTCCTTCTGTGGAAGGGTATCTATGAAGAGCTACTGCAGGGAGGAGGGATTGCTGATGGCTCTCAGGTGTGGCGGTTTTCCTTTTCTGTGTCCCACTTGCTTCATGGCAGGTGTGGCCCACAGCTGTGCAGGGATGGTGGGGAATACTTCTCTAGCCTCTAGCTGTCTCAGGAGAGAACTTGTGTCCTCAAAAGTCTTGAGCTGATATTGCAGTGGTGGTTTACGTTGGCCGAGGCTCTGCCTGCTATGATTTCTGCTTGTTGGTGGCTTCCTGGACTTTAGTGTTACCTTTTGCTCTTAAAGGTATTTGCTGCAGTGCTGCAAAGGCTCTTCCCCTGCCGTCAGCTGGGGTCTTGCGGGTTTTATCTGCTCCAAGGGCTACTTCTTCCCCAGGATCTCTCACAACATGTTCCCCCACAGCCTGAGCTGTGTCCCCAGCAGGAAGAGCAGCAGTCAGTGCACTTGTTTCAGGCTAACCAGGGTATGGAGGGAAGACTGTGCAAAGAATGGCATGAGCCTGTTCTTTAAACATTGAGCTGGCAGCTTGCACCAGCCCAGGGAGAGGGTTACAGGTCTGCAGAGCAGAGCGAGCACACCTGAGGCACTGGTAGGAAACAGAAGGAACATACTGGTGGCATGATGGAAGATCGGGAAAGTGAGTTTGGAATTTCTATTTCACTTTTAAAACTCTGATTTTGCTTTTTGTTGTTAAGTGCACGTGCTTGTACAAGGGTTATGAGCTGAGCAGGGTGGGATCTCTGTGGGTATTGTTAGGAGGTTTCTCCATCAATGGTGGCAGCCACTGAAGTGCCCAGACTCCAGTGCCATATAAATTGGTGGCAGGTATAAAATGGATGTTGCTTCCCAAGGCTGTGTTGCATCTCTCCTGGTGAACTTTTGTTTGGAGCTCCTCAAACTGACCTCTGAAGCCTCTGTGTCAAAGCTCCTGCATGGTGCATATTTCATGCAGCAGGATGTGAGTGATAGAAATCCTTCCTGTAATTTCATCTCTCTGTAAACTCCCTTCTCTCAGCTTCTGTTGCACACCAGAATATTACTTTCTGTACAGAAGTCACCCCAAAAGTGAATCAGATCCTGCTGAGCAGGACAGTCTTCCCACCACCTATTTATAGTGTTTGCAATTACCCTCCATGCATTTCAGAACTCTAATTGCCTTTTTATTGCTGTTTAGCAGTGTGTTAAAGGTTTTTGAATGCTCATGCCTTGTTTTCTCATTAGCTCTATTTATTCCTCCTTTGGCTCCCTTCCTCAACCTCATCAAATTTAGCATCTTCTTGCCTTCAGGGCCTCGGGCAGCTCTACTCCTTCTGACTTCATGTGTCCTCCCTTGTGTTGCTGCTCCAGATGCTTTGTGTTCCCCAGTCTCACTCTGACATGCTCTCAGGGCCCATCTCCTGGGAGTGGCTCTGTGCCTGCTGTGGTGTCCTGCCAGTGGTCCCTTTGATGGGCAGGGTGGCTCAGAGAAGGTGTCTCGAGGTGTGTGAGGCAACTGCCTGGCATCAAGCGGGGCTGGTTATTAGCCTGGTGAGGCTGCCTTGAGACATTAGGGACAAGTACATGATTTCAAAATGGGGAGCAATGGTCAGGAGTCTGGGAAGCAGCTGGTAATAGGGACTGGGATTTGGTAAGCCACGTGGAGGGCAGTCACTGTGTCTTGGGATCTCCTGCATGGATTCATTTTGCCAGGGTGGCCCATGAGCTGCTGTATCACCAGTGGTCCCCATGTGACATGGCCCCTCTCTAAAGACACAGTCTGTTGGGCTGGGCCACATAAAACTGGTATCACTAGGATTGATTTTTTTAGTGCTTTTTGGGTATCCTGTATCTGTTTTCACCTGATGGCCACAACAGCGTGGGCTAGTACAGTGCCTGGTACCCTGGGAGGGTCACTTGGAGCAAGCAGTAACCTGCATTTGTCTCATATAGTCTCTTGAGTGCAAAGTCCTTTTCAGTGTTATTTGCTTTGTTTTAGCCTTGTTGTGTGGCATTTTCATAGCTCCAATTAATTTAATTATCCCCCAAGGTGCTTGCTTGCTCACAGTTGTCCAAGACTTTATTGTCCTTCTCTTCTGCAGTGAGGAGCCCACACAAATCTTAATCATCAGTAAACGTAATCATGGTGCTTGATGTTTGTTCTTCCAAGTCCATGATATATACAATGAATGAAATTGGTCTTAGTACCCATCTGTGCCACCTCTTTCAGCACCTGTTATGTTCCAACACGCTTCCTGGCTGCGTATGCCCCCACCACTCAGCCCAAACAGCATTTGTATTGACCAGAGAAATTAATGTTTTATGTAAAATTGTATCAAAAGCTTTCTCACCCTATAGGTAATTTATGGCCAATGGCCAGAGCTTGTCCTCAGCAACCTTAGCACATCTGCTAACTGTGGTGTCTGCTCAGGGAGGGCTTGTCTGCAGGCTATGGACTGAGGACAGGCGAGTGCTTTGTGCTGCCAGCAGCCATCTCTGCCTGTGACAGGGTGGCACTTATGGCATGGGCTGTGCAGTGCTGTTCTAGGCTCACATCCTCACATGTGGACTCTGAGTGTGGGGATTCATTAGTCAACAAGAAAATTACTGAACTGAAGCAGGGCCTGGAGCTCCCTGGTCTCAGAGGAAGTTTGCTATTTCAGCTTGTGAAAGGTGAAAGCAGAGTCAGAGCTCGGCAGTTTGGGCACTGATTGGAGGCTTTTGGGTCTGGGCCGGGTTACAGGCTCAGCTCCCTGCTTGCTCCTTCACAATCTCTCACAATTATCCAGATCTTTCTCAAGCTGCCCTCAATAAGAAGGTGATGAAAATATTTCTCCTTCCTCCATAGAGCACTAGAAGATTATGAGAGCCTCTGAGATGCTGAATTCATTGCTTAGGGCAGGATGCAGGTCCCAGAGAGCGCCGGGGCTGGAGCTGGTGAGTGTCCGTGCTGTAGCTCAGACACGCACAGACACTGAGCACCCAGGGGCTGTCCCTTCCGTGACTCGCTGTGTCCTCCAAGCAGCTTCTACAGCTGCTCCCTCTTAAAATAAGACAGTTAATAGTCTTGCATAATTCATGCTTACAAGTTGTACACATTTGATGACAGAAGGAACCGATGTTTCATTTACTCATGTGGGGCTTAATATAGATTTTAACAGCTCTGTGCACTATAGCCATGTGCCCACCACTCCTCTTTGCATTTGGGCAGGTGGACAGCAGATTGCCTGGTGTTTCCATAGGCAGGGCAGTGCATGGCTTGCCTGCAGCTCGTTCCTCTGTCATCTCCCGAGCTTGTCACGGGTGCTGCCATCCTCCAGGATGGCACAGCAGGGAGAATTGCACTGTAATGAAGAAGCAGGGCAGGAAAATCTTCATCCTTATTGCTCCATTTTTCTCTTTCCTTTGAATGCTCTCAAAACCTAACTGCTGTATGAAAGGAAGACAGCCTGGAGCACTGGGCCTGCCTTTGCATTGCTGGGAGTCTGCAAAGGAGGCTCTGCTCCAGAGAGGCTCTCTCAGGGTGCATATGCATGAGCTCCATGGGCATGTGCTCTGGCTGTCCTTGCTTAGAGCGATTCTGGTGCACACTGTGGCCTCCAGATATTTGTGCTGTGGTGATGGTTAAGGCTTGCAGGGACAGCCAAAGTGGCATTAACAAGAGATGGGCATTTAAACTAGTGCAGCAGCTCATCTGCCCCCTGTTAAAGCCCACACACAGAAGAAGAGCAAGACCTCTGATTCTTTCCCATCAGCCAAAGTCGTAAGATCCGGTGGCCAGCCAGAAGCAGATTCAGTGGCCACCACAAGCAGCTGGCATGCAGTTTAGTTGCTGCAGGTCTGGGAGGGAGTTACAGATGCTCCAGTAGTGTGGTAAATCATCTCCATTTATCTTGTGCTGTTATGCTTCGATGATGTCAGATGGTCTCTTTACATTGCATATATACTCAGGCTAAGCAAATCACAGTAGTTTTCCTATTAAAATTTAATGATGAAAGATCACACTTATAAGTGATTTATTTTCTTTTTTCTTTAACCAGTTGTTTCATTTGCTGCATAACCCTCATGGTAATGGTAATAATCTTTCCTTGCTGTAACTCAGGAGAACAGATGTGCCTTTCAAATTTATTTTTTTTACCTAGACAGAATCTTCGTTTGTTTTTTACAGCTCTGATTACTTGCTTTGCAATGCTGTGACCTATATTCAAGGTGAAACTTGTGATAAATACTTGCTTTGGGAAAGGAACAGCTATATTTTTGAGAAGATTAAGGCCTATCAGGCAGCAAACCTCATTTCAATTAGATGTCAAAATGCAAATCATGCAGACTTCAGAGTATGTCAAGGTGAGAGTAGAAAGGACTTTAATCCATTCTAAGGTTAAGTTGAAATCCTCAAGCACTTTAATTGTTCTTGGTTAGTTATGCTGGCTAGGAATGGTGTGGAGGTAAGTCACAGTTGTGTGAGGAAACACTTCAGTGATATTTTTTGTCAAATGTTAAAAAGCTTGATGGCTGTGTGTAGCTCATATGACTAACATCCCTCAAATGATAAAAATATGACTGAAAGTTGCAGCTGTAATGGCAACTCACCTGACTTTAATGGCTCAATTATTATTTATGCTTGTTTGCATGGGATATTATCATGGAAGTGGTGCATGAACCAGGTTGCGGGTGCCTGACGCACAGACACGGGCTGTTCTTTTAAGTTAGCCTGCCTGCATCTTGCCTGGGTGACATGTGAGGGTATGGTCTCCCCTGCATCCTACCTGGGGAGCCCCTGGCACTGGGAGCAGGAGTGAGTACCTGGAGTACACAGCATAAGACTGTGGGGTTCCCATCTGCCTGGTGATGCCACTGGTTTCATGAGTTTTGACCAGAAAAACAGCAAACCCCAGGTTTGTAAGAGTGTCATAACCAAGGTGTGTCCTGGTTTGGGCATCCCACCAGGAAGGTTAGTCTGGGTTCTTGGGCTTTTGGGTAAATCTGCTTCTTTCACAGGAGAATCTTAAGAAAACAGACACATTCTCAAAGCAGTAAAGAAAATCAATCCAGCAGATGCAGGTGTGCAATGTGGGTGCTATGGCTGGACATCCCCAGATAATCCATGGGGCCAGCCAGCCCTTTGTCACTGACTCTGGTGCCTGTCCTGGCCAAGAGCCAATATTGCTGTGGAAAGGCCGGAGAGCTCATAGCAGGGCAGGAGGGCATGGGAGAAGCACCCAGGGCTGGTGGCAACTCTGCTGGATACCCTGTGGCTCGCCACAGCCCTGAGCTGGTGTCTCAGTTTGGGATTAGCATCACTCAATAGCAGGACTTGGGGCTTTCCCCAGGACACTGGTACTTTTGGAAGAGGTGGCATCTGGAGCTGAGAGCACAGTTTACCAAAGCAGAAAGGAGCATTCAGCCCCAGGGCTCCAGGGGCTGGAGGAGCTCACATAGATGCTTGGTATGGAGTAAGTAAGTAAGCTTGGGAGGCTTTTCTTCCCTTTGCTGGCGTTGAAAGGGTGAATGAGAGAGCTTGGGTGTTGGGAAGAATGAAATATTTTTTTACTTTCTGCTTGAAGAGATAGGCTCAGTTTTATGAAATGTAAATGAAATTTCTACACTTCATTCTGCTTTTCTTGTATCTGCTTCTCCTTCTGGCTTCTCAGCAAACATTAACAAAAAAATTGGGGGTGAGAACCAGCAGAAAAACAACTTATCCCTGTTGAAACCATGTGTACAAGGTCATAGCTGTTTATGTAGCAAATCTCACAGGACTGAAAAAATGTCCTTGGTGTCGTCTTGTGCAATTTATCAGAGGTGTTTATGAAGTCGCAGCACTACTTTGCACCAGAGACTGCAACCATACTCTGTGGTTGCACATTGTGCATCTCTTTGTACTCAGATTGGATGACTATGATTTGTAGATATAAGGCAGGCACAGAAGCTTAATGAAAAATAACAAAAATGCCAATTATAGAGCTCTTTTGTTTAAAAAATATTTAATTATGGCAGCGTGTAGGGTTTGCAGTAGAAAAAACTGCTGTAAACAGAGAAATTCTGTAGAAGTCCGTATTCTTGGGAGCTGGACCTTGTCTGAAGAGCATTCACAGCCACCTTGCATCACCCCATTCCCGAGGGAGCTGAGCAGCCAGTGGGTCCCCTGTGGCTGGTAGATCTCCCCGGACCCCATGGGGCTGGGACTGTTTTTGCAAGGCAGGTCTGGGCATTGCTTTTGGGAGTTGCTGGGTGTTGGTGACCCAGCTGAGATGGGGAGGGCTAGAAACAGGGAGGCAGAGGCAAGGAAGCAACCTCAGCATCATGCGGGCTGCTGCTGAATCACTGTTTACGTTGTTTCTGTACCTGCTGACTCGATGCATGAAAATAGGGTACCTCTATTTTTAGTTCTTACCTTGTGCATTCATGCCCATGCACACTGAAATTAGGCTTTTTGTGATGGGAACAGTTTCTTGCCTACACAGGAAAAGTATTTCAGAGTTGTGGCACAGTAATGATTCCTGATTTCTTCCCTTCCTAAAATCATCTGCACGAGGAGAGTGGGGAAAAGCTGCTTGCTCTGTATGGTAGTAAAGCAGCAGTAAAGAGCTGCCTCTCCAATTGATGCAATCCAGCCGTGGCCCTGGCCCCCTGCCTTTCTGGCACCAGAATTGCAGCTGCCAAATTTCATTCTATATCCTGCTGGCTTCCTTTACCCACTCCTTTAGAGCTCATTTGGTACCTAAATATGATTTATCAACTATTGCAGCAGGACCAGGGTGTTTTGGTTTGTTGCTGTCAGTTTTTACTCATCTGTGATTTATTTTGCCCATGATGATGCTAGTGGAGCAATATCAAGCTCTGTCAGTAGAGGAGCAGGTCCCAAGAAGCAACTGGCACATTTGTGTTCACAGGAGTTGTGTGTTGGCTGTTACCGCTGCTGCATTAATTGTGCTGTGAAAACAGGCACCACTTTTGCATACGAGCTGGGATGTTGAGGTGAGGTAAAGCAGCAAAAAATCACATTGTTTTCACTGGGGCCAAGATCTGCTTTTTTAACGCTGCATGGAGCCAGAGCACAAAGGTGGTTCCTGGTGGAACATTCCAGTGGAAACAGGGTTTTGTTATCCTAGTGTGTTAGGATTGACCATGACTTTTGGGAAGAGAAGAATTAAAAAGTGCTCTGCTTTAAATGGCTGTCATCCACGGGGCAGCAACTTTGTGACTGTTTGTCCTCAGCTGTTGCAACTTCAGAACCTACCTGGGATTCCCTGTAGCTGATGAGATTATTTGACTCAGTGATATTCTTTAGAAAGTGCATTATTCCCTGCCTTGTGTCCTCCTGGTGCACAGGGCACTGGTCCCTGCCAGCAGAAAGCCTGGGAGCGGGTGCTGCTGCTTACATGAGTGAAGTGGCACGTACAGTGACAGCAGACTGGTCTGAGTGCTGTCCCCTCCACATACAAGGAGCATGACAAAAAGCTCATTCGTGATTCCCACCTTAAAATCATGTGTCCAAAACCTTAATGCCATACTTGCATCCATGAAGTTCTTCCAGCTGCCATCTTGGGTTTGCTGTCAGAAGAAGGTGGCAGGGGAGATGCTGCTGCTCTTGAATGCTGGGCGAGGTTTGGCATTGGCTGCTGAGAATCGTGGCTTTCACCCCAAGGTCTCTGTAGCTTTGGTTTCTGGAAAGTCTGGTTGCTAAACTGCCATCTCCCAGCAGGTCTCGTGTCCTAAACCTCTTGCAGCAGACCCTGTGGCAGCCTTGCTGTCCTTACCCAGCTTGTCCAATCTGATGTCCAGATATTATTGTTGCCTCCAAATCCAGATCCATTTCCTAAATAACTATTAACTTGCTGTGAGTGTTTGGTCTGGCCAGTGAGAAGGACTTAGGCATTCTCATACTCACTCTGGTCCAGTGATGCCTGGTGTCTTTTGGCACTTTTTGTGCCCTTTGTCATTACAGGGCCTTGGCACCTGCACCCCCACGGGAGTGTGGTAACCTCGTAAACCCATCCCTGGGCCGGTTTCTCTCGTTGTTTCAGGTGTATCAGGAAGGAAGCAGTTGCTTACATCGCTGCAGAATAATTTTCTGACTCTGGAGCCATGCAGGGAGCTGCTCACATTCGTACCCATTCCCAGTGTGAAAGGCCTGCTGAATTGTTTTGAAGCATCACAGCAGGAAAGAGCTTTGTTTCTTGTGCTCCATCATTTATGTCAGCCCAACTTGTGAGCTGTTTGCCAGACATACACACGCAGGTGTAAATCCATTGGCTTCACACGTATGTGTTTCCTGCCTGTTTGTGGCTGTCCTGTGGAGGGGCATCACCAGTCAGTGCTGGAAAACTTCTCTGGCCAAAGAGGGGAGAAAGAGTAGGAGAGCTGAGGAGAGGTGGGAGGAGGGTGCTACTCTTGAAGTAGAAACACTCTTTGCTTCACCTCTCTACAAAGAGTCAAGGAGGGACTTTGAACTGTGCCTGGGCACTTCCCCCAGGAGGTGGGAATGGGGTAGAGCAAGTGGTACCAAAGAGTGGCTGTTTAGCAACAGATCCAGAGTACCTCTCTGTTTTGGGGGGAGAAACACTGAAGGTGTCAGCACTTAATGTCCTTTTTTTCTGGACCTCAAATTGAAATGCAGATCTTTTCTCTGCGAAGATGTTTAAAGCTAAGCCTTGTGAAGCTGAAATGGTGTACAAGGAGCCCCAGATGTCCCCAAGGCTTCAATTTTCAAGATTATTCAGAGAATTGCAAATTAGAAGGGTGCTGAAACCAGTTGCCTTGAGCTTCGGTGGAAAAGTATTTGATGATATATGGTATCTTGCAGATAACTTCCCGGGCACCATCCCACATTGGTGGTACTTTTCCATCACTGATGCTATCAGTGACCAGAGCTCTCTGCTTGGCTTGTAGCCATGCTCCTATTTAAGGCACCGAGAAACAGAGGTAAGGGGAAGAGAGGCCAAGCACAACCCATGCAGAGAAGGTACTCCCAAAATCAGTGCTGGGCTCTGCTTTCCCCACTGCACTTGGGGAGATGGAAGTGACTGTGCTGGGGAGGCTCCAGTGCTCGCCACAGAGTAGTGATGCCTCCTCAGACAGCTGTGCGGAGGGCTTGAGGGTCAATACCTCGTTACAGAAAAGCCATGAGTCTGCCTTGCCTGTTTGCTCTCTAATTGCCACCTCACTGCTTCCTATCTGCATCCAGTAAGCATAGTTAATTACTCTTCTGGGCTGAGTGCTGTATTTTAGTCTGTTCTGTCAATACTAACTGTTTTATAGAAATATGAAGTACCTCTTTCTCTTCCCTCCAAGGACTTTGAGATACTGTGTGGGCTTTAATGATATCATTTGCCCTTCTGTCCAGTGTGAGCAGGAAAATATCTCCCATTTGCAGTGGGTGCTTAGGGTTATCTGTTGGAGAGCTGCACTTTGCTTTTGGGGTCTGTTCCTGTGCCTTTCCAAAAAAGCTCTTTTCCTGCTCTGGTACCTTTTCTGCTGTGTATTTACAGCTTATCAGTCATAGCCCAAGATCAGAGTGATGATTGTTGTTTGTGCCAGTGAATCCAGGCAATACTTCCTTACACTGTTCCCTTTCCTGGTGGGGTTCCTTCTTCTTGGTTTTCAACCTTTAGTTTAACGAATGGGTTGTGCAAAAGATTAAGTAACTAAGCAGAGGATGTAGGTGGCTGTCTCCTGAGAGTGCACACAGTAGCACGTAAGGAAAACTCCCTTTTTCAGGCATGAAAATTGTCAGCCCTTGGTGTTCAGTTGTATCTCCACTTGCTTGCATTGGCTCAGGTGGTCAAGGTGGGCATCCACTGGTGATGGCTCTTTGCAGGGGGATTTATCATTTTGTTGCTTTTGTTGCTTTGGAATAAACACCAGATAAACCCACATTCTTTCGTAATTAAAGAAAAGTAAATTTAAATGTGCCCCATGTGTGTTGAACTTCAGGTGATGCAGTGTGTTTGTAGTGACTAATGTTTTGGGGCTGTGCTCTGGTTCTCTTTGCCTCACTGGAAGTTTTGCTGTTAGCTTTTGTCATTAGCAGTATTGCACAGAGCAGGATGAACTCCCAGGTGAGCACCTGGGATCTGTACTAGCTGTCATGCAGAGATGAAACAGGAGAGCAGGGAAGAGCTTAATGCCTTGCTGTGGGAAAGGCCCTGCCACTGGGATGCTCCAGATCTGATCCTGACTGCTTTGTGTACCTACAACTTCCTGCAGAAGCCTCAAAAATCAGAAACAGGTGTGCCTGAGGTGCTGGTGTGATTTTAACTGAGGTGGGGAGGGTTTGTGGGCAGAAGGATGATTGACAGAAGTTACATTTCCTGGTGAGGTAGGGAGCATGAGGAGTGTTCTAGCCCTTCCCTACGTGGCATCTTCGGCTTGGCACATCTCTGTGTTGCTCAACCCAGCTGCAAGTGCACATCTTGGCACTTGGGGCTTCATCTGCCCTCAGATGGTTACACTGGGCAAAAGGAGGATGGCTGGACGCAAGGGTTAATGGTGTTCTGCTGTCTTCCCAGGGGATTCACAGAGCAGAACCATACTTAATTAGACTTGCTTTCATACTTAATTAGAGGTGCTTTCAGAAAACACTGCAACTTCTGGTGCTGTCAGTATTTTTCAATGGCAAACATGAGAGGGCAAGCAGCGTGGGGGTATCGCAGACCCACAGGGTCAGAAATGCTCAGACTGAGAGCTGGGAGGCAGGAGAGTGCTGACCCATGAGATGAATGGTGCAGAACAACTGCTGACTTGTTCCACAGGCGTGGCACAGTGCTGGACTGCTGGACATCCTCAGTGCATCCTTGTCAGGCTGAGGAATCCTTGTTGAAAGTCTGAAACTGCTGTACACAGGATGAGATTACATGGCTGTCAGTGCAAGCTGTGAACTGGGAGGTGACGCAGCTTTTTCTCTGGAGGAGTGTTTTTTTGCATACTGTGTTGGATTTATAAATAAAAATTACTCCTATTTGGGCTGAGCTTTTCCTTTATTCTGTTAAAATATAGCAGGGGTGGGCAGCAATTAGCTTTTTAGACTTGGCCTCTGTCCTCTTTATCTGTGTTTAACTCTGAGTGCTTTTGTGTCCAGAGATCTGTTGTTTGGCTTGGAGTTCCTGTACTCAAGAACTCTTCATCCCAGCTGAGCACTCCAGTAATTCTCCCCTGTTTTTCTCTGGAAACATTCAGCGAAGTTTGTTGCACTGCTGCTGTCGCCTGCAGAAAGTTTTGTTCTGTGACTTTAAAATGTATCCCAGCTTTGAACCTGCTTATCAGGGTCTTGAGAAAACCTGTGCTGGTGTGCTGTCCTTGCTGTTGTATCACCCAGGCTTGTGGAAGGATGCATGTGTGTTGGTCCCTGAAAACAGTTTTCTGATTCCCAGCCACAAATGTGATTATGGTTACATTAAGGAATGGAAGCATGAGGAGCTGAGTTGCATTAAAGGTCACGTTCAGTTGATTTTTATCCTTCGACAGCAGCAGCCTCCTGTTGGTACACCTGCAGCTTCACGTGTCTGCCAAGGTATAGGCAGGAGCTTAGAGATCAGGCACCAGCAAGGCCAGGCTTTGCCTCTGGGACTTTTCTGGGGAAAAAAGACAGTAATATCTTGGCTCTCTGTTTTAAGACAAGAGCTTGGAGCTGCTGTCATTCAACTCTGCTGCTTTGTGCCCACTGTCGGTGGGAACTGAGGAGCTCCAGTGCTGTGTGCAGCTGAATTCTGGGTGGGAGCAAGGGCACCTCACGGTTTGGGACCAGCACCTGGAAGCCCACAGGCTTCAGCAGGAGTGGGGCGAGTTTCCAAGGTGTGCCTTGCACGTGGCCTGTGGCACAAGGATGTGTTTTTGGGGAGGGTGTGGGTCACGAGTTTGAGGGTGAGTGAGTTCCCATGCACATACTGAGGGATATGCAGTGGCTCAGGATGCCACCAGCAATGCTGCTGGCTTAATATTCATCTACTGAGTTTGCAAATCCTGGCATGAGCTGCAGATTCTTCTGTTAGTATTTTGGGACGATTTCCTTCAATTCCTGATCAAAATGCATATGTTTTTCCTCATTTAAAAATATCATCTCTATCAAAAAGCTAATGATCACAATACCTGGCTTCCTTTTCCCCAACAAAGATGACAGCAGTGATATAAATCATTATGTTGCTGATTGTAAAATTGCTACCTTCAGGCATGTCTTTATTTTAGGGTTGGATTTTTTGGCTGCCACAATCTACAAGAGAAAGACAGTTGGAAATTTTCTCCTTTAATATGTAGTTTTCACAACTCTCGAGTCTTTTTATCAAGTCAAGCTTCTTTGGCAGCTTTGGAAGAGCAGAAGATTAAAGTGCCTTTTCTGGGTTTTTTTCAGGCATGCAGCTGTGCATGTAAGTATATTGTGGCTTTCCTGACGTAGGATAAAGTCATAAAGATTTCCTGGTGGGCTTTTGCATTGCTCTGCTATTGTGGTCCTTGCTGCAGTAGACAGTGAATGTCCTTTCCTTGGGACTTTTTGCATGTCTGTTTTAAGCCTCAGAAACCTTCCTCAGTTCCTGGTGTGGTCATTGAGGGACCACAGACCTTCCTAGCATTAAGGTGCAGCAGCTCCAACAGGACTGGCATGTTCAGGGTCCTGTTGAGAATTTGGACTTTGTTGCAAGATTTTGAAGTGAAATCTCAATGAGATTTTACTGCAGCATCATATGGAAACACTAAGGATTGTTTTGTTGAGTTTTTTTTTCATTTTAGGTGGGTTTTTTTCCTCCCTGTGTGGGGAGATGTAAATGCCTGTCTAAGAGAATCAGGAGCTGCAAAGAGTATCAGAAATGCCACCACCATCTGACCACCTCCCAAATGGCTGAGTTCTGTGCTCAGTGAATGACGACAGCAAGCCCTATCAAGGGTATGGCTTGTATTTAATTCTGCGTTACAATCCCTTTAATCTAGGATTATATCCAGTTGTTTTCTTCATGCAGTGTGTATGCTGTCAGATAAAAGCAATAGCAGCTGGGAGAAGAAAAATTGCTTCAAACAGGGGCTGAAAACCTTGAGTATCTGCAAACGCTTTTATCAGAGGCATGAACCTATCTCACAAAAACTGTCCAGGCAGGTGCAAGGGCTGACAGGACCCTCCAGCTCCGATAGATGAAGACCCTGGGAAGGCAACTGGTTGCAAATGAAACAGTAATTGCTTTCCCCTCACTGAATGAAATCTTCTCTAAGGCGATTACACAGATTAAAGCTTCCCACTGCAATGTACCAGAATAAATATAGCCTGTGCCTCTTGCGGGGGCTGCTGCAGAGCAGCATGGGCTGTGGGATGCCTCCTGTGAGGGATGGCAGGGCAGCTGGAGTCAAGAGTAGAAATCCTGTAAAAATAGGGCTGGAAGGACCTCAGACTGTCTGAACATCTTCCTCCCTCAAGGCTGGATTTAGCATGCCCAAGTTTTTCCTGCTGGCGTTTGTCCATCTGGTCCCAGTGGAGAAGTGGGGACAGGAGTTCCTGGGCCACCTCCTCCTGCGCATCTACATCCCTACTGGGACAAGACTTTTTCTGCAGTATCCAGCCTGGGTTCTTTGCTGTAATGTGTACCTTTAATTTTTTGTCATAGACACAGGGAATGAATTATTTTATTTTTTTCAGGGGATTTTTCTGTACTTTGAGCAGTCTTGTCTTCAAAGCCTCTTCCTCCCCAAAGGAACCCTGCAATTTCCACAGCCCTGCCCCAGGCTCACATTTCTTGCTTTGTTCTTGCTCCCCTTCTCAGGGGCTCCCTGGGTGGTCAGTCCCACCAGGGCACCCCTTCCCTTCACTGGGGAAGTGCCTCAGTGCACCCCCAGCCATTCACTTTATGTGTTCAGTTAAGCCATTACCCTCAATAATGGGTGCATTTTACCAACCTGATAATTAGGTAGTAGATGCCACTTTGACCAAGGGGCCATTCCTACACAAAATGGTTTTCCTTGCTAATCACAGCATGATTTAACTACCTGGCACTGTTAGTGTTGTTTGATTAGGTTGTGTGCTATATAATTTCAAGTACAATGTGTGTATGGTAGTTGCATAACACAAATTAAGTCTCTGAAGTACAGGAGTTGTACATGTGAGAGTCGTAGAGATCCTTTTCCACTCTAATTAGCTGCTTTCCAGAAGAAAAGATAAAAGCATCAAAAATGCAGCTCACTTCAGTGTGTAGTAGAAGGTAATGCCTTATGTGGGCTTGGGCACTGCCACATGACAGAGCATCATGCTGGGTGGTACAAAGCTGTGTCTCTTCCCCGCAGCAGTGTGCTCATGGGAGGATTCTGTCTTTTCCTAAGGTATTTGGCAAACCTGATGTGGGCAAGCACAGGTACGGTGCCTACCCAGAATCCAGCTTGTCCAGACCCTGTTGGCATGAGCTTGGGCTCCCCTTCTGGAGCTCAGCATCGGTCTTTGCCCAAGGGAAACAGCCTTGTGTCCTTGGCAGAGTCCTGTGAAGGGGACTGCTCCTGGCTCTCATGGCTTATCATGTGAAATTATTTGAGTTACGAGTACCTTGGGGCTAGGACTGGTGGGGGCTTTTTCTTATTTTCATTCTGCACCAAATGGTACAGAAAGGCCATGAGATTCTGGTTATCAGCAGCAAAAATAAACTCTGGAGCTGACCTGGGTGAAAACAGGACAAGGCCGGTGCCTGGGAACCACAGGCTGCTGCAGGGGCATTTGTGACCAGAGGGATCTGAGTGAGCTGGGGGTGAGTACTCAGTAGTGCTTTGAATTGTGACGGTGATCTCAGCACCATCACCTCCTATCAAATGAATCAGAAGGGAAAAAGACTTTCTCTGGCCCAGGGCTAGTTAGTTTAATTAAAGGTCTGTTGCTCTTGCCAGCAGTTCAGGCAGAATTTGATGTAGTCAGCTAACTTGGTGGCTTAAATGATGTAATGTTGTTATGCATATTTTTCCTCGAGTCTAAATTTCTCTGGCATAAGTAACAGGATGAAATGATCTGTTGTTGTCTGCAGAGAGCTGATGAGAAATGAGTGGTGGAGGTGGTGGGTAGGCACTTCAAACTGCGAGGGATCTGCTGTGAGACCTGATGGTTTTGCTGCAAATTGGAAGGATCAGGGCTGTGCCAGCAACTTACCCCGTGTGGCATGTTCTGTAAATGACCACCACCAGCTCAGCACCTGCTTTTTAAACTGTTTTGAAGAAAATAACCTTGACATCTAGTTTATCCACTCTCAAAGGACTGTGATTTTTATCTGTCGTTTTCTCTAAAGAATAAAAATTTGTATTTATATCTTGGGATGAACTTTCTCTAGGCTTTTGCTTATCCAGAAAGCCTCAATGACTTGAAGAGATGCTTGTAATGATGGACTTTGGCCTCTGAACTGCTGGACCCTAATGGGAGATGTAAAGTAGTATATTTAAAGTGGGATTTGTTTCTGTAAGGGTGCAATGATTGTATAATCATTGTCTGCTAAAAAGCTGTGAAAACAAGAACAAGTGTCTCTCCCTTGGTATAATTTACAAGGAAAAACAATACTGAATTACCACTCTGAATCACAGACAGACAGTCGAACCCCAGGGTTTTGATGTGGTTCTGTGCTTGGGCAAGTGTTTTTAACTTTTTTGATTAAAATCTCTGCTTTGGACATCCTGAGCTTCAAGGGGTCAGAAAACCACGGGGGTGGCTGTGGGAAGCAAGATTATGAGTGAATAGATTGCACAGGAAGGACTTTGCAGGCTTCTCCCAAGATGTTTGTGCACTACTTCTTTCGGGTTGCTTGTCACAGAGTCATGCAAGTGAAGCTATAGATACAGGCAAAAAAAACCCCAAAATAATACCTCCTAATTTTAAGCCTCTTCCATACATGTAGTTTCATCTTTTGTTTCTTGTTATATCATCTTCTGATCCCAAGCCCCTTATTTTTCCAACACTATACCACTGGGGATAGAAATGGTGCTCTGTGCCCCATCCCAAGGACCTGGGTGGTTGTTGGGGGTAGCTGCCCCAAGAGTAGCCACAAAAAATGCTGCAGTGGCCACCTGCTTCCTTCAGGTTTGCCCCAAGGGCTGTAACCAACCACCACATGGACACTGGACTGGGGGTTGGCTCGTGCCATTGCTGGCACTTCGCTGGCCCTCGGCACTGCTCCGGCTACACCATCCCATCCCAGCTGGGATCCAGCCTTTCTTGCAAGCCTGTTGAACCTGAGCCCTGGCTGTTTTCTCATTCTCACAGCCATGATCATTTGCCTGGTACAGCTGCTGGGACTGACTTAATGTAGTTCTGTACTCATCAAAGGCAGTCATGGAGATTGGAGGCTTTTTGGCTTCTTGGCTGCTGCTTCTGTCAGTAGTTGCTGTTAACACTAATGGAAATCACACTCTGGCATCAGCAGCACAGCACTCCTTATGCTGTGCTCTGCTGTCTTGACAGGAATGGGATTGTGGAGGTAATTCCTTCTGCATCACACTGTGTTCTGTGATTTTCTTTCTTGGGAAGGGCCCATAAAGCCAGAGCATGGCGGGAGTTAATGCTCTGCAGGCACCAAGATTAAGGGAATAAAAGTCTTCCTTTGAATTCCAACCTTTGACACAGCACTTCAGAGGGTTTCCCTGTGACCCTCCATAGTGACAGAGAATGTTGCTCTCTCTTCAGCAGCAGCCCCCGAGCAGAGAATGTGTCACCCACCCAAATGTCAGCCAGTAGGCAAAGAGGGTTTATGCACAGCTTAGCAGAGATCAGCTGCCAGACCCATTCAGAAGTCTCCTTGGTCTCCCAAACAGGCTGGTGGGTGCCTTACTCTTACTGACTCATGTTGGACAGGCTCTGGGTTGCTCAAGATAAGCATCTTTGTTCTATCATGCTCTTGCTGCATGTGTCTGTTTGCTGTTAGCCTACAATGTGGCACAGGCATCTGTCTTTGTGTTGTTTTTTTATGATGCTATCTTCTGTTTCTTTGCTTCTCCATTGTATCTGTTTGAATTGGGATTTGTTTTGCTTGTTTAAATCACATTACGGTAAATAATGTCTAAGGAATTAATTATATAGCTCAAAAGTTGTACATGGTTTGAAAAGAGGTGGTCACAATTTAAAAGGTTAAAGGAAATAGAAAAATCTATTTGCCTTCTGAATTTAAGGGGAGCTTTAGTGTAACCTGGGAGATACTATGGAGAGAGAGAGATGAGGTTGCAGACACACATCAGCCAGGAGGAGTGACTTGTGCCCAGCAGTTCTGCATTTGGGCTTGGGGAGCTTTGCTCCTGACAAAGACTTGGACTTTTGAGTCAGCGAGAGGGAAAATACCTTCTCCAGGACTGGAGCTGTCCCTTTGCTTCCTGTCCTAGTTCAGCTGGAGGGACCAGCTAACCCTGTGTGGTGGTGATCAAACCTGTGTATTCCACCCCCTCTATTCATTCCCCAAGGACAATGGGCCATTAGCAGCAGCTGCCCAGGGAGCCATTATCACTTCACACCCAGCCTGAGGGGGGCGGAGCTGCTAATGGGCCATCAACAGCTCAACAACCCCTGGCTCCCAGAGTTAATCACCCATTGTGTGAGTCCCCGCCCAGGGGGAGGGACTGAGTGCTCCCTGAGGATACATAAGTGGTGGGTAAGAAGACCTCAGGAGCTTCTCGTCGGATCCAGAGCAGCAGCAGGACCTCGACAGCAGGAGATCACCGCTCTCGCCCAGACCACAGCCCTCGCCTGCACCAACAGGTTTTTCTTTTCCTTTTGCTCTGGACTTGGGGGAGCCACAGGGGTCTCAGCAGAAGGGCAAACAAACCCCCTTGGGTTTGTGCCCCAGGACACTGGGTTATACTGCTGGGGTATTGTGAGTTGAAAGCAATTTCCCTTGTGTATCAGTGTTGTTATTGTAATATTATTATTAAATTTTAGCTCTGACTTATAATCTCTCTCGTGGTGAGTTCATTTCCCCTGCTGGTTCACCTTCAAACCAGCACATCTTTTGGCGCCCAACGTGGGGCACGAGAGAGAAGTCAGAACTACAATTTCATTTTGTGTATTTGGGTACAGAAACTCCCTGACTACCATGTTGCTTGATGTATTCATGTGGATGGTGTATCTGGGCCTGTTCATATTTCGACACATGGGGAACCATGTGCCTGTTTTGATGCTCTCTTTAATACCAGGGAGAAGGATCAAAATTGCTTTATTAATATACTATGTTTATGTTGTCATAACATCAGAAGCAATGAATTTCATTGTGAATGTATATTCAGTCTGGTCTGCCTGTCCTGGTTTGGGTTGTTACCTCTGGGGTCTCATTAAAAATAGCACCCAGACTGTGGGGAAAACAGGCGGAGATGGTTACTTCCACCTTTTCACCTCTGCTACAACAATCATTGAAAATATTGAGCTTCCTTTTGATGTTAGGGACAGCATAATCCTGCTGTTAGTGTTGCTTTGTCTCCTCTGTACTGTATACACCATGTTTAGGGTCAGAACTGGGCTCTCTAAGGAGACTTGCTGGAGGCCTGCCCTGGGAGCGGATGATGTTGAGTGGCACGGGAAGTGGGAAGATATGGGCCAGTATTTGGAGACCTTCTCTCCTCAAATGATCTGGAAATTCACCCCGGAACAACTGCAGGACCCTGCCAAAATGCTAAGCTATGTGAAAGGAAGATGCTCTGGTAGTCCCAGAGATGTGCAGCTCACAGCAACCTGCTGGGCCCTGGCCACTGCCTACCGCACACTGCTTGGTGTGGTACAGCATCATCAGGAGGAGGAGAAAAGGAGCAAACCCACCAGCACCATGTCCACCCAGACCATGACTGAGCCAGAGAGGAAGAGAGATACATCAACTAGCGCCATGTCCACCCAGACCATGACTGAGCCAGAGAGGAAGAGAGATACATCAAATAGCGCCATGTCCACCCAGACCATGACTGAGCCAGAGAGGAAGAGAGATACATCAACCAGCACCATGTCCACGCAAACCATGGAGGAGCCAGAAGGACAACAGAAACCGATAGCAGTTGCCCCTGTCCAGAAAAGAAAATCAAAGACCAAATCAGTTCGTATAGTGCATGACGAGGAAGAGTCAGGACCTTCATCTCAAGCAGAAGAAATGGAGCCAGAAATAATCACCCGGTCCCTATCCCTGGGAGAGCTGCGTGAGCTCCGGAGAGAGTTCACACGACAGGCAAATGAGTCCATCTTGACCTGGCTACTTCGAATCTGGGATGCTGCAGCCAATGATACAATTCTAGATGGGAGTGAGGCAAGGCAGCTGGGATCCCTGTCTCGAGATGTTGTCATTGATCAGGGCATTGGAAAGAGACAGGAAACTCTCAGCCTCTGGCGGCGACTGTTGTCAAGCGTGAGGGAGAGATATCTTTGTAAGGAGGACCTCCACGTACAGCAAGGACAGTGGAACACGATGGAACAAGGTATCCGGTGCTTAAGGGAATTAGCCGTACTGGAGATAATCTTTTCAGAGGATGAGAGATTCCCTAAAAGTCCAGATGGTGTCCAGTGCACATCCCAGATGTGGTTAAAATTTGCACGACTTGGGCCAGAAATGTATTCTCGCTACCTTGCAACATTGCAGTGGAGAGAGGGAGAAGACAAGGTGGGTGCACTGGTCAGCAAACTCAGGATTTATGAAGACACTGTCACTGCTCCATTACGAGCCCATGTCTCAGCTGTGGAAACAAAACTGGCTGAACTGGAAGAGAAGATTAAGGAAGGACTCTTCCATATCTCTCCAGAACAAACAAGAGTCTCCGCCATCAGAAGCAGGCGTCTCCCAGCTAAGGAGAAAGGGTACACTCCACGCGGCAATCTGTGGTTTTACCTCCATGAGCATGGAGAAGATATGAGGAAGTGGGATGGGAAACCCACCTCTTCCTTAGCAGCTCGGGTACGTGAATTGCAAAGAGGCACAACTAACACAGGCAATTCTTCAAGGTTGAAGGCTGCTCCGGTCTCTCGTGGGCAAGGCTCCAGACAGTATAGGAATGATGATGTTATGCCCGATCCTCTTGAAGGAACCTCCTGGTCATATTCACAGGGAGAGCGCAGTGAATACCATGACCAGAACTAGGGGGGCCCTGCCTCTAGCCAGGTAGAGGAGAGGGACAATCGGGTTTATTGGACTGTGTGGATTCGGTGGCCTGGCTCATCAGACCCACAGAAATACAAAGCTTTAGTGGACACTGGCGCACAATGCACGTTGATGCCATCAGGATACGTCGGGGCAGAATCCATCTCTATTTCTGGGGTAACAGGGGGATCCCAACAGCTGACTGTACTGGAAGCTGAAGTCAGCTTGACTGGCAAGGAATGGCATAGACACCCCATTGTGACTGGTCCAGAAGCCCCATGTATCCTTGGCATAGACTACCTAAGGAATGGATATTTCAAAGACCCAAAGGGACTGCGTTGGGCCTTTGGCATAGCTGCTGTGGAGACAGAGGAAATCAGACAGCTGAGCACCTTGCCTGGCCTCTCAGAGGACCCTTCTGCTGTAGGACTGCTGAAAGTTGAAGAACAATTGGTACCGCTGGCCACAGCCACAGTGCACCGTCGGCAATACCGCACTGACAGAGACTCTGTGACCCCCATACACAAGATGATTCGTGAGCTGGAGAGCCAAGGGGTGGTCAGCAAGACTCACTCACCCTTTAATAGCCCCATATGGCCAGTACGAAAGTCCAGTGGAGAGGGGAGGCTGACGGTGGATTACCGTGGTCTCAATGAGGTCACACCCCCTCTGAGTGCCGCTGTGCCGGACATGCTAGAGCTTCAGTATGAGCTGGAGTCCAAGGCAGCCAAGTGGTATGCCACCATCGACATTGCCAATGCCTTTTTCTCCATTCCGTTGTCAGCAGAGTGCAGGCCGCAGTTTGCTTTCACCTGGAAGGGGGTGCAGTACACCTGGAATCGACTGCCCCAGGGGTGGAAACACAGTCCCACCATTTGCCATGGACTGATCCAGACTGCATTGGAAAAGGGTGAGGCTCCAGAACATCTACAGTACATCGATGACATCATTGTATGGGGGAACACAGCAGGGGAGGTTTATGAGAAAGGAAAGAAGATAATCCAGATTCTCCTAAGAGCTGGTTTTGCCATTAAACGAAGTAAGGTCAAGGGACCTGCTCAGGAAATTCAGTTCCTAGGAGTGAAGTGGCAAGACGGGCGTCGTCAGATTCCAACAGAGGTGATCAACAAAATAGCAGCTATGTCCCCACCGACCAGCAAGAAGGAAACTCAGGCTTTCCTAGGCGCCGTGGGCTTTTGGAGGATGCATATCCCTGAGTACAGTCAGATTGTAAGCCCTCTCTGCCTTGTGACACGGAAGAAAAATGATTTCCAGTGGGGCCCTGAACAACAACAAGCCTTTGAGCAGATTAAACAGGAGATTACCCATGCAGTAGCCCTTGGGCCAGTCAGGACAGGACAGGATGTGAAGAATGTGCTCTACACTGCAGCCGGGGAGAATGGCCCATCCTGGAGCCTCTGGCAGAAAGTACCTGGGGAGACTCGAGGACGACCGCTGGGATTCTGGAGCCGGGGATACAAAGGATCTGAGGCCAGCTACACCCCAACTGAGAAAGAGATCCTGGCAGCGTATGAAGGAGTTCGAGCTGCCTCAGAAGTGATTGGCACTGAGGCACAGCTCATCCTGGCACCCCGACTACCAGTGTTGGGCTGGATGTTCAAAGGAAAAGCTCCTTCTACCCATCACGCCACTGATGCCACATGGAGTAAGTGGATCGCTCTGATCACACAGCGAACCCGGATAGGGAATCCTAATCGCCCTGGGATTTTGGAAATCATCACCAACTGGCCGGAAGGTGAGAGTTTCGGATTGTCCTCTGAAGAAGAAGAGGAGCAGGTGACACGAGCTGAGGAGGCCCCACCATATAACCAGCTACCAGAAGAGGAGAAGCGATATGCTCTCTTCACAGATGGCTCCTGCCGCATTGTAGGGACAAGCCGGAAATGGAAAGCAGCTGTATGGAGTCCTACACGTCGAGTTGCAGAAGCGACTGAAGGACAAGGTGGATCAAGTCAGGTCGCAGAGCTGAAAGCTGTTCAGCTGGCTTTGGATATCGCCGAACGAGAGAAGTGGCCAAGACTCTACCTTTACACTGACTCGTGGATGGTGGCCAATGCTCTGTGGGGATGGCTGGAGTGCTGGAGAAAGGCCGGCTGGCAGCGCAAAGGGAAACCCATCTGGGCGGCTGAGATGTGGCAGGACATCGCTGCCCGGGTAGAGAAGCTGAGTGTGAAGGTCCGTCACGTAGATGCTCATGTACCCAAGAGCCGGGCTAATGAGGAGCATCGTAACAACGAGCAGGTGGATCGAGCTGCCAGGATTGAAGTCTCTCAGGTAGATCTGGATTGGCAGCATAAAGGTGAATTGTTTCTAGCCCGATGGGCCCATGATGCTTCTGGTCATCAGGGCAGAGATGCGACATACAGATGGGCTCGTGACCGAGGGGTGGATCTAACTATGGACAGTGTCTCACAGGTTATCCATGACTGTGACACATGTGCTGCCATCAAGCAGGCCAAGCGGGTGAAGCCTCTATGGTATGGTGGACGGTGGTCGAAATACAGGTATGGGGAAGCCTGGCAAGTTGACTACATCACACTTCCCCAAACACGCCAAGGCAAGCGCTATGTGCTGACCATGGTAGAGGCAACCACTGGATGGCTGGAAACATACCCCGTATCTCACGCCACTGCCCGGAATACCATCCTGGGCCTTGAGAAACAAGTCCTGTGGAGACACGGCACACCAGAAAGAATAGAGTCTGACAACGGCACCCACTTCAAGAACAGCCTCATAGACACCTGGGCCAGAGAGCACGGCATTGAGTGGGTGTATCATATCCCCTACCATGCTCCAGCTGCCGGGAAAGTTGAGCGAGGTAATGGACTGCTGAAAACAACCTTGAAGGCGTTGGGTGGGGGAACTTTCAAACACTGGGAGCTGCATTTGGCAAAGGCCACCTGGTTGGTCAACACCCGGGGCTCCATCAATCGAGCTGGCCCTGCCCAATCAGAACTCTTGAATACTGTAGATGGAGATAAAGTCCCTGTGGTCCATATGAGAGGTATGTTAGGAAAGACTGTTTGGGTTAGTCCCACCTCAAACAAAGGCAAACCCACCCGAGGGATTGTCTTTGCTCAAGGACCTGGTTGCACTTGGTGGGTAATGCAAAAAGATGGAGAAACACGTTGTGTACCACAAGGGGACCTAATTTTGAGCGAGAAGAGTTTGTAATGTTTCATTGTATACATGTGTATATATATGTATAGGTAAAAAGGGGGTTAATTTGGGAATGACTAGATGGAGTGGAATAAGGGGTGGATAATGTCCTAGTTCAGCTGGAGGGACCAGCTAACCCTGTGTGGTGGTGATCAAACCTGTGTATTCCACCCCCTCTATTCATTCCCCAAGGACAATGGGCCATTAGCAGCAGCTGCCCAGGGAGCCATTATCACTTCACACCCAGCCTGAGGGGGGCGGAGCTGCTAATGGGCCATCAACAGCTCAACAACCCCTGGCTCCCAGAGTTAATCACCCATTGTGTGAGTCCCCGCCCAGGGGGAGGGACTGAGTGCTCCCTGAGGATACATAAGTGGTGGGTAAGAAGACCTCAGGAGCTTCTCGTCGGATCCAGAGCAGCAGCAGGACCTCGACAGCAGGAGATCACCGCTCTCGCCCAGACCACAGCCCTCGCCTGCACCAACAGGTTTTTCTTTTCCTTTTGCTCTGGACTTGGGGGAGCCACAGGGGTCTCAGCAGAAGGGCAAACAAACCCCCTTGGGTTTGTGCCCCAGGACACTGGGTTATACTGCTGGGGTATTGTGAGTTGAAAGCAATTTCCCTTGTGTATCAGTGTTGTTATTGTAATATTATTATTAAATTTTAGCTCTGACTTATAATCTCTCTCGTGGTGAGTTCATTTCCCCTGCTGGTTCACCTTCAAACCAGCACACTTCCCAATGTGTGGGGATGCTGAAATTCTCAAGTGACTTCTGTTGCCAACTCCTCTGGCATTTCTCTGCAGGATTTCCTCTAGGGGATTATTTGGTGCTGATTTTGTTTGCCACAGCCTGCATAATCTCCGGCTTTCAGAGCCCACAGCCAGGGTTTCAGCTGGAACCTGGCAGCTCTCCCTGCTGCGTGGGTCAGGCCAAGTGCTGAAGCCTGGCTGGGAGTGAGTTGGAGGTGGAACAAAGTTTCCCACGAGTTTGTCCTTCTCTTATCAGTGTGGGCAGGATACTTGCCCACTCAAGAAACCATCATGTGTGGGTCTCTGAAGTTTGGAAACTGCAGACAAGGAGAGGCTGAATGGCAAAGTAACGCTGGCATTACTAAAGAAAGACCTGCCAGTAGAACCAAGGGGGGGGGATGGGACTGTTCCTGCTGCTTTCTGGAATTCCTCCTTCATGCACACCCCAGCCTGGCCCAGCTTTCTGGACAAAATCTGCTTGGTCACAGTTCAGCCTGGTCCCTTCTTCCTTTTGCAGCCAGAGGAGCTGCACAAGCCAACAAAGCTGGTGCTGTGGGTTCTGGTATCACCTACCTTCACCAGTGTGCCCTGAAGGCTCCCTGCCCATGGCCCGGCGTGCCTTCTCCCTTGCCCAGCTGCCAGGGAACCTCGCTGCTGATACCCCAGAGGGCTGGGAAGGCATTTGTCTCCGAGACAGCCATCAATCAGGGTCGCCTCCTCCTGAGCAGGCTGTGTGGGCCCTTCTGCAGCATGTTGGGGCTGCCTGCGAGGGAGAGGCCATCGCTGGCAGTGCTGGATCTGGCCCAACAATTAGCAATTAGCACCAAGAGCAAAACTCCTAGTTCCTCTTTCTCAGATATCTGGGGGCATTTTTCAGGTAAAAGACTGGATTCCCACATCCTCAATTCTGCATCTTTTATTTAAGCAATATTTGAGATTAGTGTTTTTCCTTCTAGTTTCTGTGGGTACCAGTTCTCTCTATTCTTCGGTGTAGGCTGAGGCTTCTAATAGGAATGTTTGAGGTTTTTTTAAAAAAAAAAGTCAATCCATGCTGTAGGCTGAGGTGAGCTGGAGTCTCTGGGACTGTCTCTACATGGAATGTGTTTCATGGGATCACAGCACACAGAGTCCTGTGGTCCAGCTGCCACTGAGCTCCAGGATCTGCCACCTACACGGGCCTGCTTTCAGGACATAGCCCGTTCCTCATGCTTGTTGGGAGGAGGAAAATAAGAGCAGTGATTCAATGCATTGTGCTCATTTTGAGAGTTTATGTTCCCCCTTTGTGTGATTTTTACTTTTAGGGTTTCAGTGACCTCTTCCAGGGCTCCTGGGAGCAGAAGGGAAGCGCCAGGATAGAGAACTCTGGAGGCAAATGCCAGCACAGCTCCCTTTTACGAAGAACAATTTGATTTTGTCTTTTCCTTTTTCTGTATGCCCACATGTTTTTCTACTCCTACAAACACTCCTCTGAAATTACATGCTTTCAATTCTGCAGTAGTTGTCCTGCTTTTTTTGTGGATTTCAACTTGTACTCTCTCACTGTGCAGACAAACTCATTACCAGATGTGGCAACAGGCAGTTCTTCCCTCCTGCCCTTCAGGACTGTGTTCTGCTACCTCTGTGCACAGCCTCATCTCCTCCCTCCTCCTGGGCTTTTTCAGCCAGCATAAGGTCACATAAGACATACAGGAAATCTGGATTTTGGTCTTGGACAACGTATTCTGAGGGTGTGTTGAAGAGGATATTTACTTCATGTGTTACATCCCCTTCTGCTGCAGGTCAATTCTGCACAACCCAGAGCAAGTGAGGAACAGAGACATCTCATCTGATGGGAAGGGTCGAGCAATGGGCTCTGACCCCCCCAGCAGAAGTACTTGGAGCACGTAACTCACTTAAAGCCTTTGAAATTATCCTGCCTCAAGCCTACAGAAGAAAAATGACTCTTCTTTTTGAGACAGACTGCAATATACTACATTTCACAGGAATCCTTAAAACAGCTTTCCTAGCCTTAAATGAGAGCATTTTTAATGTGTAGGCTTGTGTTTTTGGAAAGGATCTATATGTAGGGCCATATACAACTGCTGTGTTGAGCATTGCCAACTTGTAACTTCAGATAGTTAATGTGTAATAGTGATACCAAACATGCTCTTTCTGGGGTTGTTAGAAAAGCTGGATGTTTTGAACCTTTGCCCAAAAAGGGCACCACAGGCCATCAGAAGCACAGAAAAAAGGCTTTAGGTGTTTGTGTTTTTTACATCCAGGTTAGCAGTACTGTCTGTGACTTCAGGCCTATGGGGAGGTGAGTTGGATCAGACCAGTTGTGGCTGCATTTGCTCCCTGAGCCAGGGAGCCAGCAGGAGAGATTTGTGCAGTTGGGTGGCACAGGGTGGCTGGTGCTGGGTCACAGAAAGCAGCTTTGGGGGACGTTATTTAGTTCTAACTAAACTTGGCAGGAGGTGAAAGGCAAAAAGGACAGCCAACATGCGAGCTAGAGGCACCAAGAGCAGAGGGCTGGTCTCTCAGGGAGCTGGGATGTCCCTCTTGCCCCTTCCTGATGCCCCCAGGGATGATTCAAGCACATGATGGTTATGGCATTGCTTCTTCCACTCCACTGGTAGGGTTTGCTGTGGGGAAGGTCCCAGTGCCAAACCCTGCACAGCCCGGACACCTCACCATGGAGGTCCCTGTCCTTCCACTGGTTCACCAGCAGATCTCCCTGGGCCACAAGGCTCGGACTAATTCAGACTCTAGAGCTCATCAGCCGGCAAATGACCTTTCCTTTATCTTGAAAGCCATTATTGAACTTCACGGTTAATTTCATGAAAGCACCTAATTGCCCTCTTTGCTTATGCCAGTGTGGGATCTGCCCACACTGCACACAGGCTGAGTGGGCACCGTGATTTCCCAAAGCTGAGAAAAGGTCACTGCTTCCTCCAGCCTTCCCTGCTGAGTGAATGTGCTCCAAGCCTGGAAATCTGTGCACTTGCTTGAGCAAAGCTACCCTTGAGGGAATGTCCCCATCAGGGTCTCAGCCCATCTTTGTGATGCCTCAAATAATTTGCAAGATTTGCCCCTTTTGTTTTCAGTCTCCTGACATAAACTGGGTCCAAAGACTAGGGCTGTGTGAAAAAAATGAATAGTTTTAACAGTGCCTTTCCTTAAAATAAATAATAGTTCAGTCACCCCAGTGGAATGATGTTATTGCACATGATGTTCCCTGATGTCTGTGAAGAAGCAGGCAGATGTTCTCAGCTATTTCAGGTACAGACAACCAACCTGCAGAGGTGCATTCCTGTGTCTCTGCCCGGCAGTGTGCATGGAAGGCTGAAGTGCTGTGTTTTCTTGCAGCAGTGTGTTGCCCCAGAACAAACTACCTTTCACCAAACTTCTTCTTCCAGCTCCAAACATGCCCTTGTAAAATCTGAGATTACTCACTTTAGCAGGAAATGTGAGGAGGAGGAGGAGGTGCACTACAGTTTCACACCTTTTCTCTTGTTTTTCTATGTAGAAACAAATTCTCTTCTGGCTTGACTGATTGATTGAACCCTTTTCAAGTGCTGTCTGAAGGAGACAGCTTCTCTTTTACTGGATCAGAGTTGCATTTGGCTCTTAAACAGATTTTCTTAAAATTTTGAGTGTTTTCTTTGTTTCTTTCCTGGAAATCATGGCATATGCACAGAATAAGGGAAAATTTCAAACGCAACAAGTTGTACTTAGTCCGATCCCTGGTGTGTAATAGCTCATGTCTCTTAGTGGACTGCTTTGAAAATGTGCTATCTTTGGAAAAGAAATACTGCTCAGACCTGCATCTGCTTCCCCTTCCACTCTCCCAGCCCAATTTCACGTTGGTTCAGGCAGCAGTCCTTTGGTTTGGGGACTGGTGGTTTCCCCAGCTCTTGGCGAGGAGTGGCTGGTGCATGTGGGATGCCCACAGTGCAGGGTTCACCATCCCAGCCTTGTCCGGAAGCTTCTCTCCATTTCTTACTGCCTTGTTCATTCCCATCCAAGGTATTCCCTCCCCTGCTAACTTTGCCAGGCTGAAACTGGCACTTTCACAGAGGCTGAGACACACCAGGAGTCCTTGAGCCTCCAATCATTTTTCTGCCACTTCTTCTCAGTAAGAACTGTTTTTAAAATAGCTTGTGACATGGAGGAGAGGCAGAGTTTAATAATGAAAATGGTGCAAAAATAACTCCAATAATGGTGGATGTGCTGCTTTAAAAAAAAAAAGAGAGAGAGATAAGACTGGGTTTCTTGTTTGGACATCTGAAGTGGTGGTAGGAGATCTTTAGCTCTGGTTGTTTAATGTTTTCAAGTCAGCATGAACTGCTGTATACATGAACCAGGAAGGATGATTATGTACTATGTAAGGTCTGCCTGGAGTAGGAACAGAGATGGAAATAGTTCAAACAGTGATTTAAAAGTGTCTGTCTAAAAGTACCATGCTTTTCTTCTTGGATACCCACCATTCTAGTCTGTGAGATGCTCTCAGTCTTTTCATGTGTGTAACCACTTCTGGAGAGAAGTGAAGTGCTGTTATTCTCCCTCACAAACAGCAGATGCAGCACAAAGGAGTGAAACAAGCAGGATTTTGGAGAGCGAGGACTTGCCTGGGTCCTGGGACACTGCCCTCCTCTATGGGGGACCCACCAGCAGAGACCACCTGGTGTTCCCACCACATCCCTCACCGACATTTGTGCGTCAGTGAATCGCTGAGTTTATGGATATTTAGCTGTCCTCTGGGATGTGCCTGGGATCTCCAAACACAGGATATACCAGGCCTTTCCCAGCCTCTAAATTAGTTAGTCCAAGAGTGGAGACTGTAGGGTAGTATCAGCAGCAATGTGGGCTACTTATGTGCAGAGTGCTGAACTGCCCGAGTAACACCAGCCTGGGTGGTGGGAAGAGGTTCTGCACTGTTAGTTACCCCTCAGGAGGGGCTGGCAGGGTGTCCTCCTCAAGGGGGGTCTGGCTATATTGATCAGCACTGTAAAATCATTCACTTATATACAATTCTTTCTTTTGGGCACCTGGGCAGTTTGTGAATGCTCCTTTGTAGCACTTGTGGGAAGTTTTGCACAAAGTTTTTTTGTTATTAAATAGATACAGTATCAACTATCTAATGCAAGTGATTGAATGAGAGGTTTTGCTTGCTTGCCTGTCTTGGTGATAGAGCAGCAGGATTTGGACTTTGTAGCCACTAGGCAAATAGATCTGCGGCATCCATACCCTAAACTGACTTTCCTGCTTTCCTTGTCCATCAGACTGTGAATATCCAAGTCCTGGAAGTTGTTCTCAGTATATTTTGAAAGAAATACAAATTCTAATAGGTTCACGGCCTGGCCTGTTTGTGACTTTTCCAAAGGACACCACACGGGTGTTTCATGGAAAAGGATCTGTGATGTTCTCCAGCTCTGCCCTTTCCCTTGCACTGCAGCACACCATTGTCTGTGCAAAGAAGTGTCTCAGAAGCTGTCACATTGACACTCACAGGCTTGAATAGATTTGTGTTGTTTTCCATCCAAGAGAAAAAGGAAAGTGAAAATGTTACTTTCAAGACTGCTTGTAAGGCCTCAGAGGAGGAGTATCTTCCTTTGATCCTTTTTCCTGGGTTGTTTTCTGGGGTCTCAAAGCAGCAATGGACTGTGTGTGCCACAGGTACTGCACTGTTGGAGTACAAGGGTGGGCCAAGCCATTTCTGTAGCATTTACAGAGAGTTCTTATGCCAGTCAGAGCAAACACATCTTGGCCTGCCCCTCTGGCCAGGCCCTTGCTAGCAGGGTTTCCTTACACAGGATCCTGTGCAAGGGGTTGTGTTAGTGGCCCTCAAGACTTGAGGTCAATCAGAAGGGACTGGCACTGGGAGGGAGTGAGGAAGGTGTTCGGGCTGGAGAGAATCCAGCTGCAGAGTCCAGCCTAGAGGAGACCTCAGGGGAGTAAAGGGATTTGTTTCCAGCCTTTGGGGCACCCAGTGTTGGAAGACTTTGCTTGTCACTCTGCCCATCGTAGACAGCCTCCATTCTATCTGTCTCTTGGTTTTATTTTCTAGT
Organism: Pithys albifrons albifrons; assembly: GCF_047495875.1. Classification (NCBI taxonomy): domain Eukaryota; kingdom Metazoa; phylum Chordata; class Aves; order Passeriformes; family Thamnophilidae; genus Pithys; species Pithys albifrons. The sequence goes on from NC_092460.1 coordinate 8,017,513, forward strand.
TATATTCCTGCTGGTATTTTTATGCTTTTGTTTTTCCTGTTTTATTAACAGAGCAGCTGCACTTTTACCACAGGCAGGATGACATGGGCTTTCTGCTAAAGCTGCCACATCATGATGATGTGTTTTACCCAGCAGAGCTCACCAGACAAGGCTCCCGGCACAGCAGAAGTCACCAGTGAGGTTTCTTAGAGCAGCAATCACCCCTCACCCCATCCTCGGTCACAGGCCTAGTATTTCATCATTGCTATTTCTTGCTTCTATTTTGTGCTGAATTCTCTATTCTTCTGAGATCAAAGTCATAGTTTTATTAATCAGTAAAAAAATAAGGGACTGTATCTGTTTGATCATATACAGAAAAATACCCAGCAGGGCTGACGCTTAGTCTGTTGGATCTGTTGCAAACTCTCTCTGCTAATGGCTTGGAAAGGTAAAATAAGATCAAAGTTGGGAGAAGTCCCAAGTTTTCTGTGCTCTTGTCAGCTGGCTCCATCTTAGGGTTACTCACTTGCACATCAGCTGCAGAGGAGGCACCAGCTGGATGGAGAAAGACACAGGAGAAGGTAATTTGCAGGCAGAAGCAGAAGTTTCTGGTTGGAACCACAGCTGAGCAACCTGGTCGAGTGGAAGGTGCCCATGGCAGAGGAGGGTTTGGACCTGGATGATCTTTAAGGTCTCTTCTAACCCAAACCATTCTGTGATTCTTTGATATTAATGGAAAAGAGGACCCTTTGCAGGTGGGAGATGCAGGGTTGGCCTGTAAGTGTTGGATGGACACACCCTGTACAAAGAGAGGTGGCCCCACTCCCAAATCCTGACTTGGCTTTCCTTTTTTAGCATTGTGCGTAGCAGCATTTCAGAAAGTAGGAGCAGACATAATAACGCCTTAGGTCTTTCATATATGTCAAAGAAGTGTGCATAGCTGGCAGAGTGAATCATGGAAAAGAAATATACTCATGGTTTGAGAGGATAAAAAAGCACATCTGTGTATTTCAGAGAGACCAACTCAGAACCTGTGATTTGTCTCTTCGATAAATCTGCTACTGGATGTAGTCTGGGACAGTGGAAAGAGGAGATCTGCTCTGCTTGATCTAGAGCCTCTGTGCCTGCAACTGGCTTAACCAAGGGGATTGATGTTTTACCTTCTCATTACTTACCCAGCAATACTTGAGCCTCTTTAAAGAAGAAATGTTCCAGCTAGTGCCAAAATCATTTAACATTGACTGGTCATGCTGAAAGCTGCTGGAGTTTGCAGTCAGAGGTCCTGGCAGGGATTGGAGCTGATGCTGTGGTGGGGCAAAGCTGGGTGATAGTTCTGTGGCTGGGCTGAGGAAGGGGTTTTGTTCCTCTGCAGGCAGCTCTGATGAATTTTCTTACCCCTTTGGTCATGTTGCTGGTGCAGGTGTTTACCCTTAGGTCAGGAATTATTATTCTTGTATTCTCGAGCTGCTTGAGTGAAAAGTTGGTTTGTTAGGCTGGTGTGTAAAGACACACGAACTGCTTGCATTGTTTGTGCCCAAGTCTAGCCCGATCTCTGAGCACAGGGCAGATGCTCTGCAGGAATGTTGCTGCTAAAGGATCCTAATTGCTCTGACCCTTCCCCAACACGGCAACGGGCTGAGCAGGCAGGGCATGAGCTGCTGCAGACAGAAGAGGTTGTGTGTGCCCTTTGCTGCCCTGTGAGTGTAAACTCAGGCATGGTAATGGCATAGTCATTTTCTCTGCAACAAATCAACTGAGAATCAATTCTGAGAGAGGAGGTGGTGCTGGACTGGTGGCTGGAGCCGTGACTTTTCCTTTTTTTGCCATTCACAAAAGAATGAGTGTGGCAGGAGAGTGGGTGGGTGCTGTGGATGCGTCAGGCCCTGTAAATCATGGGCAGAGGGGAAAGCCAACAAATCAAGCACCCACAAAAAGGGAATTGTATAGGCAGCAGTAGAAGAGTGGGGGTGTGCCCAGCAATCCATTATGGCCAGACTGAGGGGAAAGATGTATTGTGGCTATCAGAAACAAAGGCACAAAAAACTTTCTGGTAACAAGTATTAAACTTCCCTGAAACAACCAGAAAATGCACTGTCAGATGACTGGGGAAAGTTCCCCAAGACTGGCAGTTAAGGTTGGTTGGGTCTGTGAGCAGTGAAAAGCTGGCAGCGTTCAGTTGTTTGCCGAGCAGCCACACCTGCCCAGGAGAGTTTGCAGTGAAAAGCCCAAATGCGGGGGATGTGAGTCACTCCCCCTGTGCCTCTCTGTCTTTTAGGGGGGAAAGCAGCATTGTCACAGGGAAAACCTGATGCATTCTTCCAGTGCAAAGTAACTTGGCAGGGAGTTTTCCAGCCTCATGCCGGTTCCTGGAGCCTCTGGCCTCTCTCCCAAGGCCAGTGCTCAGCTGTTCTGGCCCCACCCCACCTCCTTCTCTCCCTTCCACACTGCCCATGTCATGGCTGGTTTTCTGACTGTGGGAGCAGCAATGATGAGGGATGCTCCTTTGGTTGGTTTAGCTTTTTCCTAAATCACCTGGTGCTGAGGAGTAATAAAATATTTATTAGATGTTACGAAACCAAACCCAGAGCAACAGCACAGTGAGTAGTTAAATATGCCTTTTTTCCTTCCTGCAGTGGTCCCTGAGCAGCAGGTGCCCAAAGGAGAAAGCTCAGTGCTGCTCTTGGTTGTTTGTTGCTGGGATCTCTGGACAAAAGGCAGAGCTGCTTCCCCTGGGAATTATCTGTAGTCCCCAGCTGAAATGATCCCTCTGCGACATGGGTGATGGTGGTGAGCTGAGCCAGTCAGGGACCAGTGTGCAGTGCTGCAAGAGATCCTCACATCCTGGTTGCAGGACAGACCCTTCCAGTGGGATGCGTGGGATACAGAGGCATCCTGAGGCATCAGAGCACCAAAACTCAGTCTTTGGTCAGAGATGTTCAAGTGTGGCAGTAAAGAGGGTCAACTCTCTACTACGGGGGTGCCTTTCACTTGACGTCCTTCTGCGGCATCCAGATCTGACTGCAATTCCAGCAGCTGTCACACTGATGGACGTGGCCTCATTAGCTGGTCTGAGTACCTGTACAGCTCTGGGTGGGTTATTCTGCTGCCTGCCACTGACAAATTCAGCAATCTGCAATCTAGGATGGCTTCTCCTTCTAAATCTGTTGGATATGGTACTGCAGTAGCATAATGTAGGTTGCAAGAGACTTCTAGAGGTCTCTGGCCCAATTTCCTTGCTCAAATCAGGGCTCCCTCCCAAATCATATAAATTTAATGCAGTCCAGTTGTGGAAATTTGCAAGGCTGGAGATGCTGCAGCCTCTCTGGGCCCATCTCCCTGCTGTACTTGTTCCTGCATGCTCAGACTCAGAAAAGCATTCTGGAGAGAGGGTGGATTACAGAGTGCGTAGCTTTATTCAGTGAGCTGTTCTGTGGCAAACAGCTCCTTTTTGCAATGCTTGTGCTTTGCTTGTGTAGGCAAAGGAGGCTGGAGACGATGCAAACAGATGTGCCAGCTGTTCTCTATTTGAAACAGCTCTGGAGAAGGTGGCATGTCTCCATGCATTCAGGTTTGTGTTTGGCTCTGAGTCAGATTGAGGATGTGCAGAAATAACACAGAGCAGGAAAGCTGGTGATGAACGTTTGTCCTGAGGATGCTGGTGTGCCATTTGCTGTGATCTGCATGAAGCAAATTCAATCAGTTGCCTCTATGATTTGCTTGTGACCAGTGGTTCTCCAGTCAGATTTTGAGGTCAGTAGATTGTGCTGGGCATACAGTGTCTCTTAAAAAAAGTTAGACCAAGAAGGTAGAAATAATTTGAGTACCCAGATCAAGTCACTGGTGAACTCTTCCCCATAATTTAATCTGTTATGGAGAAGACATCTGCCAAGCTTCTTATAAAAATCCATGTAATCCACGGGGGATGCCAGCCCAAAGCTCCATGCCTGATACCTGTGCCAGGAGTTCATCAGCACTGCCTCAACTGCTTACATTTTTTAATGTGCGTGTGTATATCTGGCAACTTAAGTACTCCTATGCTTTAGAGAGCTAAAGGCTGGGAAAGGCTTTGCTGCATAAACACACCACAGTATTAACTTGGGAGAGTTCACAGAGTCACTGTGTTCTGTGGAAATGCAGAAATGACGGTTAGCTCCTTAATGGCTGTCATGCATGGAAAGTTGTGGGGGAAATCAGAGAGGTTTGGAAAACCGAGTGAAGGTAAATTGAATAAACCTCTCCCATCCACTGCAATGTTCCTGCTGACTCCCAGCTCTCCTCTCCTGTGTGATAGCACTTGGATTTGTATTTGCATCAGGGGCAGTGAGGCTCTGCCCTCACCATCCTCACAACTGATGTGCTTGCAGCCTAACAGGGTTTCACCTCCTGCCACAGATGGTGTGAAGGCTGCACTGTTGTACTGATGTGCTTCCCAGGGGAGGTAACTCTCTTGTTTTCTGCTGTTTGTGAGCACTGTGGAAGGACCGAGAAGTGGTTTGTATTGGCCACTTAATGGCCTTGCTGGGTCTGCAGAAGCTGTTGGCTTGCTTTGTGTGGATTTCTAGCTGATCACTGGTGTCTCTAATAGCGAGAGATAAAATAACACCCCTGCCTTTAAAGCACTTAAGCTTCCAGCTGAGTGTTCAGGGCACGTGCTCTTTTAAGCCTGTGGATGGATCGGTGGCATCACTTGGCCCTGCTTCAGAGCTCTGGAGTTTGATGCTGGGGCTGAGGCTGCTCCCCTGTCCTGCTCCAGCCTCTGCTGTCTCCAGGCTGCCCCAGCAGTGCCTGTGGTGCCTGACAGGAAAGAGAAGAGGCATAACATGGGAGGTGTAGCATGCTGGGCACATTTCCTTGACCTGCAGGTCTGGTCCCCTCTGCTCCCTTGCTGGTGCTGATTTTCTGCACCTGACATCTGCTGCTGTGCTGCAAACTAAATTTGAAAGGAAAGCAGTTTGATTTTTTGGCTCAGATTGATTGACTGTTTTCTCGATAACATCTGTATCAGAGGCACAGACATGGGTCAATACACTGGTGCTGTTTCCGTGGTCTGGTGGGATGGCAGACTGAGGGTCCCGCTAGATGAGGACCATACTGTGCTGCAGCCTGGTGTGATCAGAGAGAATCTCCTTTTCCCTGGATGGGGAAAATACTGACAGAGAGCTTGGCCAAGGAGGAGGCAACTGACACTCCAGTAGAGACAAATCCGATGATTCATTCCCACAGCCCCCAGGAGCTTCCGTGTGAGCTGCGTATTGGGAATTTCTAAGAATTTCAAGGAGCATCATTTGTTTTGAAGGTAGTCCATTCAATGCTGAGGAAGGAGCATAAAATACTGCTGCTAGATGGCATTATAGGAATTGAACAAGCAAGAACTTCTGGAGATTGTCCTAAGAAAAAAACCTGGGCACAAAAAATAATAAATATGCCATGCATGTTTTTAAAATCCCAAATGAAAAGCCTCTTGGCTGAGAGTATCTGTGCTCATAGTATGTCTTTCCTTGTGCCCGAGTTCAAGGTCACCTGTAGTTTTCCTCTTTCTTTCCTTGCATTCTTATGGCCTCTGTTGCCCTGTCATTTCTGCCTGACGTTCACAATGTTTGCTAATACAAAATTGTCAATATATTTAATGAACAACTTGTTTTTCTCTTCTTCCAGATAATTAAATACTTAATGAAAGCAGACCTAGAACCTTCCACAGGTGTCTCCCACTTGATCACTGCATTGTCTCTGGCTCCTCTTATTGCTGACCCAGTTTTGTTTTCAATTCCATCAGCTCGGATAGGTTTGGAATCTGCTCTGTGTCTGATGTGCCTGTTGCCCAGGGCCTGAGATGTCTTGGGTGCTGCTGGCAAAGGCCACAAAGGGGCTTAGGTGCCTGATGTGGCAGATGGACTCTTAGAGCCAAACATTAGATCCTGCCAGCCTAAAAGCCATGAGCTTTTGAAAGTGCTTTTCCACTGGGCTCATTGCCCAAGGCTGAGTAGGTCAGGTTAAGGGACAGGCCTTTCTCCAGCCCTGTGATGCTAAGCCTTGTTGCATGTGTCAGACCCTCTGGAACCTGGGCTGCTGTTTTGGGGCTGGGAATGACTCGTCTTTCCAGCACCCACAGGGGTTGGTGAAGGCTATTCCATGTTTTCTGAAGCAGAGCATATTGAGTCTCGCTTTATGTCACTTAGATGAACACCTCTCCAATAAGCACCAGGATAAACTAATCCCAGATTATCACATCAAATTGCTATTGCTCACTAACCCCTCTCAGCATGGTGTTCCAGAATTAATTACCAGTATTCATGATGTTCATTACCACAGTCCCGCATAGCACATTGTGTAGATCTAGTGATATTTATCATTGCATTTTCCAAGTGGTCCCTCTCCTGCTTTTTATCACTAGCTGTGTTTACCAGACTTCATTATGCTCTAGTTGTTTGAATCTCTGTAGTTTTTGATACTTTATTCAAAGCCATTTGGACACTTAGAGCCATTAATTTTATCTTTCTCTTCCTTTCTAGTGGGCTGGTTTCTTCTGCTGGCATTCAAGTGAGAAGAAAGGATTCTTCTCTAGACCTTTTGGGCTCTCGTAAATGCCTGTCCTAGTTCTTACTGCTCTCTTTTCTCTTTAAGTTTGAAGCTGACATATATACATTTGGTTTGCTTCCTTCTGTCTAGTCCTCAAACTTGAAGTAGCCCCATGGTAAACCAGACACAGCTACATTTAAATCCCTGTCGTCGTTCAGCTTGAGTGTTATTTGCATTTTAAGATGTCAGGCTGGCATTGTTGATACATGACTTATGTACCTGCTGTTACTTTGCTCTGTAAGATAAAGAGATGGGTTTTTAGCTATGCCTGTTTTCAAACTGGCAGATAAATTGGGAAAATAATGGCATGCTTTCTTACAAGGCTGGAATATACCCTTGTAAACTTCCTGTTATGTCATTGTGGCAAAATTAGAACTGTCTGGTAAGTTATACCAGCTGTATGATTGATGGACAGAAACTGTTTTGAGCAGCAAAAAGACAGCAAAGTCCTTGCTAGGGAAAGGACAACAGGTTTGCCCTCCTTATATGATTTCTTTGACATTAAATTATTTCACCACTGCTCTTCACTGTTGTTTTATATGTGACAAGCCAAAAGAAATAAATAAGCAAAAAACAGGAAGAACAAAGGCCCCAGAGTGCTAATTAGTGCCACCTTCAACAGCGAGCTCACAAGGCTTCCTGTTCTGAATGAAACTTCAGCTTCTGAAGGGCAGGACAGGCTGGGTGGGGAAGGATTTGCCCCAAAACAGGCTCTTCCAAGCACACAAACAGCAGTTTGCTTTTGAATTGGGTATACCTGAAGTGGTAGAAGTCTTGTGTGCATTTTGTGGTGACAGTTGTTTAGAAATGATGCTCAGGATGGGTTTAGGTGCTCGTGATGCCAAGATGAACTTACCAGGGTGAGGTGTGTATCTACTTGAGGCTGAAGAAAATAACATCCTAAGGACCCCAGGAAGATACTGCAGAACAATTAGTGGATTTTTTCCTCATGCATAGACATCTTTTGACTAATTTTATCCTTTTGGCATGTTTTACAGATAAGCAAGCAGCAGCTCCAGACAATCAAGGATCGTTTCCAGGCCTTTCTCAATGGAGAAACCCAGATTGTGGCAGATGAAGCATTTATAAATGCTGTCCAGAGCTACTATGAGGTAAGGAGAGACAGTGTAATATTCTTACACAGATTGAATTCTGATTTAATGAGTTGTCCATTTTCAAGCAGCACAAAGCTAAGGCAAGTGCGAGTTGTCTTCTGTCTGATGTCTGATATATCACAAGGTTTGGGAGGTTCAGGATTTGAACATAAAGCACAGGGCACCCAAGGCAACCTCTACACCATAGTGTGTCCTATGACTTGATTATAGCGAAGACTACCCTTGCTTTAAGCTGAAAAAATCCTCCTGATACTTTTAAATAATGTACTCTAAAACAGGGAATATGGCACAGCATAAAATCAGTGTCACATGCTCCCTATGAAAAATACCAAAAGAAATCTGGGCAGCACATTCAGTTCTTGTGGAAGCTTTTGCATTGTGTCTAATTGACTTTGGGATTTTCAGCAAGAGCCTCGTCCTTTTCTCTTTGGCATGACAAGTGCTGTAAAGCAAAGGAGGAGGGAGGAGGATGTGCATCTACAAAACGAGATGATACCAAAGAACATGAAGCATCATTCATAATTGTGCAAAAGAATAATTATGCATGTCTGTCTTTTTGCACCTCTTTGTATGCAGCCCATAATGCTGCCTTTTATATCTCTTCTCAGAAGGAAAGATCTTCTGTTTTTGAAGGAAATCAGTGCTTGTGATTAGTATGAGGAATGTAGCCTGGGTTTTTTTCACTAGCCTTGCTGCAAACATTTCTCCTTCTCCCTAGAGCTATTCTGTCATAAAAGGTGAAGATTTTGAATTGCCTACATAAAATATTTCGCTGAAAGTGGAATCTAAGAGGGGACCAAAATCAGATACTAGAACTGAAGAGAATTTTAACTTTATAAGAAATAACAGCAGCTACTTCTGTGGAAGAACAGCACAAATTATTTCTGGATTAACGCTGTTAAACCAGCCTAGTAGTTACTGCTCGATCATTCTCTGTACAGGAAGGAAGCTGGGAGTCATTTGCATCTTTTATCAGAAAAGAAATTGCCAAGGGATCATCACAGCTTCACTGAACAGATGCTCTCAAAGAAAGTTTTTGAGATGGCATGAGCTGTGTTTTAGGATGCAAGAGCAGCATAATCTGTTCAGATAAGATTATTGGACAGGACAGGGAAACTGTTTAAAATCAGGCAAAATGCATCTCTGTTTCATTGGTGATTCTGGCTGATAGTGTGTCCTAATCAGCTCCAAAAGTCCTGTGCTATATAATTGCCCCAAGTGATCAAACTTTAAGAGTTGACCAGCAGTAGATGTATGCAAACCCATGTGTCCAATTTAATTGTCCCCTCCACTGGCTCTGCCTTGCTTAAAACAGGCCATGTAAAGTGTAATGGATCACTCAGTGTTCTTTAGCACAACTTTTTCTTCTTTTTGGCTGTTGGTCTCATTTGACTTACAGCCATGTGCTTTCAGCTTCTGTGCAGCTGGAGCTTGGGTCTGTGGCTCTTCCTTGGCAGCAGCTGCAGTGGCACAAGGCAAAGTCCCACTGCAGAAAGCCTCTGCCCCACTCTGTGCCTGAGCAACGTTCCCTGTTGAGAGTGTTCTCCCTCCCTTCTCTGCCCCCTTTGGTTGATCCAAGAGGCAATTGCAGCAGATTCTGCTTATCTCAGCTCCTGCACATCTCAGTTTTGAGCAATTAACTGTCCCTTGGATGGGCACTATCTAGAAATCAGTGTTTAAGTTCTGATTTATAAAGCTGCATGATGGCTTGGAAAATATTTACACTTGTTTGCTTTTTCTCAGCTGAAACTGACCATCTCTGTGCAGGATGTGGCTGGCATTTCTGAGGGGTCCACTTACCAGCAGTGTAGAAAAAGTTCATTACCTAGGGAATGATTTTTTTTCCTGGAGAAAGAAAAGAGGTGAAGGTGACATTGCAGGTCAGAAATCCATTTGCTGTTGCCCTGAATGTGTTTACCTGGCCACATTCTGCTGTTAATTCTGCTGTCAGGGTGTAAGTTTGTGGCTGTCAGTCTTAGACTGGGTCACAGACTGCTATCAGATTAAAAAATTGAGTGATCTGCTGCTCTGCAAAGCACAACTGTGCCTGCAGAATGCTGCAGACCCACGTGTGAGACAGGCCCAGCACACTCTAACACACTCCAGGGGAGCTTTTCTCAGGTCCTTTTAACAAATAAAGCTCTGTCTATCAGCCAGCACGGTTTGCAGCAGTTGCTTCTGTGGGCATTATGGAAATGCTTCATTAGACCTATTTCTGCTCTCCTGTGGGCACACAGAGACAGAGCCACACGTGACATGGGGGGATTAGCTATGGACATGGCAGGAATTGCCTGACCCAGCTCCAGAGGTCAGTTATCTCCTGCATGGTTCTGTGTGTGCACCCACAATAGGATTTTGTTCCAGCTATTCTTGACTCCTGGCAGCCCTACTGGGCAGTCCTACAGGCAGGCGATTCACCTGGTATTTTCCAAAGAAAGCAGCTCACTTTGCAGGATGAAACACCCTTTTTATCTTCTTTTTATCTTCCTATTTCATGGTCTTTTTCTGCTGCTTTGTGTCTGACTGGTGCTCCCCCGTGCCTGCCTCCTCCCTGCCAGCTGCAGCCATCCTTTCCTCTGCTGGCTGCTGCTCCACGCCCAGGGAGGATAAATCAGGGCTGAGGGGATACAGGGAGCCAGATCCCACTGCTCGCAGTTCCATCATCCCTCAGGTGTGGGCGAGGACCATGGATAACAACAGCCACTGGTGCTGGCAGGTATGAGAAGTCACTAGCACTTTCACACAGGGTAAGGGCCAGGCACCTGGAGGGGATGAGGGGAAGTGGGAGCTGAAAATGTTGCAGTGGGGCTGTTCACAGTGACCTCCCACCGTTTCCTGCAGTCAGTGTACTGGTGATTTCCTTGGCTGCATCAGGAGCTTGGCTCTTGATAGCTCCCACCTATTACTTCAAATCACCTACACACACCTGAGATATCATCACTCATTTAAGCTCTGCAAGGAAATGAAGTGTGTGCTGGTGTCATTTCTGCATGGACTGAAGAGGCTGTTATGGCATCCTGCCTGTCTTGTCTGCAGGGAGTGCTCCCCAGCATGGTGAGGTTGGAAGGAAACAGCCTGCCTCTTCCTCAGCAGCTTTTTTGGGATGGTGCTTGAGCAAAACCCACCACCACTTCTGACAGATGCCTGTGCCATAAAGCACCTAGAAACATGGAATGCTGTGTTACTGAGTATATAACAAAATAAATCTATCATGTCCTTAGGTCGTCCACAAGCTCTTTAATAATTGAGAGCTGACAGACACACCCCTGTACTGGCACAGCTTCTTCACAGGTTGCTGCATTCATCAGTCCTCAGCATTATTAATAAAACAGCAGTTTTATTACTGGCCATCAATTGCTCTCCTGTGTTCAGGGCTTGGAAGAGAAGAACCAACACAATATCCCCCTGCCCCTCTCACCCTTCAGTTCTGCTTTGCTTCCAGGACATCTCCTGGTCTGTGGGAACCTGGTATGTTTTGATCCTTCTGCTGCTCTTGCAGTGGGAAGAACATCTTTATAAAGTGCCTTCTCCCTCCTTTCTTACTGCTGTCAGTGCCCTACACCTCTGCAGAGCTCTCTCAGGCAGCCTCAAGACACGCTGAACTACCCTGCACTTCAGCAGAGCTGAAGCAGGAAAAGATTTGGCCTCGTCCACTGTGGCCATGACACCTTTAAGCAATCTGAGTTGGTTTGGTGTTTTCCCATTGGTTTGCAAAGAGCAGCCCATTTGTTCCTGTCCTCTCTGGGGCATTTTAATGGTGCTCTTGCTGTACTGGTTGCCTAGGTTGGAAAAGGGAGAAATGGGGGAACAAATTATTTAAATGAAGACAACATTAAATTAATTATTACAATGCCATTCCTGTGACAGCAGGGCAGTCTGCAAAGATTTCCTCCAGTGTGGTAGAATTCAAATGTAAGCCTGGTCAGAGGTTTCCCAGGGGCCTGGCTGCCAGGGCAAATGCAGTGCAGTGCTGTTGGCTTGAGTAGGATCACTGCTGCCTCTAACAGAACTTGGTTAGGTGAATGTAGTTTTGCAAGAACTTCTTTATTAAAACATTTGAGAGAACAAAATGTAATCCTGCTTTCCCAAAGGGCATTTATGTGTCTGGTGAGGTGTGACCACAACATCACATCAAGTAGTAATTGCATCAAATGTTTCATTTTAGTGGATGCAAAGCAGAAGTTTCACCTGATTTCATTAAGCTTCCCAAAGTACAGCTGAAACCTCTGTCTGTCTGGCAATATGTGGTTGTTGAGTGAGGAGTTGAAAAGTGTCCTGGCAGTCAATAAGCAGCTTCCCAGCAGTGAAACCACATTTTGTGGTACATAAAGGGGATTTTTTTAACTGACACCATTTGAAGTCCCCCTTTTTTTGCAGGTGTTCCTGAAAAGCGACCGCGTTGCCAGAATGGTGCAGAGCGGAGGGTGCTCAGCAAATGACTCCCGGGAGGTCTTCAAGAAGCACATCGAGAAGAGAGTGCGCAGCCTGCCAGAAATTGATGGTCTCAGCAAGGAGACAGTGCTGAGCTCCTGGATGGCAAAGTTTGATGCTATTTACCGTGGGGAGGAGGATCCCCGGAAGCAACAGGCCAGGATGACGGCGAGCGCTGCCTCAGAGCTCATCCTCAGCAAGGAGCAGCTCTACGAGATGTTCCAGAATATTTTGGGGATCAAGAAATTTGAGCATCAGCTTCTGTATAATGCATGTCAGGTGAGGTGGGAATGAAAGAGAGTTTCTTGGGGAAGGCTTGCCAATGGGAAATACTGGTGTTATGAACTGGAAACTTTGGGTCTGACCAGCCTCTTGTTGAGGGGACTTCCACAAAGGAAGGGAGTTTGGTTCACAGTGGGACTTTTGCACTTCTAGTTTTGTTCTGGGTGTCCAAAGTGGGTCTCTTTCTCTTGCTTATTTTCTCATGAAATTCCATTGGATTGCTGAGATGGGAAAATTTTATTCCTCAGCTCTGTGTCTTGGTGAGCAGGTCTTTGACAATGCCTAGGAGGGCTGTTTGGCTGTGACTTGTGTGCCTTTCCTCTGTCATATCACCAGTCTAAATGACAGAGGTACATTCTTGCAGCCTGTAATAACTTATTAGTACTTGGTGCCAGGAGCCCCTGGGGTGGGTGGCTTATGCAAACTCCTTCACTGAGGTTGTACAGGTTCACCTTAAGCAGAGGGAGTTCTGTTGATCCCTATATGCCTGTGCCAGAAGGAAAGAGTATCCCAAACCCCCATGACCTCACAGTGGCTCTGCCTGCATTTGAAAACCTTTCCCATTCCTCTCTCTCTCTCCCCCCTGTAAGAGCAGCTCCCCAGAGCCGCAGAGCTCAGGCTCTGCAGTGCTGCTTGTGCTTCCAGCAGCTCTCGCTGAGGGCTGTCGGTGGCTGTCCAGGCTGCTGGTGACCCAGATTACAGTCCCCTGCTATGGGATATAAATATCACTGGCGGGATAGAGGATGTCAGAGTCACAGGGAGAGTAAGGTAATGCTGTGGAAAGTTTTTGCAGGAGGAGCAGCTCTCAGTCTCTTCCCTGTAATTCAGGGCTTCAACTTTTTATTGAAATTAATACATTTGAGACCAATTCTGTCTGTCTTCTGTCTAGACATTTCCAATTCTTTTTAAGGCAGAGAGAATTATGTTTGATCTGTTTTTTCTCCTGTAAAGAGCTTAGTTATCTTCCATTTGTTATTCTTCATCTCAGACCTTAATGGCAGATTAGGTAGAGGATAATATATGTCCCTGTGTAATGTATTTTCATAGCAAAAAGACAACAGCAATAACTGCATTGGACCTCATAAACTATGTTTACAAACCAGAGTTCATGCCTCTATCCTCTGTCAGAGGACTTCTTTTAAATCAAAACCATTGAGTTTTCAGTGATGTATTGAGAGCTGAGTCAGTTCTGCAGTGTTTTGGGTTTTTTTAACTTAAACCCACTCCAGCCTTGTGTCTCTCATCCTCCCTTGACCTGTGCTCAGCTAAGGACTAGGGTGGCTTTGCATGAGCATGTGTGTGATCCTAACCTCTTGCTTTGTGGCTCCCACTGATATAGAAAACAGTGTTTGATCACAGCTGCCCTGCTTTGTGGATGATCTCTGCTTGTGAGAGCCTTTCTGGCTGACACCGTGAACCCAGGGACTGCTCCCTACAAATTACCCTGTTGCATCAAGCAACCTTTTTCCTCCAGTAGGTCCTGATTTCATGCTGAAAGTGAAGGATTTAATTCTGGGTCTTTTCTAATACTTGGTAGCAGTAAACCTGTAATTTAAGCTTTTATAGGAAGACATAATTTCTGTTGAAAGTGAGTATTAGCACGGGAGTTACTCTATTTTTAATACCTGGATAGTGAGGATTAGCTATGCAGAAGGGAAAGGCACAGCTCAGAAAGGTGCAAGGCCAACAGTCATCCAGCTGTTTGGTGTTTTCCTGGGATACAGTGTGAATGATTACAGTACAGTGGTGCCAACATGGTGGGGTGAGACCCTGCCCCACATGGTATGGGTCACTACTGCTCCTTCTCCCTCTCCCATTAGGTGCTGCAGGGAAGGCAGCAGAGAGCACTCAGGAAAACTGCAGGCTTTGCTGCGGGGACCCTTATTATGGTGCTACCTGTAGTCATGTCTTCTGGGCTATACCAGAGGGTCTCTGGAGCTCTCTGGCCAGCAGCAGCAGGCACTTTGTACTTCTGTCTTGCCATGAAGTACCAAAATTGCTGTTGGCCTTTACTCCTTCCTGCAGGATCTCAGCCATGGCTTGCAGCCAGTCTGTTGTAGGGTATAAGTAAAACTTATCAGCCTATAACTGTTTGTGTTTGTTTAGCTTGTGTGGGGAGTTCCTGACAGAAGCCAAAGCTGCACGCCACTTGGCCAGCCTGCTTTCTGCAGCAGAGCTGCACTAGAGAACAGAAAATCATGTGCAGTGAGCAGGGATTCGGTATCTGCTCTTTTTCCCTTTGCCCCTTTCCATGAAAGCTTCCTGCTGTCTCTCATGATGAAATATTGGAAGCTGGGTGGGAGAGGACCGAGGGCATTCAGAGGGGAGGAACGGCTCCCAGCTTTGCATGTTACATATGTGCTGTGGCCATGGCAGGGCTGGGTCATGTTCTGGAGGTCGTCCAGCTGCTCTCTCCCCTCCACCCCACTTCGCATTTTCGTAAGTTTTCAATTGCCATATCTCTCTCTCTGTTTGACATCCATCATCCTCTGTGCCACATCTGTCCTGACATCAGCAGTGAGCTCCCTTCCTGGGAGGGCTTTGCTCCCAGCCTGTGCCTGCAGCTGTTCTTGCACCACAGAGCACACTGGCAGGGCTTTGCAGCACTGGCCCCATAACCCCTAAAACTGGTCATTTACTTCCAGCGTACTGTTGTGTTTCAGACTGGATTGTGTTTGTGTCAGAGTCAGCCTAAGCAGAGCTCATTTGCCCCTCCATGAAGACACACTGACTGTGAGTCTGACTCTTGTCTCATCAGAGTTAATTCAATTAAAGTTTCTCTCACCTGTTTTATAAAAACAAAACTATTTTATAGATTCTGTTTGTGAATAAGTAAAAGGAAAACACTACCTGGATTTTCCTGGATGAGCTGAAGTTGCAGTATTCCCAGAAATACCATGCAGACACAAGTTGTGCACACACAGGTGATTATTGCATTTGCTTTCCTCTCTGGGGCAGCTCCTGCCGGAGCCCTCCACAGACCCTGGCTCAGCTGCCTGCCATGGTGCTGCCCACAGGCTTTGCACTGGCACTGACCAAACCTCCCAAAGAAATCTGGGGGCAACCATGAGCTTTCCAGTGGTGGTTTGGCATGGTGAAACCTACACTTATTTTTGACCTATGCTTGTCTGCCATGCATGGGAGGAATAGGGAAGCAAAGCTTTTTCCCTGGCAGGCTGTCTAAATGCCATCAACTCTTTCCAGAGTGGCAGTGCTGTGCTGTTCATGCAGTTTATCAGTCAGTCACCTGTACTTAGAAAAGCAAAGTCCATTGTCTTCTCCAGTTGCTTCTGTAGGCTGGGAGCAGAGGGGTTGGCCGGCCTGATGTGCTCTTCCCTGCCTTGGTGTGCAGGGTGAAACTGCCCCATAGGCTGTGCTAGGAGGCAGGGGCTGAGAAGGCTTTGCCTGGTTGTTGTCGCCCAAAAAGATAAGCAGAAATGGTCCTGAGAGCACTAAGCACTGCTTGAATTTCTCCTGTGGTCTGAAAGTAGATGCTTTTCTCTGTTTGGCCTCCTGTTACTCACACTAATTGCATAATGATTGCATCATTGGGACAGGATTCCCATTCAGTTCTGAGATAATATTTTTTTTGTGCGGAAGTAGGATGATTTCTAAGGAGATTTTTATTTTTAATACAATATCCCCAGGTGGTATGGGATAAGTGTATTCTCAATGTGATAGCAGGATCTGAGATAGCAACAGAGCAAAAGGGACTGTGCAGCTGGAAATGCTTTTAGGAAGCAAAGATGGGAAGTGGTGTTGTAGCAGAATGGTTGTGAAGATAACAGTGTTGTTAAGCACAGTCTCTGACTAAAACACTTTAAATAATACACAGAGTCTTGCGTTTTTTGCATAACATGCCATGTGGTTTGGAGTTTCTGCTCCACTGGAGTCTGTGGCAATTGAGTATCTCTGGCTCCAGCACTGAGCTCCTCTGCTTGGAAAAGAGGTGTTGTGGAGGGAGAAATGTGTTTCAGTCTCGGGTTCCTGGTGCAGAACCTGTTGGCAAGGCTTGAGTTTAGCTTTTCTGCTTTATGATTAACCTGTGATTGTGGAAGAGTCATAGAGCAGCTATTTTTTGTAAGTGTTGGGCAATTCCAGACTTGGGTCTTTGCTGCAGTTGGTATTTCCTTGAGCATGAGCCCTGTATTTCCCACTGACCTTCATGATGGCTGAATTGCTGCAGCATCTCTGAAAACGAGGCTGTGGTGTTCTCCCTGTCTTGTTCTTTCCCAGCCGTAGGGCAGTGATTTACTTTTCTATCTCAAGCTGTGTTTGAAAGTCATTTTTAGCTACAGTGGGAAGAGCAGGAGCCCGTATAGTGCTGTTCAGTTAATCCAGCAGCAGGAGCAGATGTCCAGACCATGTCTGTGATGAGCTGCACTTACATCCTCCCTCTTTGGGGGAAGTGTGGGATTCTGGGCTCTCCCTGCAGAACTGTCTGATCTCTCAGGTTTCACAATCAGACTTTCTCTTCTTTCCTGGGCCTGAAGTGTCCTGTACCCTGTGGCATTCCTGTTAAATGTGCAAAATATCTATGCTAAGTATAATTCCCTTAGATGTCAGATTTGAAAGCAAATAACTAAATACATGTGTGTCAGACCTGCTGAGTGATATTAATAAATGGTCATGTGTTTTCAGCATCTATTCCTGTCCTTCCATGTGGAAGGGAAAACATCAGAGAAGCTGATGTGTGGGTGGGCTGCAACCCACACCAGGTCCCATTGCTGTCTGGTGGCTAGTTCATGTAAAGGCATAAAAGCCTCTCAGCAGTTCAACTGAAATTGTTTTGTAAGTTTTGTGTGCCTGTGATTTTAGCTAGGAAACATTTCAGCTCAAGTTTTGTCAACCAGACCTGGCTTAAAACTAGAATTCACTGTTTTGACATTTATTTTTGCAGCTGAATTAGGACACTGTGTCCAAAGGCTGACACTTCTCACAAAGCAGAAAGTTCCCCTGCAAAAAAAAAAATTGGTTTCAGAAGTGTTAGCAGAAAAGATATTTAGGATTTCTGTCCTGACTCAAGTGTTTGATTTAGCTCAAGTCAGTATTGGTGATGATTTGCTGAGGTGGTGTCTCGCTTTCTGCCCTTCTCTCATCTCTGCAGCTCACATGGCTCTACCAAACTCCATTTCTCGACTCCCTGTGTTATGCTGAGCCCCCTCACATACCCGTCACACGCCCAATATGCACCTGCCATGCATCCATCGTGCAATGGCACGTGGCAATCATGGGGCATGAGCTGACTTTGCTGACTTAGCTGAGAGTTGCAGACACCTCCATAAACGTACCTCATAAACCCTCTCCTGTGGCAGAGATGCTGCAGTGGTACTTGGAAGCTGAAGTCCAAGTTTGGGGCAGAAACTCCTGTGAGACTCTGTGATAGCTCAGACAGTGAGATGAAGGTTCAGGTCACCTCAGAATAAATGTTTGGTAAAAAAGTCTGGATCTTCCTTGAATCAAGTATTTAATTTAGTTTGTTGTAATGAAGAATTCCCAGCCATGCCTTGCAATGAGCATTGAGCCCAGGATCATGCACAGCATGGAGTTACCTGTCCATGAACATCTCTGTCCCTCCAATTCAGAGACTCAAATGTTTAGTATCAGATCCCTCCCTTCTGCTCCCTATTAATAATTTTTAAAGAACATAAAGCAAATCCTTTTTATTCTAGCTTATTTTGAAGCTCAGTGCTTATGAAATGTCTATCTGCAGTTCTAGGCATTTGAGGACTAATGCTGGTTGCAGTGATCCCTCTGAAAGGACAGGAGGTTTGTATGAATGCCAGAGCCTCTGCAAACAGCCTGTCACAGGGGCAGTAGTGGTGAGCTGGAGCTGCTATGGGGAGCCTCCAGGAGCTCCTCTCTCCAGGGCTGGATACCTTTGCTGTGAACAACCAGCAGCTTTGGCCAGCACTGCTTCCCCCCTTGCAAATCCCCAGGGCATCAGCCAGTCAGTCTCATTGTCTTTTTTTTCCCTCTTTCACTATTTAAAACTCCTTTTGGTTGCTCCACCTATTTCCACACTGAGCATCATCCCTCCCACCCCCTTACAACAAAGCCACCACCAATAAAAATGGGTTAAAGTGGTTTCAAGATGATCAAAAGCCTCAAAATCCGTAAACCATCGTGCTCTGTTTTCAGTAATTCAGTATTTATTTCCATGGAAACAGAAATGGCAGCCTGGAGCCTTCTGCAGGGTTGTAATTACTCCTGTAGCAGCCAGCGGCAGGCGCAGCATCTCCCAGAGACAGCCGTGATGTAGCACCCGATGGGAAACTGAAAAAGGAAAAAGCATTGGGAAGTGAATGAAATTTTCCTTGTCATAATAACATAACATAGATACACGTTTCTTTGGGAAGGAATGGGAATTGCCCTTTTTTATCAGCTCAGGGTGCGATGTTTGAAGAACGATGTTGGGAAGAGAGGGAGGAGAAACTGAAAGGGCTCCTCGGGATGGGGTGGGTGTGATGTCTGGCTCTACTGGATCCTCCGCTGCCAGCCACATTCTGTGTGAGAGGTTTGCTGATGGAGGTCGGTCAGGAGGTACGGAGTGGTCCCCTGATTGTCCCTGTTGGTCCCATGTGGCTGCATCATTTAGTGTCTCTATAATTAGCAGCAGGGGAGGTGGTTGAGATGGGACATCTGTCAGCTCCAGCATCCAGCAAGAACTGCAGGGAAGAGCTCAGCCAGTGGGATGGGGGACAAGGCAGCAAGCAGGGTGGCCCTGCCAGCCCAGCACTGTGCCATGGTGCTGCTGCCTTCGGGGGAGGACAGTGCAGTGATCACTCTCTGCCGGGATAGGACCTTTGTCCCTGAGCCGCCATCACCCAGTGTCTGATTTGAACAGGCACGTATGGACCTACATGTGCATCCATTAGCTATAGGATCAGCTTATGTTCTGTGCTGTTATGGACTTGGCAAGCAATCTTGGCCCCTGTAATTAAATTTAAAGCAAATTAGCTCTTCTATTAAACAAAATAAATCTGATGTAGCCTAATGCTGTATTCTCTAGCTATGGCTGATCAATCGCTCCTGCAAAGAGCAGGCAAATGCTGCTGAGCAGATGGTCTTGGCTGAGGCATGGTCAATTAAACTAATTAAAGATGCTTTCATTTAATCAGAGGGTGTTTTAACCCTGTTAGCTGCCAGTTGGGGATGTATGTTTTCGTGCTCTAGGAACTTCCAGTTCTGGCCCTACTATGGACTACTTCTGGTTTTCAGTCCCTTTACAGAAACCAGGCTGAAGTGCACATCCCAAGAGCAGATATTTAGCAGAGAAATATAATGTCATGCAACAATAGTGAAGACTTGCAGAGGAAAAGTCAGTTGTTTTCTTCTAACACTAACCAGAGATGTTTATTAGCTGGAAGAACTCTTCTGCACTGAATCCTTCCCACGCTGCCTCCTGCCAGCCTTCCCTCCGGGTTTAGGGGTGTGGATGCCTCTCTGCAGCCAAGCCAAATGTCACTTGTTCCACCAAAACAAGCAGTGGCTTGTCATGGTGTATTATTCAAGGGACAGAAAATGGTTTCAGCATCCAGACAGGTTCTGGAGTGGAGGAGCAGCCTCTTATTTCAGCTCTCTGCTGCCATGCAAAATGTTTTGTCTGCTGGAAGCCCCTCTTCCTGAGGGTTCTGGAGGTGGGTTTAGTTCATTATTTGCTGCAGGAATCCATGGGGACTCCTCTGAGCTGAAGCCCTGTTTTAGGATTCTGTGCTTTGTCACAACAGGGCACCCTCACCATTTCCTGTCCCCTGCTTCCAACCTGCTCTGCTGCTCCCCTACTGAGGCAAGACCAACCAAGAGAGCTTGTTAGTCTAATGGAAGAGCATGTCAAATGATCTCAAGAAGCAGCAGTAGAGCAAAGTGGTGCATTCAGACCATTAGTGACACGTGGTTGGGCTGCACTGAGGGGCTGCAGCACACCAGGACCCCCTTTCCTCTGTGTTTCCAGCAGCTTGTACAAATTAAATTAGGAACAGTTGTGCTTTATCCAGAGGCCACAAGGACAACATCATAGATGAGGCCAGATCTATCCTGCTCCAGCAATATGGATCACTGCGGGAACATTAGGGCTAAAGCCAGGATGGTTTTCAAGATGTTCAGTCTTTGTGAAATGTAAAAAACAGTTTTTACCCTTGTCTAATCACCAAGGGGGTTTTTATGGTGCAGTATCAGCTAAATGCTGATGTTGTCTGTATGGACTGATTAATTTCTGCAGGTTAAAGTTTAAATTGCCATCAAGATATCTCTTCAGTTTTATTTTTGTTTCATTGACCATGAATGCTTTTCATCGTATGCATTCATGCTGCAAAAGAATGCATAAAAAATAACCATGGTTACCTTATAAAATATCATATCAATGGCTTGACATCTCCAATCTACCTTAACCCCTTTATTTAAGGAGTGGTAATTTTCTTGTTTCACTGAAAATACAGTTGTTGGCCTGCCTTTTCTGCTGCTTAGCCAGATGTTTGGGGTTTTTTGCACAAGATCAGGAGCCACTGTATATAAAAAAACAGTTCCTCCACATGGACTGTGTCTTATTAGGGAAGGAAAATGTCACTCCTTCTGTTTGTCTTTCCTTCCACCAGAGATGATGAGCAGAAGACATGGCGAAGAAGAGACCTCACTGGCCCCCTTTGGAGAAAGTAATCTTGATTTTTCTCTGAGCAGCATTTGTTCCCTGCAGTACATGTTCCTGTCAATCAGCCCAGGAGGCCTTGGGAGACAGAAGGAGTGTTATCCAGACCTCTCTCTCTTTAAGCAAGGAACTGCTAGCTGCAAAAGAACCCATATGTGATGCTTATCTTAAGGAAGGCTGGAATACTTAATAAGACATAACTGGTGCATGACCCTGCACTATGTTAATGCTTCTCTTTCTCTTCCTTTTAACTGGAAACACAATGCAGCTGCTAGAATTTAGTTTTGCGTGTAGGTCTTTAAATCTAATTTGAATTCCACACGAAAATCTCAATGCTTTGCAGCACTTCAACCCTCTCTGGTGTATTTTATCACTGAAATCCTGTTGCTTTCCTGGGGAACTTTTAATGCCTATCTCATGAGCAAAACAAAAAGATACAGTCATAGTTCCCCATATCAGGGGTTATACATGGTCCTACTGGCTTGTGCCAGAGCTCCAGGGTCTTCATTTAGTCTCACAATGTCTTGTCAGAGAGCTTGGACTAGTTTCCACTGAGCTGTGCTAGCCGAAGGTTACACACTATCTTTTCAGTTTTCTTTTTATAATGTTAAATAGAGAGATCATTCTTCAGACATACATCATCCACTAAGGGAATATTTTGGAAGTTCTATATTAATATTTTACTAGGTTTTCTCTAATCTTATTTCTGAAACATGTGGTTTCCTCAAGGCTGCTTCTACCCCTTTGCAATCCATATTGTGTTCAGATTTTCAGAAAAGAGAATTATTAAAAAAAAAGATATTCACCAATCTTTTCCTCCACTCCTTACATTTCATTCTTCAGACTACCAGTGTTCCATGTAATTTGACAAATGCTTCATGCCACAGCTTGGGATGTGATAGACAGTGTCATTTTAATTCAGAAGAAACTTTGGGAGTCAGATGGATCAGGCCATAGAAAGTACTTCATGAATATAAAATACAGCTGGGTTAATCTTCCAGTTTTTATCAAAAAAGTACCAAATTAAAAAGATAATAGGTATATTTCTTAACAGAAATGAGGTGGCAAGAATTGTCTTCAAATGGATATCAAAGTAGGTGCATATTTGTTCCCACTGAGCTGACTATAGATTGGCAAATGATCAACAAAGCACACTTCATGAATTTCAAAGGCTCAGCCTGAATATCCCTAACTTACATAAGCTGCTCCTTACCTCCATTTCAATGCTGAGTTTTCATATTCAATATACTACATTTTTTCTGGAACATCTGATTCTAGTCATGT
The DNA here is from genome assembly GCF_047495875.1 of Pithys albifrons albifrons. Lineage (NCBI taxonomy): Eukaryota > Metazoa > Chordata > Aves > Passeriformes > Thamnophilidae > Pithys > Pithys albifrons. The sequence goes on from NC_092460.1 coordinate 8,039,824, forward strand.
TTTGTGAGAAATTAGAGTGCAAGTTCAATAGGGAATTGGATGCAAGACAACTTCAAATACAGCCTCTCATGTATTTAAAAGGCAGCTATAGTAGCGTAAATCATGTAAAAACCGTGCTGGCCTCCATAGTACAGACTTTGTTGTATAATGCAGGGCAACAGTGATGTTTCCTAACAGGAGTGATCTGTGCATGTGTTTTTCAAGTGCTGCATCCAGCCTTTGGTCCAATTCTTTTGTCTCTGACATACAGAACAGTAAGAAGATGGGGAGATGATGGCATGATGTTATTTGTCATGAATTTGTCTTTGTAGAAACATTCTTGCAATGAAAGAGGGGAAACGATTGCACCCCTTGTTTAACAAAGTGTAACAGCCAGAGTCCTTAAGGTTAAGGGCAATATTGAGCTGAAGTTCCTCACTGAATATGCAAAGACTTAGAGGGCATGGGAGAGAGGCATAAACCTCTTAATCAGCCAGCCCAAGTCAGACTTCAGGGACATGGGGAGTTTTTTGCTGTGAAGTTGGAGACCACAGGTTTTAAACATTCCCTATGACAGGGAAGTGAGCAGAGTTTCCCAGCAGGTCTGTATGTGAGCCCTGAGTGCTGGTGGGCCAGGATAGCTTGGTGTGGTGTGGAGGTTGGAATCTGAACACTGTTGTACCCCAACCAGAGCTAGGTTCCATCACCCTTGTGGGGTCCTAGGCATTGGTGGAACCAGGCTGCCTGCTTTGTGTTCATGCTTGAGCCTTCTGCGTTCCTTAGATGTGCAGAGGAGGGGACAGCTCAAATTACAGGCATTTACCACAATAAATGAGAACAAAGAGCAGATGCATAATTTTGCTGTCCTCTTCTAAATGTGCTGCCCAGAGAATGATGTTTGTAGTGAAAAGAGGTGCTGGGGATGAAGCAGGGACAGTGCCAGACACTGACCACAGGGAAGGCTCTCAAAATTCACCCAACACCCTGCTGAGTTTTGGTTGAAATACTTCCTCTTTCTCATGGGTGTCCCAAGCTTGTTTCTGCATTTTGGGTGATTGCTGTTTCTGTGTCATGACTGATTGCTGTCTGTGCTTACGGTACCAATTTGCAGGTCTCTCTCTGGTCGTCATTAGTTCACAGGAAGGGAAACTGGGCAAGATCTGTACTCAAGATATTTTGCTCCAGGTATCAACATAAAAATGTAAAACTTAGAACACAGAAAGCAAAATATTGGATCACCAACAAAGCTGGGAGATCTTGGAAGGTAACACAGATTGCAGTAGGAAGCTGGAGGAAGGCATTGAGTGTAAGGCTTTACTCCTTGCCTATTCTTCAGCAGCATCAGCAGTGAAGAGTTCCCTTGATCCCAGTCTGAGGACCATGAGCTGTTGGCTTTTGTGGAGGGTTTGGCTAAACATTACTACCTTCTTTTGTGACCTAGTTAAGTCTGGAGTTGACAGAAATTTTTTTGGTGGCTTAAAGTTCTAATAGTTGAGTAATTAAGTAGTCTCTTATTTCTTCTTGACACCAGTCATTTCTCCTGCTATTACTGCCAGTTTGTTGGAGAGCTCATGTTGTGCACCACTGGTGAAATGAGCTGCAGGCATGTGTTTGGCCACCATTGCCAGGAGTCTCACATGCCCTTGTGTGAAACTGAGACCAGGACTGACAAAATAGCTGCAAAAGAGAGATGTGGTTTCATAGAAAAATTATTGACACAATAATTTTATTAAATCGTGTGATGCCTGTTAGGTTTGATAAGAATGTCATTTGCCAAGCACAGCACTTTATTTTGTATTTTAAAATTACATTAAAATCCAGTGCTCTCTATTTCTGATGCAGACTGCAGCATCAGCAGCAGTTCCTCATCACTATACCACCAACCCTCTCCTTGTGGCCTGAAGTCATTCCCTACCCATGCATATCCAAACTCTCACTATTTACACAGGCAGATAATGATAAGACAAGAGGGGACAATTTTAAACTAAGAGAGTAGAGATTTAGATTAGATAGTAGGAAGAAATTCTTCACTGTGTGGGTGGTGAGCCACTAGCACAGGTTGCCTAGGGGAGCTGTGGATTCCCCATCCCTGAAGTGCTCAGGGGCGGATTGGACAGGGCCTGGAGCAACCTGGTCTGATGGAAAGTTTCCCTTCCCATGGCAGGAGTGTTGGAACGAGATGATCCTTAAAGTCACTTCCAACTGACACCATTCTGTGGTTCTGTATTTCTAGAAAAATGTAAAATATCAAGCAGGCATATTCATTCACCTTTTAACTTGACTCTTCATTGTCCTTTCTGCATGTGGATTTTCTCTTTATTTGCCCTTTTTCTCCCTAAGAGTGGATTCTGGCTGGGAACAGTTGTGTTCAGATAGTTAAGTATCAATTGAGTGTAAATTAGCTGTGGCCACTGTCGAAATGATTCCAAAATAACTTTGTGGAGGGAAGTGACTGTCAGAGCAATGTGGTTTGGGTCTGCTTGGAGGGAACAGACTTAGAGGGGATAATACCAGTTAGATTAACAGAAGAGCAATGCACTCTTAAGTGCTGGTTTATATGCTGTCAGAGATCCATCATAAAAGTTACAGTGACACCTCCTGAGTGTGCAGCAGCAGCAATATTTGGGAAAGGGTTTGTTTCAGACTGTTTCCTATGAACATCTGCAGTATTTGAAATGAGGAACATGTGGTTTCTCTGAAGTTGGTACAACAGCTTTCTTCTGGGGAGTCCGTGCTGACAGCGTGGTCCTTAGCAAGGCGAGGGGAGAAGGCTGGACACAGGTTTTGCTGCTGGCTTGGCTGATTGATGAGCTGCTGTTCTCCCCGGGGGCACCATCTGCAGCCCTGCTGCTTCCCCACCACAACCTGATTGGTGCCAGGAGGTGACTCTGCGCCTTTCACGTGCAGTTCTTTGCCCAGCTATGTAACTCCTGATCTCCTTTATTACCACTTAACGTAGGCAAACATTCAGGGTCACTGCTTGGCCAGTTTGTTCCGCCTTTATGTGTGGCAGTTTCAAA